>NC_139513.1:210585947-210940096 GCF_947247035.1 Vipera ursinii
CCTAGAGTCGGAAACGACTAGCACGCATGTGCGGGGGAACCTTTACCTTTACCTATGTAATATCTAAAGTGTTCTTTCTTAAAGTGAAATACACCCAACTTGTTCATTTTTAATTTCTAAACCAGCTTTATCTATCCACAACGAGCTTTACACATTCTTCTGGACATGTTCCAGATCAATTTGCCAATATCCTTCTTAAGCACTGTGCACAGAAGCATAGTCTTTTAATTGAGATCTGACCAAAGAAAATAGAGTGGTATCATTATGTCCTTTGATCAATATGCTGTACTTCCATTGATACTATTAGAATTTCAGTTGCTTTTTTAAACTATCATACTACATTCCTGACTTATATTGATCTCATTCTGCATTTGTATCTCTAAACCTTTTCACATGCAGTTTGTTTCTCCAGTTATCACCTACTCTTAACGAAAACCAGTGGTGGGATTCAGCTGGTTCACACCACTTCAGCAGAACCGGTAGCTAATGTTTTGTTGCCCAGGCCCAGAATGGACTTCTGGAAGTGGCATCCACACAGAGAACTGGTTGTTCACATATTTGAAACCCACCACTGTCATAAACCTATAAATTTGTATCTCTTTTTTAGCTCAATTTCAGTTCTGATCCATCAAGATCACTTTGAATCCTGTTTTTGTCCTCTAAAATATCTAAGTGGTATTTGAAAAGATGAACGTGTTTCCTCCTCATCTATCCAAATTATTCACTAAAGACTTGCTCATTGGATTTGGAACTGAACCATGGCAGTTTCTTGGTTATTGCTTAATATATGGATAAATGCAGTTAAGAACAGAGGCAACATGAGGGTGCATGAAAAAAAATTCAAAATAGGAGCACAACTGAGTAATCAAACCCTCACTCTTTCTTGTTCACATTTGTGTAATGTGTTTGATTAACATTAAAAATGGTGGAGCTTTGATCGTGCAGTATTTGACCTTTTTAAACCCCTCTGCAAATGGCCTGCAATGATCTGCCATTCACAAGTACTCTATGTGTAAAATAAACTGTTTTCAAGTTCCTCTAGCTTATCTGCCCTCCATATTATCATTTTTTTCTACAAGGATCTCATGGGAGAACACTGGAAAATCCTTACTGAAGTCAAATTATGGTATATCACATTAAAAAAAAATAAGGTTCATTCAGCACGACTTATTCTTCAAAAATTATCCTAGCCTTTTTACCTAAATCGGGGTAACTTTTTTCCTTGTGAATTCGATTTTCCTTCAGAACTAATCTTCTAGGATCACAGGATGGGGCAGCTCTCCTAGACATTCAAAAAATATAGGTGGTGATCTTTGGTTAATGTGAGCTGAGATTACACGTGAGTGTAAGAAGTTGAAAATAGTTATTCGTGAGGTAAAGCTGTCAAAATGGTATTGAAAGGAGCCTGTGATCAAAGTTTCAGAGGCCCCATGAAGAGAAGAAACTGAAAAGTTCATTAGGCCAAGAAACACCATCACACTATTCCCATTCTCTACTTTGCACTCTCTAATAAACATTTTGGCTGTAACCTAATCTTTACTGAACTCTCCTTTTCTTGCAATTGTATAAATACTGTAGCCTCTTTAAAAATATATATATCCAAGTGCACTGGCGTTAAGTCATCTTAGTTCAGGTTTGAGAGACATCACTGAGTTTCCCAGTGGCTTTTAGAAAATCCTGTTATGGAGATCACCAGAGGAGAAATGATGACCTTAGGAGAGGAAAAAAAAAAACTTATCCGAGAAAGAGAAAACCTTAACAAACTTGCAGAGACCCTGGGAGTAAAGGAGGAACTTTTGAGGCTTTTGCCTTCATGGGTGACATGAAGTTTCTAGAGGATTCCTGTCTTTGTTACCAAACTGTAATCATTAATTTGACAATGGGTGGAGGGAGGGAGATGGAAATATTTAAAACATGACTGGAAGCTTTTATTTATTTATTTTATTTATTTTATTTTATTAAATTTATATACCGCCCTTCTCCCGAAGGACTCATAATTGAGTTTCATAATTGAAACCTAAATAAAATCAAATTTAGTATTTATCCTGGCTTGGTTGATAGTTTTGGGATGATCCTCAAATGCCAGCAAAGAATGGAATCCATAACGTTCCATAATTATTGCTATATTCCACAAATTGAATACATGTAGTCCTCCACTTACGTACAGCAGTCCATTTAGTGACCATTCAAAGTTACAACAGCACTGAAAAAAGTGACCTATGGCCATTTTTCCACAGTTACAACCTTTGTAGCATCCCCAGGATCATGTGATCAAAACTCAGATGCTTGGCAACTGATTCGTACTTATGACTGTTGCTGTGTCCCAAGGTCATGGGATCACCTTTGCAACCTTCTGACAAGCAAAATCCATGGGGAAACCAGATTCACTCAACAACCAAGTTACTAACTCATCGTCTGCAGTGATTCACTGAACAATTGTGGCAAGAAAAGTGGTAAAATGGGGCAAAACTGACTTAACAAATGTTTTGCTTAACAACAGAAATTTGGGGCTCAATTGTGGGAGTAAGTCGAGATCTACCTGTAGAGGAGAATCTCCTTTATGAATAGGTGTCACTTTTGTTCTTACAAAGGCTGTTTACTCTGTCTATCCTAAAAGGTAAAGGTAAAGGTTCCCCCGCACATGCGTGCTAGACGTTTCCGACTCTAGGGGGCGGTGCTCATCCCCATTTCAAAGCCGAAGAGCCAGCGCTTGTCCCAGGATGTCTCCGTGGTCATGTGGCCGGCATGACTAGACGCCAAAGGTGCACGGAACGCTATTACCTTCCCACCATAGTGGTCCCTATTTTTCTATTTGCATTTTTAGGTGCTTTCTACTGTAACTGCTAGGTTGGCAGAAGCTGTCTATCCTACTATGTGGTAAAGACTGAATGACTATTTGGGAGAGATGTTAAAAAAAAAATCCTCCAGACCTTCTAATATTTTCATCATCATTATGGTCTGACCTTCAAGAATGGCAAGGAAGCTATAGCCATATGGAGATGGTTTTCCTAACACCGGTCAAATAGTGAGAGATTATAGCAATTCAATTTTCCATGTAAGTAGAGTCAGCTGGTACCCTGTCTGTCTATATCCCCATCTCTGCCATTTTTCCCACCATTAGCAGAATACCTGGCGTTGCCAGCTATTATAAATCACCCTTTATTTTCTATATTTCTGCATTTTCCACCCTGACAGCTTGGCTCCGGAGTCCCATATTCAACCCAGTGAATTTGGCATCAGATGAATCCTTGCATGAAAATCTACTGTGCTTTCCCCCCCCCCATTAATTTGTAAGACAATAAGCAAGGTAGTTAATTAGTGCTTTCTAAAATGAGCATGAATAGATGAGGTAGGGTGATTCATATGCAAAACATACATCAACTGCGCTACAGTCAATAATCTTAGTGTTTCAGAAACCAGGTAACAAAAGGATTTTTTTTTTGCTTATAGAAGCATAGCTAAGTGTTGACTTGGTCCTCACAGTCTGCATTTGCTGTCATATTTGGAAAGTGGTGTTTTTCTTGTATAGAAGTCACATTGGGTTTCCCCCTCTGTTCTCCATCTCGTAATATCTCCCCACATGCCCCAAAAGTGCCCTGGAAGATTTCCCAACCATCTGGAGCAGGCCTTTCCATCAGCTTTCCGGCTGAATTACAGTACTAGATCTAACGTGCTGCTAATTAAAATAACCTTACAGAAAAAAGAATATAAAGAATTTCTCTTGTCAGTACTAGAAAGAATAGTAACATTGCTTCATTGTCTTCCATGTGCAGCTCATATATCCTCCCTGACATTGTACCTGTTCATAAAAATGCCAGCTGTCATTTCACCTGGCAAGGGGAAGGTTTTCTGGTAATAGCATGGGCCTTCAACTTGAGCTGTAAAAACCTCAGCCAAGCAAATACTTAGCTGAAGGAAAATGCAAGACATTCCTTTATAATTTGCATTACAGAGGCACATAAATGTGTGTGTGTGTGTTTTGAGCAGGAACTTCCTTGCAGAGGTTAAAAAAAAATAGTCTCTATGTGTGGTGGGGGAGGGTTAAAACAGAATTTTAATTGCATGGCCACTGCTTTCAAATTAACTTTTTTAAAACCACCCCCGCAGATTTTCCAGATCTTCACTTTAAGGAGACCCTCTTGGAACTCCGAGGAATCAATTATGCATTACAATTGAATTTACTTCATCGCCCTTGGTTAATGTTTTTCCTTTATTTATCTCCAACTGAAACAAAACATGATCACCGATTTGGATTTAACATCTTATTTTGATGACAAGAACCCTGACCCAAACAACATTTCAATAAGACTGATTCTGATCGTCATCAGAAATGGAGCAGAGTCCTCTAAATCACCCTGACATGATGTTGGGTAGTTTTGCAATTTGGGGAGTTATTTAGTGTTTGGACAGGACAGAGGAACTTGGACACGGTGTGTGTGAAAACTAACTTGATACAAGTGAATCTCGAAGATTTCAAGAAGAAACTTGTGTAACAGTTATGTTACAGTGAGAAGTACATGCTGGTTACAAGACCCAAGTTGGATCTTTATAAGTTGGAGGTAATGGCTATGAAAGAACAAGGGAGCCTTCTTTTTCTGACAGTTCTGCCTGACAACTAAGAAGTAACTTTCTTATTTCCACTGAATTTATTTTGGAGTGAAACGGACATTATTTGTCAACTATGTCTTTCTGGCAGCTGAGGCTCTGAGCTTCTAGGTATGTTCAGGAGTCACCAATGCTAACCAGAAATACTCATCCTTGTTGCTATCTGCTTAATACCAAACTCAGCGTATATTTATCCAAGTTGGGTACTTTTTCCTATGGAGAATCACCAAGCTTTAAATTTGTTGGAAATGGAATTTTAAAGCTTATTAATAAAGCTAGCCTCCGAAGCACTCTGAGCCAAATCAGTTTATTTTCTGCATACCCATTAAGGACCCCAGCTCAGGTCTTATGGCAAGACCTACGCCGCCGTTTCCTTAATGACGGGTCCTGGGACCCCGAGAGGTGGCATGGCGCCAAGAAGAGGCTCTTGGGTTTTCTTTTAAAAATTTTTGAAGGGTTAGGGAGGGGGGAGGGTCAGGCCCAGCAAATCGAGGGGAAGATCCCACCGGACCTGTCTCAGCCTAAGTTGGCCAATGGTCGCGGCAATATGAGGGCCAAGGAGAGTCTTGTAAACCAGGGGGATGGGACAGGGATAATTGGGAATGGCAGCAGATGGAGGAGCAGAGGGTCATATCGTATTCTGAGATCACGCCCACGCTATCTTCTTGCTGTGGCGCGCTCTGACCCTCTGGCTCCCGCTTGCTGCCCTGGGGAAGAGGGAGGTCTGACTCCTGAGCTCAGGCTGATCTATTTTAATGCCAGGTCTGTTGTGAATAAAGCTCCCTTCATCCATGACTTGATCGAGGAGGAAGGCGCAGACCTGGCATGCATCACGGAAACCTGGCTGGGCCCAGAGGGAGGGGTCCCTCTGACTGATTTATCCCCTCCAGGTTTCCGTGTGCTACATCAACCTCGAGCTCAGGGTAGGGGAGGTGGCGTGGCGATCGTTATCAGAGAGACCCTCCATCCGCGGGAGGCCACTGCCCCTCAGATAGACGGATGTGAATCCCTCCTCTTAAGGTGGGGTCCTGGTGGTCAGTTGGGCCTACTTCTGGTATACCTCTCTCCAAGCTGCACAGCAACGGTTCTACCCAAGCTACCTGATGCCATCTCAGGATTGGCGGTCGAATTTCCAAAGCTTATGGTACTGGGAGACTTTAATCTACCTTCCCTGGGCAGTGCATCAGAAGTGGCCCGAGAGTTCATGGCCTCCATGACGGCCATGGACCTTACTCAAATTACTCAGGACCCAACTCACGAGGGAGGAAACATGCCGGATCTAATTTTTGTCTCTGGGCAGTGGCTAAATGGGCTGGGTGGGGTTACTCCAACATCACAACCCCTTTCATGGACAGACCACTACCTCCTGCGGTTGGGCCTCCGTCACGTCACCCCCCGATGTCAGGAGGCGGAACCGACCAGGTGGTTCCGCCCCAGGCGCCTGATGGACCCAGATAAATTCCAGATGGCGCTTGGACCGATTCCCACCTCCCTCTCCCACAACCCGGTCGAGTCCTTAGTTAATGCCTGGCAACAGGCTGCTTCGGAGGCGCTCGACCGCGTTGTCCCTTTGCGGCCTCTGACCCGGCGCAAGTCCCGACTCGCTCCTTGGTTCTCCAAGGACCTGCGGGAGATGAAGCGCCAGAGAAGGGGCCTAGAGAGCATTTGGAGAGCCAGTCGGTCTGAGTCTGACCGAACACAGTTAAGATCCTTTTCTAGATCCTATCTTGTGGCAATGAGGGTGGCAAAGCGCGCCTACTTCACCACCCTCATTGCGTCCGCAGATAATCGCCCGGCCGCCCTATTTAGAGTGGTCCGCTCCCTTTTAAGTCAAGAGACGGGAGAGGACCCCCTACATGGACGGGCTGAGGAATTTAGTAAATATCTGGTGGACAAAATTGCTCAGATTCGGGCTGGTCTGGACTCTGACTGGGCAGTATCTAACGAGAGGAAAACGATGAAGTTGGCCAAGTACATTTGGGAAGAGTTCGATCCTGTAACTCCGGATGAAGTGGACAAGATCATGGGGAAACTAAGTGCCGCCACATGTTTGTTGGACCCATGTCCCTCCTGGCTAGTCTATGCTTCTCGGGAGGTTACACGAGGCTGGCTCCTAGCTGTTATCAATGCCTCACTGAGTGAAGGGTACTTCCCTGCTGCCTTGAAAGAGGCGGTGGTAAGGCCCCTCCTCAAGAAACCGGCACTGGACCCAGCTGTTTTAAACAACTTCCGTCCTGTCTCCAACCTTCGCTTCCTTGCGAAGGTCGTTGAGAGCGTGGTGGCACGACAGCTCCCTTTGAACCTGGAGGAAGCTGAATATCTAGATCCGTACCAATCGGGTTTCAGACCAGGGCACAGCACGGAGACGGCATTGGTCGCGCTGGTGAATGATCTCTGGCGGGCCCGAGATAGAGGTTATTCTTCTGTCCTGGTCCTATTAGATCTATCAGCGGCTTTTGATACCATCGACCACGGTGTCTTACTGCGTCGTCTTGAGGGGCTGGGAGTGGGAGGCACCGTTCTGCGTTGGTTCTCCTCCTACCTCTCGGACCGTTCGCAGACGGTGTTGGCAGGAGGGCAGAGGTCAAGCCCTAGGCCTCTTAATTGTGGAGTGCCTCAGGGTTCGGTGCTCTCGCCCCTCCTGTTCAACATCTATATGAAGCCGCTGGGAGAGATCATCCGTAGCTTCGGGGTGAAATATCATCAATATGCTGATGATACCCAGCTATTCATCTCCACCCCGAACCAACCCAGTGATGCCCTTGATGTGATGTCCCGTTGTCTGGAAGCGGTACAGATTTGGATGGGAGAAAACAGGCTTCGACTCAACCCGGCCAAGACTGAGTGGCTGTACATACCGTCATCTCATTTAGTCCAAGAGGTTCCATCTCTGACTATAGGAGGAGAGATGTTACCTCCCATTGATAAAGCACGCAATCTGGGCGTCCTCCTAGATTCACGACTCAGTTTTGAAGATCACATTGGAACCGTGGCTAGGGGGGCATTTGCCCAGATTCATCTTATATACCAATTGCGCCCCTTTTTGGACCGAGATGCCCTACGTACAGTCACCCACGCACTCGTTACCTCCCGTATTGATTACTGTAATGCTCTCTACATGGGGCTGCCCTTGAAGACCACCCGGAGGCTTCAGCTGGTGCAGAATGCAGCTGCACGGGTTGTGATGGGAGCTTCCCGATACTCCCATATTACACCCCTCCTGCGTGAGCTGCATTGGCTACCAGTTGCCCTCCGGGTGAGATTTAAGGTGCTGGTACTTACCTTTAAAGCCCTACATGGCTTAGGTCCGGGATACTTGCAGGACCATCTGCTGCCGGGAACAAATTCCCATCGTCCAGTACGCTCACACAGAGAAGGCCTCCTCAGGGTACCGTCAGCTAGGCAATGTCGGCTGGCGACCCCCAGGGGGAGGGCCTTCTCTGTGGGAGCACCAACCCTATGGAATCAGCTCCCCCCTGAGCTTCGGATAGCCCAAAACCTCCAATCCTTTCGCCGCGGCCTCAAAACACACCTGTTCCACCAAGCTGACCTAGACTGACAGGCATTTTAATTAATTTATATTTAGTATTTTTAATTCATTTTTAAATTCTCTAATTTTTTATTGCACTGATGTTCTCAATTTCATTTTATCTTGATTTATGTACTTATTATATGTTTTATTGTGAGCCGCCCTGAGTCCTTCAGGAGATAGGGCGGGATATAAATCCCATCAATAAATAAAATAAATAAATAAATTTATTCCCAGCAATAAAATAACTGATACACAGGTTTGAGGCTAACTGAAACTGAATTTTGTTTTTTGTAAATTTGTCACTCCATTACTGTTGGGACGAAAGTATTTTAAGATACTGAAGTAGCTAACATGGCATAGTAGATCACTACAGTGATCAAGTCATGAGATACATTAAGTGACATGAGACCATACTGTCATTTTCAGTCTAATATAGCTCTAAACTATTATGAAGTGTTTTTTTTTAAAAAAAGTAGTACCATGCAGAGGAAAAGAAGTACTATGTACCATGTAGAGCAGGGCTCTTCAAACATGGCCCTTTTATGACTTGGGAACTTCAACTCCCAGAATTCCTCAGACAGTGTGCCTGGCTGAGGAATTCTGGGAGTTGAAGTCCACAAGTCATAAAAGGGCCAGGTTTGAAGACCCCTGATATAGAGGAAAAGTAGGGAACAAAATAATAAGTAAATAAATAATTCCCATATCACCGGCATCACTTTGCAGAAGAGCAAATTGTGGTTCATTTTCCAGATATAATAGGAAGCATACAATTCTCCAGATGTATATGCATTACTTTGCATATCCTTTGAATGTAGATGTCTTTCCAAACACCTGGGGTATATCTGTTTGCCTACTGCTGAGATATAGGATATTTATTCCCTTAGCTGGTTTGTTAGTTTTTATTTTTCAGCAATATCAGTATCCCCAGGTCATAATGGAAGGGAGCAAATTTTGTCTTCCTGATGTTTTTTTTATTCTGTGTTCATAATACTTTTTTGGTCCATTGCAGTTCAAGTAGCTTGAAGCGCTGCATTAAAGGGATGGAGTTTTGTCAGCATTTTTTACAGTTCATTCATAAAAGTTAGTTAATTTGGCCTGCATGTATTGCTTTAGTTCCTTGAAATACACCTTGGCATTTAGAGGACAGGGATGGGATACACAGCACGGTGAGCTGAAAACCAACAGGGAAATAACTTGATATTACAATGCTCAGGTTTGCAATCTGCAACTGAAAAACTGAGCAGAATCTGGCTACTAAAACAAAATGGCTGCTCTTGGACATCTTGAAGAGTCTGGTATTGTCATCCTGCCTCCGGGGATTCAAATGCAGAAAGGCTTTATTTTTATCCTGAAGTAATCAAAATACATCTGAACAAAACCAAGCTATTATATTGCCTGTCTGTAAGAACCAGACATTTTACTAGAGTAAAAGCACTCGCTGCGCCTGCTGCTTCATCATAGTCTCAAACTTTTGATAAACTTGTGAAATTACTGAAGGATCATTTCCTGCCTGCATAGTCAGTCATTCTACAGAAATTTAAATTTCATAGGAGAGTTCAATGACCTGGGGAAAGGCACTGTTACTAATATCACAGAGCTGTCGAATCCATCTCAATGTTGTGATTTGAGGGATATTTTTTTTTTTAGAAAATATGCTGATCAGAAATAACAGAATAAAAGAGTTGGAAGGGACCTTGGAGATCATCTAGTCTGACCCCGCGCCCTCAAGCAGGAAACCCAATACCATTCCAGATAAGTGACTGTTCAGTCTCTTCTTAAAAGCTTCCAACTTCTGAAGGCAAGCCGTTCCACTGGATAATTGTCCTCACTGTTAGGAAATTTCTCCTTAGTTCTAGGTTAGATCTCGCCTTGATTATTTTATATCCATTGCTGTTGTCTTGCCTTCTGGTGCTTTGGGAAATAAGATGATCTTTGTGGTAACCCCACAAATATTGGAATAGCTCAGATGTGGAGCTTATGAAACAGAAGCTTTTGTCTGAATCAAAACTGAAATGACCCCCTTACTATTATGATAGGAGAGTAGAAGTTCACTAACCATCTCTGTGATGTGATTTTGAAATTTGTACTGAACACAAACCACTTTTGGGAATACCAACTCTTCATTTTTAATATCATCATCTTTTATGCAGCACTATTTACTTCTACATGCTTGCTTCTAAGTCAGGACAAGTAATAGCCAATGGTGATGCTCTTAGTCACTTCCCATATCAAATGCCAGATTTTTTGTAGTGCCATCCTCAAAGGAAATCTTAATGCTGGTGATCGTCTAAGACCCATAATTTCAGGCTGACAAAATTGCAAGACTGAGCTGTCAAATTAGATTATAAAAGTAAACCAGTTATGGAAGAATTGATCACTCAGTCTACTGGGAGAGTTTAAGCCATTCAAAAATCTTCAGCATGTGATATCCGTCCATATCTGTGTTTCATGGGGAAATTGTCTTGTTATTAAAGAATGGGGGTTATTGAGTCATTCTAGGAATACTATGTTGAACACATCCTGGAACAATTTGCATGGGAGCTTTTGAAGTTATGTCTGTTGGCCAGGAATTGACTTGAATATTAAAAAATATTTTACAAAGTCTCCAAAAGGCATTGATATGCAGGTTCCGAGGTTTTGCTTGATAAAAAAATACAGGAAACCAGAAGTTGCCTTTAAGCTTTTACATTTTTATTCAGCTGAACAAAGATGGGCTCCTCTAAATGAGAGAAGCCCCGAATGACAAAAATCCTTGTATTTATTCTTTCTGGTTACATAAGCAGGCCATCCAGCAAAGCTGACACACATACAATAAAGATTTCACCCATCAAGTCTAGCACATTGTAGATAAGAAAGCAGAAGTAGCTAAACATGTTCCCCTTTGGGTGTTTCCCTAAAGATATCATATGTTCTCAGGTGGGTTAGGACATTAGGTGTTTTCCCTGCTAGCCTTTAATGACCCTGCATCCGGGACTTTGCAAGTGCCCAAAGACAGCAGGGCCATCTGCTCATTCACAATTGATATTTCCTATACTGTCCCCTAATTCCGGGTCAACAGCATCCATAGTCCTCTGGGAAGAGACCAAGAAGCTTTGCCTGAAATTCCATATTGCCTTTGTGGAACCATTTCAAGAGAGAGAGAAGTAGACTCTTATTCAAAACATCTAAAAATGGTTTTAGTGTCATCTCAAACATTAACCACAATAATAGCAGCAATGCACCAATTATTTGCAATCCAGGGATTCCTCAACACTACTATCTGTGACAGTAGAGATCCAGTTATATCAAAACAGTTTAAAGATTTTATAGACAATAACCATATCAGAGTCATAACTGCTGCATCTAATCATCCCCAAGGATGGTGCAAACAAGCAAGGATTTACTAAGTTTGTTGGAGGGGAGTAGCTTGTCCTGGCTACTCTCTTACAACAAACTTACTAAATCCTTGTACAGACTCCTCACTCAACAACTGGAGTCAGTGTTGCCACAATGATAATGGGAACTTGGCTATAAAGCTATTTTGACCATCTCCATTCAAATTTTAGTTTATAAAACAAGCAGGAATTTGTCCTGGATACTGCTTATTTAATGATGCAGTAGAACAGTAGAATGTTCTTGAGGGACGGGAAAAAGAGCCACTACCAATACAAAATGGTCAGATGAAAGAAATTATAGTCCAGGATAAACCTCTAACCTGAGTTAGTGTCTCAGACAAGGTTCTTCCTAGTTCCCCTTTTTAAAAAAAGGAGAAAGGGGGGAAGCACATTCAGATTTGCAAAATTCTGTTACTAAACTTTCATAATAAAAGTAATTTTGGCTTCCATGACTTTGGCAGTCTAGTCCAGTCTATTTTGAGGGGCTGACAAATTCCTACATGTTGTTTATTTGTGTGAACTGAACAGGTCTTTGCAAAGAGCTATTGGCCCTGGGCCAAATGAATTTTCTTCACTATCATAAAGTTCACAGGTCATATAAGGCTCAGGCTACAGACAACCAGAGGAACTGTGGAATGAACTTAAAGACATTATTGAAGATAAATATGGAAAAAGTCAATCAAATAAGAAGAAACAAATGAAAACAAACTGTCTGTCAGAGCAAACTGTGGAAACTGCCAAAAACAAAAGAGAAGCCAAAGCAAGACAAAAATCTCAGGAGCAACTTAATGAAAAATTTCAGAGCATTGTTAGAAGAGATAACAAACAATATTGCAACAATAAATGTCAAGACATTGATGTTGGAAACGGGCATGGAAAGACAAAGAACCTCTTTCAAAGATCTCTGGACTCAAAAGGAAGTTTTGACCTTAAACTATTCTGCAAAGGGTGCCAAAGATCAAACAGTAACCAATTCAAATAATTACAGAATCAGAAATGGAAGGAACCTTGGAGGTCATCTAGTCCAACTCCCTTCCCCGTCCCCCCTGCTCAAGCAGGAGATCGTATACCATTGCAGACAGATGGCTCTTCTTAAAAACTTTCACTGATGGAGCGAGCCCACACAGCTTCTGAACGCAAGCCATTCCATTTTCCATTATTCTCACTGGAAGATGGAAGCATGTATTGAAAAAAACTATAGAGATGTCAATATACAGTACAATATACTTCAGAAGATATTGCTTACTTATAAGAAACTCTAATACTAGGAGATGAAATTAGATCAGCCCTCTGGTCATAACCAAGTTAGAAGGTTGCAAGAATATGTTAGCATATTCTAGCTTATGTTTGTATCACTATAACCTGTATTCAGCTCTGGGAAGCCGGGGAGGGGGGAGGGGAGGGTTGGGGAGGGTTGGGGAGAGGGGAGGGGGAGGAGGGAGTTTTTTGTATTTAAAAATGTATTGTAAAACTTTTCAATAAAAAAAGAAGGTTGCAAGAACTGCTAGAATACCCACTGAAATATGGCAACAACAGAAGAAGAAAAAATCAAAGTTCTAACTAAGAACCTTGACCAAACCTTAAGAAAGATACCAACCAAATGGATTCCAAAAACAGAATCTTAGTAAATACAGTATTAAAAGAACAAACGAAATTGTAAGCTGCTCAAAGTCGTGCGAACTTTGTTGGGCTGCATTTAAATTCCACAAGTAATAAAATAAATAGGATAGGATAGGGTAAGGTAAGATAAAAGAATCAATAAATATGCTGCAAACTAGCACTTTTGTGAACAGCCAAGAAGGCCTCCGAAAAGATATTCAGATACTACAAGGTGTCTACAAAGATCAGAATAGTGCAAACCATGGTGTTTCCTTTGACACTCTATGGAAGTGAATGTTGGATTTTGAAGAGGCAGGTTAGAAATAAACTAACTAGTTTGAAACTCTAGTGTTAGAGAAAACTCCTGACATTATGATGGGCAGTCAGGAAAACAAACAAATGGTTCATTGAACAAATCAACCCAGAGTTCTCACACAAAGTACAACTGTCCCAGCTGAAATTATCATATTTTGGAGACATGATGCAAAGTCCTACCTCTCTTGAGAAGCCTCTTATACTGAGAAAGGTGAAAAGAAAAAGAAATTAACCAGTTGCAAATGTATTAAGTCAGTTATAGTGGTGATGTGTGCACTGTTGGAAGGGTTGAAGGATCATTTGTGGGGAAAATCAATGAGTCGCTACTGATCTCAGGATACCGCCAGTTAGGGAATGCCGTCAGGTTATTCCCAGGGGAAGAGCGTTCTCTGTGGGCGCGCCGGCCCTATGGAACCAGCTCCCCATGGAACTTAGGACTGCCCCTGACCTTCGCTCATTCCGCAGGGACCTGAAAACTTGGCTCTTTGAGCTGTCTGGCCCAGGCTGAGGGGTTTTTAATTTTTTATTACGCTTTAGTTTTAAATTTCGGGGACTTTATTTAATTAATTGTTTTAATCCGATTTTAATTTTTGTATGTTTGTTTTAATCTTCCCTGTACACCGCCCTGAGTCCTCCGGGAATAGGGCGGAATATAAATTTAATAAAATAAATAAATCTGGTGGCACATAATCAGTCACAGAGATCATGGTATTTGTGTCATATACGTTACACGGTATAGCTAGACCAGTTGATCAGAACTGATGGTAGACATTTTTTTTCACAAAATGAGTTGGCAATCCTATTTTCACAGAAATGTGATACAGTGGTCTGTGGGAATGACCTTGGCAGACAGGAGTAAGAGCTGCCACCTAGACAACCTCCATGGAAAAGGTATCTCAGCCCAGAAGAGACCCTTCCTAGTTTTCTCAAAAGAAAAAGTGAAGGAGTGGAGAAGCACTTTCAGACTTGCAAGGTTCTGTACTGTAAACTTACAATAAAGATAGTACCCACGGACCGTGCTTCTTGTCTGGATTATTTCAAAAGGCTGACATTTTATTCGTCTGTCTGTCTGTTTGTTTGTTTGTTCAATTTCCATAGCCGCCTAACTCAACCAAATGACCTTTGACCTGTTTCCAAAGCATTCTTCAGTTGATACAGAACCAGTTCATTATTTTTACCAAAACAAATTTCTCTGAATTTCCCACATTTAGCAATCAAACCCAAGATCACTTTCTCTGAAAATCTTCCCTACTAGATGAAGGGTTATCTTAACTAGGAAGTGGGAGGTCCTTATATTTACTAGGGGTTTCTGTACCATAGCAATAACTTTTCGCCTTCTGCAGCACATGTAGATCAAAAGAGCTCCACCTATTGGATGGTCAGCATTCTTTGCAATTGACTCATAGAAAATGGTGTTTCTTAGAACAATAGAGTTTGAACTTTGTTTCTTCAGTACGTGATCTATTACAATTGTTAAGGATTATTCCAGAGTTACCCCCAAACTTTAACTACATTAAAAGTGAATACATTCGAAATTATCCGTGCTATTCATGAAAAGTAATATTATGTACTGCCTCAGGATAGCAAGAGATATTTTCCAACAGTTTAGAGAAAACTATAAATAGAAAGTTCTTTGAAACCATTACAAGAAAATTATTTTAACATTAATTTTAATTCAGATCTAAATCAAGCAAAAATATAAATCTGGGTAACTACAATTTACCATGCCTTCATTCAAATTTTGTACAGCTTGTGGGAAGGACAGATATTTGGGAGACGATATATTTTCAAGCTGAAAAGCCCAGGCAGATTTGATAGAAAGATAGATAGATAGATAGATAGATAGATAGATAGATAGATAGATAGATAGATAGATAGATAGATAGATAGATAGATAGCAGGCAGGCAGGCAGGCAGACAGGCAGACAGGCAGACAGAAAGACACTTTTGCAAATCTCTGTAGGGAAGAAATTTTTGTGTGGGAATTTGCATTACTAGCTTTTAGAGTCCTTTTGTGTGCAAAAAAGGCTTCCCAGATCTGACAGAAACATGTCTTACTTTTTAATTTGTCTTTCTTTTGGAACTATTACTCAATATTCCCCGTAAACTCCAGGGAATATTTACACCACCAAGTAGCATGAAGAATCTTCCACCACTGAGGCTGGTTTACCAGTTTAATCACAATAATCCAATCTCTGGAAATATACAGGATATTAACCTTGCTGCGTTGTCCTTAATTTAAGAATGTTTTCAAGAGACTTTGGAAACCTCCATTCATTTCATTTGAAGCTAAATATTAGTATGTGTCTTCTTATCATTTCTCAGGCCTTAATAAAAAAAATTTAAAAAAAAAATTGGGATACAATGGGTTGAAAATATAGTGTAAAAATAACTGAGTATAATTACTGAGTATAATTGAAGCAATATATATTCATCAAATAATTGTTGAAATGCATGGACACTGCAGCAGTCGTAGAATCTTTATTAGTTAGGCATACCCCAGATATGTTGAATCCACACATTCTGATAGTGTAGTCAATGACAAATTTGAGAAAGGAGTGTCTACAGGTCAGGGTAAAAAAAATTGGTATACAGGTAGTCCTTGACTTACAACAGTTTATTTAGTGACCGTTCGAAGTTGCAACGGTACTAAACAAAGTAAGTGCTAACCATTTTTCACACTTAGGACCATTCCAGCATCCACATAGTCACATGATCAAAATTCAGATTCTTGGCAACTGACTCATATTTATGACCATTGCAGTGTTCTGTGGTCATGTGATCTCCTTCTGTGACCTTCTGAGAGGCAAAGTCAATAGGGAAGCCAGATTCACTTAACAACTGCGTTACTAACTTAACAGCTGCAGTAATTCACTTAACAACCGTGGCAAGAAAGATCGTAAAGTGGGGTAAAATTCACTTAACAAATATCTCACCTAGCCACAGAAATGTTGGGTTCAAGTGGTGCTGGTGCAGAATGCAGCCGCGCGAGTCGTGATGGGGGTCTCCCGATACTCCCATGTAACACCTCTACTCCGCAAGCTGCATTGGCTTCCAGTTGCCCTTCGGGTGAGATTCAAGGTGCTGGTGATGACCTATAAAGCCCTAAATGGTGAGGGTCTGGGATATTTGAGGGAACACCTGCTGCCAGCATCAAGTTCCCTTCGTCCAGTGCGCTCCCACAGGGAGGGTCTCCTCAGGGTGCCGCCGGTTAAAGACTGCCGGCGGGTAACACCCAGGGGTAGGGCCTTCTCAGTGGGTGCGCCTGCCCTGTGGAACCAGCTGCCTGCGGAGCTTAGGACTTCCCCCAACCTCCATTCATTCCGCTGGGACCTGAAGACCTGGCTCTTCGAGCTCTCTGGCCCAGGCTGAGAGTTTTTTAATCTTAATTTTAACTGGGTTTTAATTTTCTCAGGGTTCTATTTAATCTTTTTTAATTTGTTTTAACGTTTGTATTGACTTTCTTTTAAATGCCCTGTAAACCGCCCTGAGTCCTTCGGGAAAGGGCGGTATATAAATCTAAATAAATAAATAAATAAAGTGTGGCTGTACGTAGAGGACAACCTGTAGTGTGTTAAAATATCTGTTTCTATAAAGCAGAACTACTACTCAGACCTTTGCTTGAAACAGCATCTCTCTCCCTTAGAAGGCACCGTAGCTAAAGGAAAAATCCCCACCACAAGCATTGATAAAAGAGTCTGGTTAGCTTAGCTTAGCAGTTAAAAGAACACCAGTGTCCTTGGCAACATTCTGATTAGAGGAGAAAGCTGTCAGTCTTAAGGAGAAGCTTCTCAGGCCCGCCTTTTTCCAGCTACTACAGATTCTGATATTTGTTGGAGATCTGATATGACCAGGCCCTCATTTGTGAGGGTATATGGTCCTGAGCATAAGCAGGCTGCTGAATAAAAAGAATGCCGAGTAACTAAACTGCAGAATGCCCCATTGAATACATCTGGATGTTCATCATGCATTTGTCTTGGAGGCAAAGTATGAATTTAGCTCAGCTATCAATGAAGGTTAATAGGCATTCATTACACTTGAAGTAAAATAGTTATTAAGAAATACGTGAGGGTAGGAAAAACCTCCCTTCGATCTCAAATACATCCTGAAAAGAGGGGCAGTTGTGATGAGGTCTGAAGCACAAGAAAGAGAAGAGAGGAAAAGAGCCCTCATCCACCATTATTAGTGTTATGAGCCAGGGTTTGGCACACAAGCAGCATGTGCTAGGCCAGGGGTAGGCAACCTGGGCTCTTTTATGACTCGTGGACTTCAACTCCCAGAATTCCTGAGCCAGCCTTGCTGGCTCAGGAATTCTGGGAGTTGAGGTCCACGAGTCATAAAAGAGCCCAGGTTGCCTACCCCTGTGCTAGGCGGAGGCTTGCCAGCGTTTATTCTACCACCATCCCCCCAAACCCCCAGAATCCAGCATTTCCCGGTCCGTTCCCAAAGTGTCTGCACACAATTTACACCTACAGTCCAAGAGCAAGGCTCAAACACACGCACACACTCCGTCCAACTTCCCAGCAATGGAAGTCCAAGGGAGCAGCGACGTTCCGGGAGCAAGTCAGCATCTCAACCTTGGCAAAGTACACCACGACGGATGACTTGGAACTTCGCAGCATGGAGAGTCCACCCCGGGACCACAGCCAAAAACCTGGAACAGAGCCGCATCGCCATTAGCCTGCAGACATCAAACAAAGAACGAAGCACGAGTCCACAACAGCAAGGATTCTGGAAGAAAGTTCTTCTTGGGGCGGTTGAGAGTGTTGCCGCGAAATACAACACTCGTTCCCGACAAAAGCCCGTCCTCCCAGTGTCTCCTTAAATGCTACTCTCCAGGTGATCCCTGTGAGGAGGGGAGGGGCGCCCACCTCCCAAGTAGTCGGGTCGCCCTGCACGGAATCTGCATCCTCTCCATTCTCCTCCGCACATGGGGATCAGCCAGGGGAGGCATTTGCTTGGCTCCAGAGCTCTGCTGCTCCTCTGCTCCACTGCCTGCCTTTCCATCTTCTCCCCCCTTCCTTGGTCAGCCTGCAACCTCTCTTCCTCTCTGCCTATTCTTCCAAAGCCCCAAGGACCCAGACTCATCCTTGTCCCCGGGTCGTTCCTCATGGGCCACCAGATGCACCACCCACCTGTCTCGACCCCGTCTCCATATTCTCCTTCTCCTCAGACCCAGGCTCCGACAGGGCCATGACAATTTGGCTCCTCCTAACTAACAACCCCTTTCCAACTGTGGTGCTATAGAAGACCCTTAAGAGTCCCTTGGACAGCAAGGATATCAAATCGCTCTACCCTGAAGGAAATCAATCCCGACTGCTCTTTAGAAGGACAGATACTGAAGCTGAACTCAAATACTTTGGCCACCTAATGAGAAGAGCAACCCTTGAGGTCAGGAAAGACTGAAGGCAGAAGGAGAAGGAGATGGCAGAGGATGTGATGGTTAGATAATGTCATTGAGGCAATGAACATGAATTTGGGCGAACTCAGAGAGAGAGAGGTTGCAAAGAGCCAGGCATGATTTTGTGACTGAACAACAACTGACAACAGGTAAAGTGAAAAACAGATACAGGGATGATGGTTGGAGGCCTTTCCTTCATCTATCTCTAGCAACTTGCCCTAGTGGTCAAAAAGAATGATAAGTACAAAGAATGGGTGCAACCTCCAATATTCTTTTCCTTTAGGCTGAGAAATGTCAAGAGATGACAAAATATAAGAGGTTCTATAAGACCAGAGAATGTTCTCTGGGACTTTTGCCACAGGCATGCAAGCATTCCAGTCACTCCTTAATTTTAACTTTACTACTTCATCCAGAGTCAGTGACAATATTCTTTAAATGCTCTATGAAACATTGCCGTTCCACAAACTTGTGGCACAGACTGGCTTCCTTGGTGCCATCAGTCATGCTGGTATACAAATATATATATATATATATATATATATATATATATATATATATATATATATATATATATATATATATATATATATATATATATATATATATATATATATATATATATATATATATATATATATACAAATATATATTTGTGTAAATTACTAACAAAGAATTAAAGGGAAACTGAGATGCATTTCTGACTCCTTAGTCGTCCTCAGTCAGCTATACCCTTCTGAGATTCGAACCTGACTGAGGACGACTAAGGAGTCAGAAATGCATCTCAGTTTCCCTTTAATTCTTTGTTAGTAATTTACACAAATATATGAATTGTCCGGTGTGACTACTGCCTGTTTGATGGCCTTCAAGATAGGCTGAAAACAGGAAATAAAGATTTGCCCCATGTTTGGGGCCTAGCAAGGTAATCTAAATAGTTAACATTTGAAACAAATATATATATATATATATATATATATATATATATATATATATATATATATATATATATATATATATATATATATATATACAAATATATATATATATATATACACAAATATATATATACACACATATATATATATACACACACACACACACACACACACATATATATATATATATATATAAATATACAAATATATACAAATATACAAATATATACATATATACATATATACATATATACATATATACATATACATATACATATACATATACATATACATATACATATACATATACATATACATATACATATACATATACATATACATATACATATACATATACATATACATATACACATACACATACACATATATATATATATATATATATATATATATATATATATATATATATATATATATATATATATATATATAAAATGCAGTAGCAGCCTCTGTTTGCATTTGCAGCAGGAATCTAATTTTTCACTGGAACTCACAACCCCAGCAGCTGGGGGTGTCTGAAAGACATTGGGTTATATGCTTATGCTGTTCTACATCTAATCTTTGCATGTTGGAGTTGGGGGTACAGACTAAAAATTACTTGTGTGTGAAGCAAATTACTTTTTTGCCTAAATCATGAACAAGGCTTTAGGGATGAGTCTCATTGTTCAAGTTGCTCTATTCTTGCAAGAACAGTTTATCGGTTTATCAATGTTTATCAGTACTCTTTTGGTGCCCCTGAATATTCCTCCACTCTTTTTCTTGAGGAGAAATCTTGAAATTACCCTGTATAAAATTTCTATTGGTAATTGCTGCTTTTTTCACTGCTATCATGTTGATCTGCGTCCCTGTTTCCATTATGCAATACAAAGCTGTGTTCAGAACACAAGATCGGCAGAGAGAACCACACTTTATTGTTGCAGGGTAGCAATTTTGTCCTTTTTCTTACCATACAAATTCTTCCAAGCTGCCCAAAAAAAGAGAATATTGAGAAAATAAAGAATCAAGATCAACAGATTTATTTATTTTGCTTTCTACAGCTTTAGAATGCATTGAAACATAAATACTTTCTCTCTTTTTTCGCATAAACATGTAATTTTTTTTTCCCTGGAGGTGGGGAAAATGAATGCATAAGGGATTCATTTTGTACAGATTTTTCTCCCTAATATGTACCTTCTTCTCAAACAATTGTTCCTAACATACATAGGCTTTACGGTATTCAATTTCTCCCAATGAGCGCGCATCTGTGCATATTTTCTTCACTTGAGAACTGAATCACAAGATGTGAAAATCAAAGCAAAGTTGCCTTCTGCTACTTTGGGAATGTGTACATTAGCTTAGATCTCAGCACAATATGAACCAAACTACTTTCTGCCTCATACCTATGAACAAGAAGATTACAAATGCTAATCATAGATACTCCAGAGGCTCTTTTCTTTCTGAACAGTCACTGAATCAGTTGTGCAGTTTTTTTAAAAAAATGTTTATCTCTCCTTTTCTAAAAATAAATCATAAAAACAGAGAGGGAGGCAAAGTGTTAAATCCCAATTTAAAAGCATGCCCTGTAGAAACTACAGCAAAAGCTCCCAGTGCAAAAATAAAGAGTTTAAAAATTTCGGAAATGAATGACTTCCAGTGTTGGAGCATTCACCACTTCTGGAGGCAGGTTGTTCCACTGGTTAGTTGTTCTAACTGTCAGGAAGTTTCTCCTTAGTTCTAGGTTGCTTCTCTCCTTGACTAGTTTCCATCCGTTGCTTCTTGTCCTGCTTTCAGGTGCTTTGGAGAATAGCTTGACTCCCTCTTCTTTGTGGCAGCCCCTCAGATATTGGAACACTGCTATCATGTCACCCCTTTTTTTCTTTTTTGAAGATGGGAACTACATCAGCTCTTTTCCAGTCCTCTGGTAGTTCCCCAGTGCTCCAGGATCTTTGAAAAATATAGTTCAGTGGTTCTGAGATCATCTCTGCCAGTTCCTTGAGAACCTTGGGGTGTAATCTGTCTGGTCCTGGTGATTTGAACTCATCTAGACTGGACAGGTGCTCACTTACCATTTTCTTGCCTATCTTAACTTGCATTTCTATTCTGTTTTTTATGGCACTGGTTTTGGTAGGTTGGACTGTTTTTTCCCTTTGTGTAAAGACAGATGCAAAAAACGAGTTAAATAGTTCTGCTTTCTCCCTCTTGCTTGTCACCTTCTTACCACTTTCCCCCACTAATGGACCAATCATTTCCTTAACTTTTTTCTTGTTTCTGATATGTTGAAAGAAGTTTTTTTTTGTTATTTTTGACTTTGGTCGCAAGCCTTAGTTCATTTTGAGCCTTAGCTTCTCTCACTTCATCTTTGCAGGCATGGGCTGTTTGCTGATATTCTGCCTTAGTTATGTGCCCCTCTTTCCACTTCTTATACTTGTCCTTTTTATCTTTCAGTTTATCATAGAGTTCTTTATGCAGCCATGCTGTTTTCTTTTGAAAGCTGTTGTTTTTCTTCTTTGTTGGTATTGTGCTAGACTGGGCCTTTATTATCTCACTTTTCAAAATTCCCCAAGCTTCTTGAGTTGTTTTCCCCTTTAGGATTCTCATCCATGGTATTCTTCCCAAGGTCTCTAAGTTTATTGAAATTAGCTCTGTTAAAGTCCAAGACTCTAGTTTGGCTGTATTCTATTGCTTGTGCTTCCAGAATGTTGAATTCCAATATTGCATGATCACTTCCCCCCAAGGTTCCTGTGGCTTCGACACTTTCTATCATTTCATCTCTGTTAGTGAGAATTAAATCCAATATGGCTAATCCCCTAGTTCCCTTCTCTACTTTTTGGGAGAGAAAGTTGTCTGCTACATTTGTCAGGAATCTGTTAGATCTTCCACTTGCTGCAGAATTTGTCTCCCAGTTGATATCAGGGTAATTAAAGTCCCCCATTACTATTGTGATACGCTTCCTACATACTTTAGTTAACTGACTAGCAAAAAGTTCATCTATTTCCTCTGCTTGGTTGGGTGGCCTATAGTATACACCTATGGCAATGTCATTTTTTCCCCTTTTATATTGACCCAAATACATTCAAGTTTACAGTTTTCATCATTGTTGTGCTCTATTTCTGTAGAGATAAAGTTATTTCTTATATATAGAGCAACTCCACCTCCTCTTTTGTTTAGACTGTTTCTTTTAAATAATTTAAATCCCTCTAGCTGTGTGTTCCATTTGTGGGTTTCATCCCACCATGTTTCCATAATGGCAACAATATCATAGTAAAAGGTAAAGGTTCCTCTGCACATGCGTGCTAGTCATTTCTGACTCTAGGGGCCGGTGCTCAGGGGCCGGTGCTCATCTCCATTTCAAAGCCAAAGAGCCAGCGCTTGTCCGAGGATGTCTCCGTGGTCATGTGGCCGGCATGACTAGACGCCAAAGGCGCATGGAACGCTGTTACCTTCCCACCGTAGTGGTCCCTATTTTTCTACTTGCATTTTTACGTGCTTTCGAACTGCTAGGTTGGCAGAAGCTGGGACGAGTAACAGGCGCTCACTCTGTTATGCGGCACTCGGGATTCGACCTGCCAAACTGCCGACCCTCTGATCGACAAGCTCAGCGTCCTAACCCACTGAGCCACCACGTCCCTTAGAATGCAGTAATGCAGGCTAATTCTGCTGGCTGCCAGGGGTTCGATCCTGACCGGCTCAAGATTGATTCAACCTTCCATCCTTTCAAGGTTGGTAAAGTGAAGACCCAGATTGTCAGGGGCAATATGCTGACTCTGAAAAACTACTTAGAGAGGGCTGTAAAGCACTGTTACGCGGTATATAAATCTAAGTTCTAAGTACTATGTAGGGCTAAGTACATTTTTTGCTGTATTTTTTGATTGTAGATAACAAAGAAAATTAGACAGTGTTCTCCTTTGCCTGTTTAGATATCTGGTAACCCACATAACGGAGAGGTCAGTATGCCAGTACTTTTCTCCTTGTGTCTGGCTGAAAGATTGCTTACAAGCCTGAGAAGTTACAGCTATTCAGAAAGCAGCTTTTCTAAACCAGAACTGAAGATATCAGATTCTGAACTTTCTCTGTGCAAAAGAGATACAACTGAATAACAGGAAGCTTGAGCATGGATAGACATTGGTGTGCAGGCCATAGTTGAGCTGGCTACCTCTCAAAGCATACCCTGTCCAATTGTGATTTTTTTTTCTTCTTCTGCTGTCGTCTTGCTTGGTTGTGAAATCTGTCTCTGCCACCTTCTGTTTTCTTTTACTGACATCCAATATTTGAGTAATTCTCTTGCCAGTGCCATGAATGGGGCTTGTACAAAAACATTCATGCAGAAAGACAGCGATGCTATATGTATGCCAAAGAGCTATCTTCAAAACGGCTTTACAGATTGCCAGAAGTGTCATCTAGCTTGCTCAACTCTTTATTGTATTCTCTTCTATTCTTTTCTACTGAGGTTGTATTGTTTTTTTCTTTTCTATCATCGTTCGGTTTTGTTCTGCTTTTGATTATTTAACACAATGGGGTGATCTAAAGTTGAGGGAGAATTTTGTTCCATTTTCTTATGAGACCATCCCTTCTCTTTTGAGTTTAGCTGAACTCCTGGTACCTTCGTGGGACATTTTTGTGGTGGTTTCTTTGGCAAGAATATGCAGGCAGTTTGCCACTGCCTTTTTTACGGGAAGTTTTTATATCTTCAGTCTACAGCTCTCATTTAACACATTTGTGTCAAGAATCTAGCAAAATTTGCATAGATCTTTTTGAGTAGAGTGGAAAAAAATGTTGAGATGGGTGGGAGAATGATGTATTGTCCTACCCCAACTCTGATTTCACCACGCTCAACAATAATTCAATATCATAATTTTCACAATTGAATGACCGGACAAAGAAGTAACACAAATTCCTTATAAAGAACCCCCTAATAAGTTATAAGAACCCAAACTGTTTTTTTCCAAATACTGACATACTGCTATCATGTTGCCCCTATTTCTTCTTTTCTTTAGACTAGCCAAACCCAAGTCCCGCAGCCGTTCTTCATATGTTTTAGTCTCCAGGCCTTTGATCATCTTAGTTGCTCTTCTCTGAATTTTTTTCCAAACTCTCAACATCTTTTTTGTGATATGGTGACCAAAATTGGCTGCAGTATTCCAGGTGTGGTCTTACTAGGGTTTTATAAAGCAGTACCAATACTTTGTGTGATCTTGATTCTGTGCCTCTGTTTATACAACCCAGGATTGTATTAGCTTTTTTGGTTGCTGCTGGACACTGCTGGCTCATAGTCAAGTGATCGTCCACTAGGACTCCAAGATCCCTCTCACAGTTACTGTTTTTATTTATTTTATTTTATTTTATTTTAATTCCATTTATATCCCGCCCTTCTCTGAAGACTCAGGGCGGCTTACAAGCTTAGCAGTAGCCTTCATTCTATGTATATGCCTGCTTATTAGGGCTTCCCCCCCCCAAGCGGCATTATTACAAAGTCAGCTTAATTGCCCCCAACAATCTGGGTCCTCATTTTACCTACCTCGGAAGGATGGAAGGCTGAGTCAACCTTGAGCCTGGTGGGACTCGAACCTGCACAAATTGCAGGCAGCTGGTGTTACTTAAGGAGGCATTAGCCCACTGCTCCACCAAGGCTCTTTTAAACCATGTCTCGTCCAATCTGTACTTGTACCTTTGATTTCTCCCGCCTAAATGTAAAACTTTGCTTTTCTCCACATTGAAACTCATTTTTTTGGATAGGGCCCATAGTAAAATGGTTTTAAAGTGAATCTGGCTTCCCCATTGACTTTGCTTGTCAAAAGGTCGCATAAAGGCGATCACATGACCTTGGGACACAGCAACAGTCATAAGTATGAAACAGCTGCCAAGCATCTGAATTTTGATCACACGATCATGGGGATGCTACAAAGGTCGTAAGTGACAAAAAATGATCATAAGTCACTTTTTTCAGTGCCGTTGTAATTTGAACAGTCACTAAATGAACAGTTGTAAGTCGAGGACTATCAGACTGCACCTTTCTTGGAATGTTTTGGACAGAGCAAAAGATTATTTTATATTTTATAACAAGAGTTCCAATCTTTTGGGGTTGTCAGCCCAGAGCGGGGGGAGGGGGGAAAAAGGAATGGGTTTTGGGGGGCAGGGTGTGAATGCATGTGTGGGTTCTAACTTTCTCATTGCATCCTAGTTCACTTTTCTGGGCCACTACACTTATCTGCTAAACAATTTACTAAAAGTTGCAGATGCTAGCTTAGTCTCCCCTTGGATAAGAGAAGACAATGTTCTCCGTTCTATGTCACTATATGACTCTCCTTGATAGGCAATAATTTCACAAGCATTGTGTCCCAGAGCACAGCTTTCTGGGTTGCCCCCTAAGGCTGCAAAATTCTTCTGCATTCTTTTATGATCCTCCTAGCTCTCTTCCACCCATCCCACTTTTAAGGATAGGATTTCAAACCACGTGGACCAGTTTGCCTGTTGTGCAAGATCAACCCTGTTGGCAGAAGGCCGAGCAAATGATACGAGAGAAAATATGGACAGGTTGTGTTAGTGCTGGCCTTTCCAGATCAGCTCACAGGTCCATGAGTTCATCAATCTACATGAAGGAACACTTTTGACTTGCTTGTCCTTTTGTTTATTTAGAGTCAGTCCATTAAGACCCATTCAAAATGCTTCAGGGCAGGATGCTGGAAAAACAACATTACCAAGCTGCAGAAGTCACAATATAAAACCTTAATGCAAAGGTTTTGCAAGGTGTTATTTTACTTACGTCTAATTGTCTATGTGTGCAATGAACCTTTTTCAGCAAGATAATGTTCGGAGAAAGAACAGGCTGCTCTATTTGTGAAGTGAATCTCTAATGTATTTGCTGTCGCTAACTACCAGTCCATCACTCTAAAGCTATTGTACTAAATAAATTTGTTCTTTTCCATTAATCACCCACTGAAATCTTTTTTGCTTCTTGAAGAATGACAATCTTATTTTGTAAAAATACTTTCTTCCTGTACTTTTTGGCTTCTTATAAAACACTCATTGCGTCAAACTGCAAATATGTAGGTAAAACAAAATGGAATAAAGGTATTTTTACTAGCTTTTTCATGCCTGATGACAGGTGCTTTGCATTTTTGGAATTGTGTTCTAACTTTGCCACACAGTCTCAAAATTGATGAAACTTTCAAGTTTTGCCTTGAAACAAATGAAACAATGGTGCTACAGAAACTTTTCATGATCTCTTAAAAGTTGTAGCCTATTTTAAAGTTCAACATATTGTGCAAGAAAGATTTCTCTAATGTCTATCTCATATTTGTCAGATTTGCTTCTTGTAAAAATGTTGGAGGTGTGTGGTGTTTCAATTCATAGGATTAGGGCTTCTTCAAATATACAGGCTTAATTACCTTCAGATGAACATCTGAATGGTCAACACTGAGAAATGTTGTGGGTAAGAGAGTTAGTGTAGTGGTTAAGGTATTTGGCTAGAAATCCAGGAGACTATGAGTTGTTGGCCAGCTTAGGGCACAAGACCAGATAGGTTACTATGGACCAGTCACCTCTCTCACCCTTGGAAGAAAGCAAAAATTGGCCAAGAAGACTGCATGGATTAATCTAGGTAGTTGGCAGGAATCAACAGTGACTCGAAGGGCACATACATAACACACACATAACACAGAGACAAACACAGAGGTTCTCAATTTTTCATGAAGACTTTATTTGGGGGGACAGTGATGGTTATGTACAATAACTCAGGATCCAATCTGGGTCAGTCATTCTGGTAGAGAGAAATTCCCTTATGATGGGTTCTAGTGTGAGTCCAAAAGCTCAGAAGACTAAACCTGTGGTCACTGTGACTGACCCAGATTGGATCCTGCAACATTATCCTGGGACACATATATTTGCCTTCATTCGTACGCTAACTCAGTTGTACAACTTGGGTATGACTATGTTGAAGCCCATAGCAATGAATATTCACATGTCGCCTGTAATGTATTGGGCTTTGTCTTGTTAAAGGAACACCACGTGGATTAATTGCTGGAAGGTTGCTTAAGCAGGGAAGCTGGCTAACAGCTCCCAGCTCCTCAGACAACCAGTCTCCAGCACCGCCATTGGCTGCCTCTAGGGCGGCAATAGGTTGCTTTAAACCTATTGGCCGCCGCCTAGAGGCCAGGGTATAAATTGCTGCATTCACAGCCCTCTTTCTCAGTTCAGATCCTGCAAGCAATAAACAATGATCTTTGCTGAACTCACTTGCCTCATCTCGTCATTGAAGCGAAGAACCCAGTATTTAACACTGGCAACGAAGGTGGGATCCTGCTCCTCAACTGAGCTGAAGAGTCACTAGGGGAGAGGCAGCGCACGCCTGGCCAGAAAAGGAATTCCTCCCCTACGGTCAGCTAGCACAGCCACGCTAGCAACCATGAACCCAGAGGACCAGTCCCTGAGCAACAGAGGAGCAGGATTCAAAGACGCCGAGCACCAGCCGTGAAGACCAGCAGAAATGGCCAAGGTTGGAAAGCTGGAAGAATTCAACATAATTCAGCCAGAAGGGTGGTCCTCGTACCTGTCCAGGGTCGAGAACTACCTTGGAGTGAACCAGGTCACCGAGGACGGACTGAAGGCCACCATGCTCCTCTGTGTGTGCGGCCCAACAACGTTCCACATAGTGGAGAACCTGTTCATACCAACGCTGTTGGAGTCTGTATCATTCGCGGACTTGAAGAAGAAGCTCAGAGACCACTTCCAGTCCAAGCTGTCGGTAATCACTTGGCATTCGAGCAAAGAGTCCAGCAACCAGGTGAAACCGCATCCGACTTCATCACGGCCTTGAGGCAGGCTGCACGCCTGTGCCAGTTCTCCGACATTGACGAGAGCCTACGAGACCAGTTTGTCTGCGGCCTCCGAAACCGAGAGCTACAGCAAAAGCCAAAGAGACTCTGTCGTTCTCAGATGCGCTGAAGGAAGTCATGGCAGACGAAGCCACTGGCGGGGCCATACGAACCATGCAGCCTGCCAAAACTACACAACACGAAGAAGCCGTCCACCACAAGGATGCCGAACACACAGAAGACCCTGAAGACAACACAGAAGTCATCAAGTTACACAGACACCATGACCAACAGCATCGCAGCAACAAACAGCAGGAGGCCACTTACAAGGCAGATCCCTTCCTTAGATGCCCAGGTTGTGGCGGCCGCCACTAACGCTTGGACTGTAGGTTCCGGACAGCCACGTGCTGGGCCTACGAAAAGTTGGGCCACATCACGTCCATCTGCAGAGGTTGCCAGAGGGACTGGCCATCGAATCGCCAGTCAGAAGATCTGACCAGGAGAGGTACCGGGGCCCTGGGACAGTATAGCATGGGGTTTTGCTCCAGCCGCAGGAGCATTTGCCGTACCGGGGCTCACCGCCCGATTAAGCCAAAGTATAGACTTCAGGTGGAGCTGCAAGGGGTCCCCTGCAAGATGGAGCTGGACATGGGCTCTGCCATTTCTATTATTTCCCTTGAAACATTTAATTTCATTTGTAGTCGCAGTAAGAGATGGGCCAAGCTAAGGCCATCTGATATTGTACTAACTGATTTTCAGAATGCCAGAGTCACAGTCAAGGCTGAGGCCACATTAGCTGTTAAATTTAAGGGGTTTTTGGGGCACCTGGATGTTGTCGTAGTAGGGGGTCAGCGAACGAGCCACTGGCTACCTCTAGGGAGGCAATAGGTTGCTTTAAACCTATTGGCCACCGCCTAGAGGCCAGGGTATAAATTGTTGCATTCACAGCCCTGTTTCTCAGTTCAGATCCTGCAAGCAATAAACAATGATCTTTGCTGAACTCACTCGCCTCGTCTCGTCATTGAAGCGAAGAACCCAGTATTAAATATCGCCAATATCAAGTATAAAAGGAGGCACTGTTGGTTCAAAACTAATTGATACTACTGGAGAAGCATCATTTTTAGATACTACTTTGGATGGGATTGTGTTCCTTCTTAAAGAATGGACTCACAATCTAGAAGTCCTCTTGAACACAGCTCCTGCTAGAAGAGCAATACAATCTGTCTAGAAAGAACATTCCTGCCTTAGTTAGTAAGCCACAAATTGTAACCTTACCTAGAACAGGACACTCTGAAGGCCATTAAACACCTCCTTGTTGCCTTGCATCTGGTGGCTGCAACCCACTTTGCATGGGATTGCCATTGAAGATGATCTCCCCTTGAAGATCAATTAGGCAAAATGCAGCCATCCACGTGGTTGCTGAGCAATTGTGGCACTTATTTATAATAACAATAATAACAATAACTTTATTGTCACTTTGAATGTACACCAACTGGCATACATCAAAATGAAATTTCGTTGCATACAGCTCTCAAAGGGCCACCACTTCCCATATACACTCCTTGTTTGTGGCCAGCTCAAGTTATAGATCGTCCATTTTAGTCTCTAGGGAGCGAATGATGGCAAACAGGACAGATGGAAACAGCTCTATGTGGATTAGCCCTTAAATTAGCTTATATTCCTGAACGACAACCTTGCCTCCTTTCCTTTGTCTGATTCTGAAAATTTATCAAGAGTAAATTTATTTACATGTAGTCCTTGACTTGCAACTATTTGCTTAGTGAATGTCCAAGGCTGCAACGACACTGAAAATAGTGTGTGTTAGCCATTTTTCCACACGTAATACTGTTGTACCATCCCTGTGATCACTTCAAATTCAGATACTTGGCAACTGGCATGTATTTGCAATGACGGTTGCAGTGTCCCGGGTGTCATACAATCACTTTCTGTGACCTTCTAACAAGTAAAGTCAATGGATTCACTTAACAAGCATGTTACTAACTTAACAGCTGCAGCGGTTTAGTTAGCAACTGTGGCAAGAAAGATTGCAAAATGGGCCAACACTCGCTTTACAACTGCCTTCCTTAGCAATGGAAATTTTGTACTCAGTTGTGGTCCTTAGTCAAGGACTGTATTTAAAAAAATTGCCTCACAACTCAGTAAAATAGGGAGTTTCTCCTGAAGATCTTCTCTTATTAGGAAATACAGTGGGAGACGATCTAAATTTAGGTGCTTTGGGTGACTATCTCAGGAACATCTTAACCTCCAAGGAAAGTATAGACCCCATTTTAATGCTTTCTGGAAGACTGTTAAAACTGATTAAGCATCTAGAAGAAGATCTGTGCCATTATTATTTTTGATTGCCTAAAAAGTTGTTTTTTTTACCCCACTATTTTTATGTTGTTTGTTATACTGTTTGATTTGTACATGGTGCAGGGCCTCTTGAGTCAGGTGGTTCATAAATAAGCATGAGTAATATTTTTAACCACTGAGTTATCTTTTTGCCCTTAAAATAATAGAAGCAATGGTAGATATGGATAAGTAGAGATATAGAGGAAATTCACCAAGGATCTCTTCTAGAGTAAAATAAAATGATCCCACAATAAAGACTATGTTACAATATTTGCAGCAATTGATGTATGTATTCAGCTAGTAAATTATTGTTTTCAGTTTGAAAATGCCACACAAAAGATTTAGCAAATGCCCTCCCTCCTTTTATCATGGACTGATTTTAGATGATCCTTATTCATAGGACCATCTCCTTCATGTTATGTCAACTCACGTTGACTTCATGGGTAAAGCTATGTGATTTTCCTCACAATGACGCAAAAGTAGTCAGCCCTTACATCCTTCCAGAATATTTTTCACTTCCCAGTATAAGCCACAGACGTAAGGTTTTTTAAAAATTTATTTTAATTCCATTTATATCCCGCCCTTCTCCGAAGACTCAGGGCGGCTTACAAGCTTAGCAGTAGCCTTCATTCTATGTATATGCCTGCTTATTAGGGCTTTCACACACACCCCAAGCGGCATTATTACAAAGTCAGCTTAATTGCCCCCAACAATCTGGGTCCTCATTTTACCTACCTCGGAAGGATGGAAGGCTGAGTCAACCTTGAGCCTGGTGGGATGCGAACCTGCACTAATTGCAGGCAGCTGGTGTTACTTAAGGAGGCATTAGCCTACTGCTCCACCAAGGTTTCCTAGTTGTTCCCCAGTCTATGTACCAATCAGGTCCAAACTTTTTGGAGCTTAATCAGAATCAGTGAGGGTAGCTGTTACCATCTAGCAGTCCTTAATTAGAAATTATTTAGAAACAAGATTGTATACAATATTCCTCACACAAGCCACTCAGTGTCTGAAATACTTATCTGGGGTGATCCATAGCCAAATAGAAACAGTATTTGTTCCACGTATTGTCCCCCTCCGGGGGACTGGAAGCTAAAATATATGAGGAATGGTTGCTGGAATTGGGTATGTCTAGTTTAACAAATAGGATTAGGGGTGACATGATAGCAGTGTTCCAATATCTAAGGAGCTGCCATAAAGAGGGGTTGACCTATTCTCCAAAGCACCCGAGGGCAGGACAAGAAGCAATGGATGGAAACTAATCAAGGAGAGAAGCAACCTAGAACTAAAAAGAACTTTCTTGACAATTACAACAATTAATCAGGGGAACAACTTGCTTCCAGAAGTGGTGGGTGCTCCAGCACTGGATGTTTTTAAGAAGAGATTGGACAACCACTTCTCTGAAATGGTATAGGTTCTTCTGCTTGAGAGGGGCTGGACTAGAAGACCTCCAAGACCTCGTTCTAACTCTTTTCTGTTATTTTATTATTTCATATTAGCCCAAGTAGAAGTGATTCAATAGAAAAACTGGGAAAAAGAACCACGTCTGAGGAGTTTTCTTGACTGAGGGAGGCAAGGGAAAGAAAATACAGGGAGCTGGGTATGTACGGATGGGTATGTAGATGGGAAAAAGTTTCCTCCTTCAGGGGAGGAGGATAATTATATTATAATCAGAGTTGTAGATGCCTAACCTTACAAGAAGTGAGGAACACAGACAGCCATCTCCCACCCTTGATATGTTCACACATAAAAGAGGAATCATGCATACATCCTTGCTCAGCAAATAAACTTGAATCATTAAAAGTACAGACACACTCCAGCCAACAGGTAAAGCCGACAAGACCTCATGTCGAAATGCACTGTGGGCTGCATCAGCAATGCACAAAATCAGTGGGTTAGGACGCTGAGCTTGTCGATCAGAAGGTTGGCAGTTTGGCGGGTCGAATCCCAAATCCCGAGTGCCGCGTAGCAGAGTGAGCGCCTGTTACTCGTCCCAGCTTCTGCCAACCTAGCAGTTCAAAAGCACGTAAAAATGCAAGTAGAAAAATAGGGACCACTACGGTGGGAAGGTAACAGCGTTCTGTGTGCCTTTGGCGTCTAGTCATGCTGGCCACATGACCACGGAGACGTCCTCGGACAAGCGCTGGCTCTCCGGCTTTGAAACGGAGAGGAGCACCGGCCCCTAGAATCGGAAACGACTAGCACGCATGTGCGGGGGAACCTTTACCTTTACATCCTTGAGCTTAGCAGGCTTAGCATCCATCAGAATAGGGCTGGAAGGGATCTTGGAGGTCTTCTAGGCCACTCCCCTGCTCAAGCAAGACACCCTATACCCATTTCGGACAGGCGGCTGTCCAATCTTTTCTTAAATACCGCCAGTGATGAAACACCCACAACTTCTGAAAGGCAAGTCATTCCACAGGTTCATTGTCCTCACTGTTAGGAAATTTCTCCTTAATTGAAGGTTTGTCTCCTTGGTCAGTTTCCATCCGTTGTTTCTTGTCCTGCCTTCTGGTGCCTTGGCAAATTAGTTGATTCCCCTCCTCTTTGTGGAATCTTTGCAAGGAATCTTGCATTTTTAAATACATTCTTAAGCTTCCAAGGGAAAATAAAAAAAGATTCAAAAGAATGCAGAGAGTGGAGGATTGGATGCTGGACTCAGAGGATCCAACCAACCATTTTTCTCAATGCACTCAAAACGCAAAATTCCAGAACAGCAGTAATTCAACCAAACTGCAGCAAGACCTGAGTGCAGCAAATTTCCAGTAGGGAGTAGAGATGAGTGAATACTGTTTTATTTTCTGGCTAACTCCGTGCATACCCTTTTGTGCTATTGCTTGTAAGGATTTCAGAGTGACTTTGAAGATAAAGCCCCATTGCCTTTAAAAAGAAATCCCAGATTTCAAAAGCAGCAGGACCTCAAAGCACGCAGACAGCAGGCAGATATCCTCATGTCAATCAAGCCCATAGGGTACAAATCCTTTGGGTATTTACATTGGATCTGGGTTTTTTTTTTCCTGAATGCCACACAGACATGCATAAACACTACCATGAAATCCAACTTCCGCATGGACGTGTTTACAGAAATTATACTCAAGGCAATCAGGTAAGATGAATAGGCCACCAGTGACATCTAGAAGGGTTCCGTTACTTAAGATGGTGGTTGGTCTGCTCCAAAATTCCAGGCCTCTTTCAACAGTAAAATGCACAATATGATCTATATTTCTTGACCTAAACAAGAAACTCAGAGGATCATACTTCAGCTACAAGAGGCAAAGCCAATTTCCCGTTAATCATATGGAAAATTTACACCAATTCCATTTTGAGAAGAAGTTTCTTGGGGTCAAACAGAAGCCCATTAAAAGGTGATTTTTGTTTGGTCAGCAAATCAGCCAAAGCAGCTGTATTGAGCATTTTGTCCAACCTTGTCTTTATTCTGACCAATTTGAGAGTCCACACTCACAGCTTATTTTGCTACATGTTGATTTCCACTGAAATCCTGTTCCGTTTGGCATGGACATGTCCTCTTTTGCAGCATGAAAGAGATCTCTTGATCTGTTGAAGTGTTTTGGTCAAAGCAAGTGCCGTTCATTTTAATGTTTAAAATAAAATTGATGCACATTTCCTTTTTATTTCTGTGTCTCATGAGATAGGGAAAGCCAAAGAGAAGAACTAACTATCAGTTAATATCCCCAATGCCCACCCCCCCATGGAAGCCAGTTTTATAAGACAAAAAATAACACACACACACACACACACACACACACACACACACACACATATATACATATACATATACATATACTACATATACATATACATATACATAAACATATACATATACATATACATATACATATACATATACATATACATATACATATACATATACATATACATATACATATACATATACATATACATATACATATACATACATACATACATACATACATACATACATACATATATATATATATATATATATATATATATATATATATATGTAGATCGGATGGTTAAGCATAATAAACCTAAAAAGTAACAACAACAACAACATAATCTGCATCTCATTGCCAGACCACTTATAAACAAGAATGGTCTAAAGCATTGTGGCATGGAAGTATTGATTCCCTTCGTATTGCAGCAGATGATCAATCATCTTTCTGTAATTATTTATGTTTTACAAATATTTGAAAGTAAAATGAAGTAAAAGAAAGAAAGGAACAAAGGAACAAAAAAAGAAATAGAAAACAGATTTACAAGCTACACAAAACTAAGAGGTTTCAAAATAGCTGTAGGTTAGCACTGCATATAGAAACGAGCTTATATCAGTCTGACACTTTTAAAACCATTGTCAAAACCAAATCAATATTCAGTAATTAGCAAAGATGGCCAGTATGATAAGATTCATCAATCAAAATGGAGAATTAATAGGAGTTTTTATCTTATCTGACAAATTCTGTCCTTGTTATCACAAATCAGGCAAGATTTTAAAATTAAAAGAAATGTAAGATGGAGACTTCTAAGATGAAAAAAGAAGAAATTTTGGGAAATCAGTGATAATCTGGGCTCCAATTGGTCCAGTGTGTCTGCTATGAGGCCATCCGTCTTCACCAGCTGCACTTGTCTTTGGCTGGAATTGCTGCTTACAGGCCCACCTCCTGGCCATACTGTAAGTGTTGCTTACAAGAGGCCCCGCCTCCTGGCTATAGCGTTAAACAGGTTAGATATCTTGCTTTGTATGTACTCAAATTTCTTACTGTTTGAAGCGGTTTTACGGTTTTTATTCTTTTAAAATGTTTTTTAAAGATTTTAATTGTAATGTAATGTTTTTGAATTGTGAGCTTCACAGAGTCATTTGCTGAGATGAAAGAAAGAAAGAAAGAAAGAGAGAGAGAGAGAGAGAGAGAGAGAGAGAGAGAAGGAAGGAAGGAAGGAAGGAAGGAAGGAAGGAAGGAAGGAAGGAAGGAAGGAAGGAAGGAAGGAATCAAGGAAGGAAGGAAGGAATCAAGGAAGGAAGGAAGGAAGGAAGGAAAGGGAGGGAGGGAAGTAGAGAGAGAGATAAAGTATACATCCAGCTACCTATAATGTTGTAATTGCAGTCATGTGACCATGGGGGTGCTGCAAAGGCTGAAACTTCAGGGAGTGATCATACATCCTTTTTTTTTCCTTGTCACCATAACTTTGAACAGTCACAGAGTGAAAGGATGAAAGCCGTGGGGGTAACCAGTACCATCAAAGTACTCAAAGAGGAATTCCCCATCACTTGGCCAGCCATCTTCTGGGATGTTTTAAACCAGCCAGGAAGGATATACTAAAATACATTATCCTTTCTATTTCCTCAGCATTAGCAGGCTCATCTCCAACTAGTTAACCAGGGAAAAAAAACATACTTCATTCAAGTCCATGAGACTTGCGCTGTTGGAATCCAGGTCAGAGTTGATCCATGTTTAACTATCTGGTGCCTCAAATACGCCTTAGAGCAGCCCTCTAGCTATTGCCGTGCTCCCACTTTCATCGAGAAGTACCGGGTCACATTAAATAAGTCCACTGGCTGGCAATCTGTGGACATAGTAAGAGCCGAGAAACAGACGTGTTTCACTGTTCTCATTGCCCAAAGTAAACTTTCGTAAAGGCACATATCCATGTTTGGTTTGTAGCTCTTCATTTTCCTCCAATAATATCTAGGTGTCTCAACGGCTACCATCTCCTGCAGTTCCTTTGATCCATGGGCAGAGAAAGATGCACAAGTGTATCACAGCGCAAGGCCTTTGTTACTTTTTCATTCCAAGTGATGACGAAGGTCTCAATCAAAGTGTGTGCCAAAAGTTCAAGGACTTACTGTCTGGAACCCAGTAAAGTTGACTTACTGCATGAGTGGGCCAGTCAAATCAAATCAATCAAATAGGTTCTCCTTATGTATGGTATGGAGAACTCCAAAGCAATCCGACATTGACAAGGGACTGCTGTTAATTTTCCCCACATCCAGATAATTTTGTCACAGCATAGAGACCAAAAAATAAAAAATAAAAATGGATCCAATACGAGACCTTCTCAGCACATCATTCCGTGGGTGATGCTGAGTGTGTATAGAAAAATATTGAATATTGGTTTGTTATAAAAAATAATAAAACCTATAAAAAATTGTTGGAAAATAGCACCAGGAAGTATTCTTGAATCGCATCAAAGCCAAACTACGCCAAACCTTATTAACAGATCAACAATTTCTACAGGGTATTTTTGTTATAAAGTATCTCCAGGTCACTTAGTTAAAGTATCAGGCCTTTTGAAATTCATATGATTTGAAATCTTAATTTAAAAGGTTTCTTACCACTTCACTGAACATTGTAATTGATAGCATGTACATCTATCAGCTGCCAGAATTAGACATGGTGGCCATGTCTTGCAACTATCTCCTAAAATGAAAAAAAATTAAAACATGGGGGGGGGGGAAACCATGAAAAAATAGCACCTTTCTATTGGAGAGGGAGGCAAAAAGAAAAGCATGCAATTCCCTATTTAAACCCTACAATTTCAATTGGACCCATTTTATTAGCTTATATGCTTTTTTCTTTTTTTAAAAAAAAGACTTCCTTAATTTGGGTAGGCCCTAGAAGAAAATACTAATGCTGTTATAGTTTTTCATGCTATAAAACATGGTGAAGTTCTGCCTGTATTTTCCTTGGACTTTTAGGAAAAAAACTTTGATGGAATTCAATGAGGCTCTGTTCTAAAGAATGTAGGGGATTGAACTCTTGTGAGCTGACATTTACAGCAGATTCAAAAAAATACTTTATCCCTATGATCATATGCATTTGCAAAGGGCAATTCAACATCTCTCTCCAAAAGTGCTTGAAAAACTTCAAATAAAAAGCTTAAACTTAAAGCGATAAGAAAGCGTTACTACCATGGCATACCAGATAAGTGATTTTACTTTGCTCCTCTTTGCTGACAGCTAAACAAGGTTTTTACAACATGATGATGATGGTGATGATGATGATGGTGGGTGGTGATGATGATACGGTGCTCCTAAATGCTAAAAAAAAGCATTACAATTATCCCAATTGAGATGGTGTTGTTTGTGGCCTTCTTCACATCACAGATTAGCAGTTGTTACCCACATGAAGCTGCTATGGATTTACTCAAATCGGATAACACCCCTGTAATTTAAATTCAAAATTCTCTTTGTGTAACATGTATCAGATGTACAACAGCAACTTTTATGAGAAACTCTGGGGCAGATCAAAGCGAATCTTTAAAAGGGGGAAGAACACATTTCTTTTCATCATGAATGGAAGAAGTTAGTTGCAAGTCTAAAAAGGATTAAGCCCATTAAATTTAGTAAGGTTTATTTTTAAACAGACATCCTCTGCATTCTATTTGTAATAATAATAAAGTTGGAAGGGACCTTGGAGGTCATCTAGTCCAACCCCCTGCTCAGGCAGGAAACCCTATACCATTTCAGACAAATGGCTGTCCAGTCTCTTCTTAAAAACTTCTAGTGTTGGAGCATTCACTGCTTCTGGAGGGAGGTTGTTCAACTGGTTAATTGTTCTAACTGTCAGGAAGTTTCTCCTTAGTTCTAGGTTGCTTCTCTTCTTGATCAGCTTCCATCTGTTGCTTCTTGTCCTACCTTCGGGCGCTTTGGAGAATAGCTTGACTCCCTCTTCTTTGTGGCAGCCCCTGAGATATTGGAACACTGCTATCATGTCCCCCCTCGTCTTTCTCTTTGTTAAACTAGACATACCCAATTCCAGCAACTGTTCCTTATATGTTTTTAGCCTGTTTTATTTGCTATTTATTAATTTAAAAATGAATAGCCTAAAGATTTTAATTTCATGTATCAACTGACCATTTATGCCGTATTCTGATTCCACCACAAGTTGATTGTTGTTGTTTTAATTTCAGCACAGCTATTTTCTACCCCCAGATACCTGGGCGAAGGAAGGAAAGAAGGAAGGAAGGAAGGAAGGAAGGAAGGAAGGAAGGAAGGAAGGAAGGAAGGAAGGAAGGAAGGAAGGAAGGAAGGAAGGAAGTTTAAAACATAAACAACAGGACCAAATAATAATAATAATAATAATAATAATAATAATAATAATAATAATAATAATAATAATAATAATAATAATAATAAACAATGCAGGGGTAATAAAATAAACACTAACTTTCAAAGAGGCATTTTTGTTTTAGAAAATTCCATTCACATTAAAAGCACAACTGTACAAATCAGAAGTAGAATAAGGAATTTCCATTTCAGTTCTATTAGAAGGTCTAGAACACGGTTGTCAAACCTGACTGCATCATGTGCCATATTGTGACATAACGCAACGGTTGTTTTTTTTACCTTTGCAGAACTGGGGTGGGTGTGGCCTACACGTGATGCATCCAGCCCACGATCCGCCAGTTTGACACCCCTAGTCTAGAATGACTGGGGAGGTGTATCATAACTGGGTGGATGCTGTTATTAAAGTGGTCCTCTTCTGAATAGTGTTGAGTTGAATCCTTTTAGGGAAAGCCGGTTTGGTGAGGTGGTTAAGGCATCTGGCTACAAACCAGGAAATTGTGTGTTCTAGTCCAGTTTTAGGCACAAAGCCAGCTGAATGACTTTGGGCCAGCCACCTCCCTTTCAGGCCTAGGAAGTAAATAAGAGCAAATACTTCTGAAAAATCTTGCCAAGGAAATTGTAAGGACTTGTCCAGGCATTTGTCAATATTTTTTTTTAAAAAACCTGACTCTAAAGCATAAAAAATGCACTTCTATATGCAATCAGAAACCCTCTTAGGTGCATGTATATCCTTCCAGTGACTGTATTTGCTGACAGTTGTGGCTTATGGGTTTAGTTTTCCCAAATCTTCATGCCTTAGTGAATATTTACCATTGCATTTTTGAAGCATTTCTCTTGTTTTGTCACTGTTTAATTAACTGTTCCACAAGTAAATCTATTTCAAATAATTTAGGGATTGGGGCAATCCTAAAAAAAATACTAGAATTCAAGGAAGGGGAAGCATACTTTGAAGTTGTCAAAGTGTTAATAAAATAGCAGAGTTCTACTATATTTGTCCCACAGGTATTAATTCCAGGAGAATTTGTTGTTGTTGTTAGCTGCGAAGTCGTGTCCGACCCATCGCGACCCTATGGACAACGTTCCTCCAGGCCTTCCTGTCCTCTACCATCTTCTGGAGTCCATTTAAGCTCATGCCTACTGCTTCAGTGACTCCATCCAGCCACCTCATTCTCTGTCGTCCCCTTCTTCTATTGCCCTCGATCTTTCCCAGCATTAGGCTCTTCTCCAGTGAGTCCTTCCTTCTCATTAGGTGGCCAAAGTATTTGAGTTTTAGCTTCAGGATCTGGCCTTCTAAAGAGCAGTCAGGATTGATCTCCTCTAGGACTGACCGGTTTGATCGCCTTGCAGTCCAAGTGACTCGCAGGAGTCTTCTCCAGCACCATAGTTCAAAGGCCTCAATTCTTTGGCGCTCAGCCTTTCTTATGGTCCAACTTTCACTGCCATACATTGCAACTGGGAAGACCATAGCCTTGACTATACGCACTTTTGTTGACAGGGTGATGTCTCTGCTTTTTAGTGTGCTGTCTAGATTTGCCATGGCTTTTCTCCCCAGGAGCAAGCGTCTTTTAATTTCTTGGCTACAGTCCCCATCTGCAGTGATCTTGGAGCCCAGGAAAATAAAATCTGTCACTACTTCCATTTCTTCCCCATCTATTTGCCAGGAATTGAGAGGGCCAGATGCCATGATCTTGGTTTTCTTAATGTTAAGTTTCAACCCAAGTTTTTCACCCTCCTTCTTCACCCGCAACAAGAGGCTCTTTAGTTCTTCTTCACTTTCTGCCATTAGAGTGGTATCATCTGCGTATCTTAGGTTGTTGATATTTCTTCCGGCAATCTTAATTCCAACTTTTGATTCATCTAGCCCTGCCTTTCTCATGATGTGCTCTGCATATAAGTTAAATAGGCAGGGCGACAGTATACAGCCTTGCCGGACTCCTTTCCCAATTTTGAACCAATCAGTGGTTCCGTGTCCAGTTCTCACTGTTGCTTCTTGACCCGCATATAGGTTTCTCAAGAGACAAATAAGATGGTCTGGTACTCCCATCTCTTTAAGAACTTGCCACAGTTTGTTATGATCCACACAATCAAAGGCTTTAGCATAGTCAATGAAGCAGAAGTAGATGTTTTTCTGGAACTCCCTAGCTTTCTCCATGATCCAGCGTATGTTGGCAATTTGATCTCTAGTTCCTCTGCCTCTTCGAAATCCTGCCTGTACTTCTGGTAGTTCTCGATCCACATACTGCTGAAGTCTAGCTTGTAGGATTTTAAGCATGACTTTACTAGCATGAGAAATGAGTGCAATGGTGCGATAGTTTGAACATTCTTTGGCACTGCCTTTCTTTGGAATTGGAATGTAAACTGATCTTTTCCAATCCTGTGGCCACTGTTGAGTTTTCCAAATTTGCTGGCAAATTGAGTGTAGCACTTTTACTGCACTGTCTTTTAAGATTTTGAATAGCTCAGCTGGAATACTGTCACCTCCACTAGCTTTGTTGTTGCTCAGCTTTTCTAAGGCCCACTTCACTTCACATTCTAGGATGTCTGGCTCGAGGTCAGTGACCACCTCATTGTGATTATCAGGGACGTTAAGCTCATTCTTGTATAGTTCTTCTGTGTAATTTTGCCACCTCTTCTTAATCTCTTCTGCCTCTGTTAGGTCCCTGCCATTTTGGTCCTTTATCATGCCCATTTTTGCATTAAACGTTCCCTTCATCTCTCCAATTTTCTTGAAAAGATCTCTGGTCCTCCCTATTCTATTGTTTTCTTCTATTTCTTTGCACTGTTCATTTAAGAAGGCATTCTTATCTCTTCTAGCTATTCTCTGGAATTCTGCATTCAATTGGGCATATCTATGTTTTTCTCCCTTGCCTTTCGCTTCCCTCCTTTCCTCAGCTATTTGCAAAGCTTCCTCAGACAGCCATTTTGCTTTCTTGCATTTCTTTTTCTTTGGGATGGTTTTGGTTGCTACCTGTTGTACAATGTCACGAACCTCTGTCCATAGTTCTTCAGGCACTCTGTCTATCAGATCTAATTCCTTAAATCTATTTGTCACCTCTACTGTATATTCAACAGGGATATGATTTAATTCATACCTGAGTGGCCTAGTGCTTTTCCCTACTTTCTTCAGTTTAAGCCTAAACTTTGCAAGGAGAAGCTCATGGTCTGAGCCACAGTCAGCTCCTGGTCTTGTTTTTACTGACTGTATAGAGCTTCTCCATCTTTGGCTGCAGAGCATATAGTCAATCTGATTTCTGTGTTGACCGTCTGGTGATGTCCATGTGTAGAGCCGTCTCTTGGGTTGTTGGAAAAGAGTGTTTGCTATGACCATCGTATTCTCTTGACAAAATTCTATCAGCCTGTGCCCTGCTCCATTTTGTACTCCAAGGCCAAACTTGCCTGTTATTCCAGTTATCTTTTGGCTTCCTACTTTAGCATTCCAATCCCCCATGATGATAAGGACATCATTTTTTGGTGTTAGTTCTATAAGGTGCTGTAGGGCTTCGTAGAACCGGTCAATTTCATCCTCTTCAGCACTGGTGGTTGGGGCATAGACTTGGACTACTGTGATATTGAATGGTTTGCCTTGGATTCGAACTGAGATCATTCTGTCATTTTGAGGATTGTATCCCAGTATTGCTTTTCCTACTCTTTTATTGACTATGAAGGCTACTCCATTTCTTCTGAGGGATTCTTGTCCGCAGTAGTATACCTGATGGTCATCTGAATTAAATTCACCCATTCCTGTCCATTTTAGTTCGCTGATACCTAAGATGTCGATGTTCAGTCTTGTCATCTCTTGTTTGACCACGTCCAGCTTTCCTTGATTCATGGATCTTACATTCCAGGTTCCTATGGAGAAAAAATCTTTACAGCATCGGACTTTCCTTTCACCACCAGACACATCCACAGCTGAGCGTCCTTTCGGCTTTGGCCCAGTCGCTTCATTCTTTCTGGCGCTACTAGTACTAGCCCTCTGCTCTTCCCCAGTAGCATATTGGACGCCTTCCGACCTGAGGGTCTCATCTTCCAGCGTCATATCGTTTTGCCTTTTGGTACTGTCCATAGGGTTTTCATGGCAAAGATACTGGAGTGGGTTGCCATTTCCTTCTCCAGTGGATCACGTTTTGTCAGAACTCTCGACTATGACCTGTCCGTCTTGGGTAGCCCTGCACGGCATAGCTCATAGCTTCATTGAATTACGCAAGCCCCTTCGCCACGACAAGGCAGTAATCCATGAAGGGGTCCAGGAGAATTAGTTAGAAACAAAAAAGACTTCATGTTGCTTATTGGAATTTCCCTGCTATAAATATAAATGAATTTGATTTAAGGCACATTGATCTATAGGTGTGATTAGGCTATAAAAGAAGCAAGCTGACAGAGAGGAAGGCCTAGTTTTCATATCTCAGCAAATACTCAAGCTAGGTGATATACAAATATAACAAAAATATTAGTCTGAAAACTGATGGGTGGTATAATACGCATTTAAATATCAGTAAGAACTGATATGACGCTGGAAGATGAGCCCCTCAGGTCGGAAGGCGTCCAATATGCTACTGGGGAAGAGCAGAGGGCTAGTACTAGTAGCGCCAGAAAGAATGAAGCGACTGGGCCAAAGCCGAAAGGACGCTCAGCTGTGGATGTGTCTGGTGGTGAAAGGAAAGTCCGATGCTGCAAAGATTTTTTCTCCATAGGAACCTGGAATGTAAGATCCATGAATCAAGGAAAACTGGACGTGGTCAAACAAGAGATGACAAGACTGAACATTGACATCTTAGGTATCAGCGAACTTAAATGGACAGGAATGGGTGAATTTAATTCAGATGACCATCAGGTATACTACTGTGGGCAAGAATCCTTCAGAAGAAATGGAGTAGCCTTCATAGTCAATAAAAGAGTAGGAAAAGCAATACTGGGATACAATCCTCAAAATGACAGAATGATCTCAGTTCGAATCCAAGGCAAACCATTCAATATCACAGTAGTCCAAGTCTATGCCCCAACCACCAGTGCTGAAGAGGATGAAATTGACCAGTTCTACGAAGCACTACAGCACCTTATAGAACTAACACCAAAAAATGATGTTCTTATCATCATGGGGGATTGGAATGCTAAAGTAGGAAGCCAAAAGATAACTGGAATAACAGGCAAGTTTGGCCTTGGAGTGCAAAATGAAGCAGGGCACAGGCTGATAGAATTCTGTCAAGAGAATACGATGGTCATAGCAAACACTCTTTTCCAACAACCCAAGAGACGGCTCTACACATGGACATCACCAGATGGTCAACACAGAAATCAGATTGACTATATGCTCTGCAGCCAAAGATGGAGAAGCTCTATACAGTCAGTAAAAACAAGACCAGGAGCTGACTGTGGCTCAGACCATGAGCTTCTCCTTGCAAAGTTTAGGCTTAAACTGAAGAAAGTAGGGAAAAGCACTAGGCCAGTCAGGTATGAATTAAATCATATCCCTGTTGAATATACAGTAGAGGTGACAAATAGATTTAAGGAATTAGATCTGATAGACAGAGTGCCTGAAGAACTATGGACAGAGGTTCACGACATTGTACAACAGGTAGCAACCAAAACCATCCCAAAGAAAAAGAAATGCAAGAAAGCAAAATGGCTGTCTGAGGAAGCTTTGCAAATAGCTGAGGAAAGGAGGGAAGCGAAAGGCAAGGGAGAAAAACATAGATATGCCCAATTGAATGCAGAATTCCAGAGAATAGCTAGAAGAGATAAGAATGCCTTCTTAAATGAACAGTGCAAAGAAATAGAAGAAAACAATAGAATAGGGAGGACCAGAGATCTTTTCAAGAAAATTGGAGAAATGAAGGGAACGTTTAATGCAAAAATGGGCATGATAAAGGACCAAAATGGCAGGGACCTAACAGAGGCAGAAGAGATTAAGAAGAGGTGGCAAAATTACACAGAAGAACTATACAAGAATGAGCTTAACGTCCCTGATAATCACAATGAGGTGGTCACTGACCTCGAGCCAGACATCCTAGAATGTGAAGTGAAGTGGGCCTTAGAAAAGCTGAGCAACAACAAAGCTAGTGGAGGTGACAGTATTCCAGCTGAGCTATTCAAAATCTTAAAAGACAATGCAGTAAAAGTGCTACACTCAATTTGCCAGCAAATTTGGAAAACTCAACAGTGGCCACAGGATTGGAAAAGATCAGTTTACATTCCAATTCCTAAGAAAGGCAGTGCCAAAGAATGTTCAAACTATCGCACCATTGCACTCATTTCTCATGCTAGTAAAGTCATGCTTAAAATCCTACAAGCTAGACTTCAGCAGTATGTGGATCGAGAACTACCAGAAGTGCAGGCAGGATTTCGAAGAGGCAGAGGAACTAGAGATCAAATTGCCAACATACGCTGGATCATGGAGAAAGCTAGGGAGTTCCAGAAAAACATCTACTTCTGCTTCATTGACTATGCTAAAGCCTTTGATTGTGTGGATCATAACAAACTGTGGCAAGTTCTTAAAGAGATGGGAGTACCAGACCATCTTATTTGTCTCTTGAGAAACCTATATGCGGGTCAAGAAGCAACAGTGAGAACTGGACACGGAACCACTGATTGGTTCAAAATTGGGAAAGGAGTCCGGCAAGGCTGTATACTGTCGCCCTGCCTATTTAACTTATATGCAGAGCACATCATGAGAAAGGCAGGGCTAGATGAATCAAAAGTTGGAATTAAGATTGCCGGAAGAAATATCAACAACCTAAGATACGCAGATGATACCACTCTAATGGCAGAAAGTGAAGAAGAACTAAAGAGCCTCTTGTTGCAGGTGAAGAAGGAGAGTGCAAAACTTGGGTTGAAGCTTAACATTAAGAAAACCAAGATCATGGCATCTGGCCCTCTCAATTCCTGGCAAATAGATGGGGAAGAAATGGAGGTAGTGACAGATTTTATTTTCCTGGGCTCCAAGATCACTGCAGATGGGGACTGTAGCCAAGAAATTAAAAGACGCTTGCTCCTCGGGAGGAAAGCCATGGCAAATCTAGACAGCACACTAAAAAGCAGAGACATCACCCTGTCAACAAAAGTGCGTATAGTCAAGGCTATGGTCTTTCCAGTTGCAATGTATGGTAGTGAAAGTTGGACCATAAGAAAGGCTGAGCGCCAAAGAATTGAGGCCTTTGAACATTGGTGCTGGAGAAGACTCCTGCGAGTCCCTTGGACTGCAAGGCGATCAAACCGGTCAGTCCTAGAGGAGATCAATCCTGACTGCTCTTTAGAAGGCCAGATCCTGAAGCTAAAACTCAAGTACTTTGGCCACCTAATGAGAAGGAAGGACTCCCTGGAGAAGAGCCTAATGCTGGGGAAGATCGAGGGCAATAGAAGAAGGGGACGACAGAGAATGAGGTGGCTGGATGGAGTCACTGAAGCAGTAGGCGTGAGCTTAAATGGACTCCAGAAGATGGTAGAGGACAGGAAGGCCTGGAGGAATGTTGTCCATAGGGTCGCGATGGGTCGGACACGACTTCGCAGCTAACAACAACAACAAAGAACTGAGCTTAGACTTCAATTCACTGAGCCATATTTCGAGAGTTATACTGAGGTATATTTAAAAAGGTAGGATAAAGCTGGCAAGCAAAAGCTGGAATATAGCTTTTTTGAAGAAAAGATGAAGGAGCTTAGCATGTTAAGCTAGAAGTGGGGTAACCAGCAGTGAAGCAAGTAGAAAGCATGGTCAGGGTTTAAAGCAAACATGTCAAACACAAGGCCCGGGGGCCAGATCCAGCCCGTGAAGTAGTTTCATGTGGCTCGCAAAGCCATCCTGGAAACAGTGAGGGAACGGCCCCCACTGCCTTGGCCCTGGCCCAGAGACCCTCCTTCCGCCAGAGACCCTCAGATCTGTCCCACTCCTGCCCAGGCCCCCATAGGCACCCTTGATGCGAACGATGTAGAGCTGGCCATGCCCACCCAGTAGGCCATACGCACTCTAGCTACACCCACCCAGTAGGCCACGCCCACCCTGGCCATACCCACCCAGCCCCCTGAGGGCAACCGCAATGCTGATGCGGCCCTCAATGAAATTAAGTTTGACACCCCTGGTTTAAAGCATGCCTAGCAACATGAAATAAAAAATGTAATGTATTACTGTCAAAGATGAAACTTTGGCAACTATGTGCTTCTGCATTTCAACTTGCCTTTAGATTAAGGGCGGGGGAGGTGTTACTTTCAAGTGGGTTAGATGGAGAAATGAAATTTCTACGATTCAGCTGAAGACTGTGAGAACCTGAAACCTTTTCAAGGACACCAGAACAGATGTGAGTTTGAAGCAGATGGTTCCAATAACAAGCTGAACTTGTTTATATGGACTATGTAAGACATTGGGGGTTTGGCTGGACTTGATGTTGGAACCTCAGAGTTAGTTTTGCTTCGACAGTACCATGCAGTGTATTGAATAAACAGTAAGATTTTCAGAGACAGAATGAACCTGGAGTTTTATTTGGATTCTCGAGGTGGATGTTGAGAATTACCTATTCAGTTGTTTATTTGTGGTTCCTCACCTGCCATGTGCATTCTTAAATGGATGGATCCAACAGACCAAGACATTAGCATTAACTAGGGCTGAATCAGGATTTGACACTGTGAGAATCTTCCTAAAAAAACAAATCAAATGAAGAATACATTCAAATCATGAAAGCCAACTGTCTGCCTAACAATGTCATTCCCATAAAATGACAAAGTATAGGACAGGGTCCCCAACCCCTGGGCCATGGACCAGTACCGGGCCATGGCATGCCAGCAGCCAGGCCGCACAAACAAGCAAAGCCCCATCTGTGAGATGCAGGCAGCATACAAAACCACCCTCTGGTCCATGGGAAAACTTCTCCCCATGGAACTGGTCCCTGGTGTCCAAAAAGTTGGCGACCCGTTGCTATAGAAGAACGAATTCTGCATTCACTGTTTCGGCTGTCACTGGGTTACCTGGACAAGACACAGAGCTCACCAGTTTTAAACTAAGTGGACTTTCCATGCTTGTCCTCTGCTTCATGCCTTTAACTTTCGGAATACCGCATGAAACACTGAGAAGGCACAGGCCCTTGCTTTAGAAAAGAGAGGCTTTCTTTCCTGGGTAGTGTTCAAAATCCCCACCCTCTGCTATGTATGAGTGACAAACAGTAGCGTAACAAAGTTTTTGCCTGGATTTTAGTTTTGTAAGTATAACCTTAAGATTTTGAAAAGAAGAGCTGCTCTGTAGGAGAACAATGAACACAATGTGGAACTAAACACTCTGTTCTGCATCTTCCAACAGGTACTGAGAGTAATCTGAGACAATGCTTCCTTTAGCCAAGGTTGATGTAACCATTGGAAACCCTGCTTGAAAGGAAAAGACCAGAGAATCTGAAAAGCAAATACAGAGTTCTTACAGTTTTACAAAACAGAACGATTTCCAGCTTGCAGTAAGTTATGAAAGAGTTTTGAGTAAAGGGTAGACCTACTAATAAACAAGGATAGATTAATATGGTCACTTTCAAATTCTCCTAGTTTCTCAATGTTCCAATATCAAATTGGATTTAGCCTATCTCCATATCATTTTGACATTATTTTTAAAACGGTTTTCATGAAGCTACATATTTTGGTACACTAATTTTCCTAACCTCCAGACGGACACCTGTTCAGTCACATATGTGTGTGTGTGTGTGTGTATGTACACATTTGTTTCCTAAACAAATATGTATGTGTCCGTATATATTTATGTATGTATACACACATGCATAAATACATATGATGTATGTATATATACATATTGTGTATGCCTATGTGTATATATAGATGTGTATTCATGTATAGGGAAGCATACAGAGAGACACACACACACAAACACACACAACAGCGTAATGCAAACTCTATAAAATCTGGTGAAACAAGCTAAATAGTAATATCTAGTGAACTTTGGATTTCTAAACACAACTGTTTTTCTCTTGTTGTTTTTGAGAGTGAAAATTATTTTTTGTCAAATGCATTTGTCTCCCAATCCTATACATAAAGAAAAAAGATTCTAAAATATCTGGAGATGGAGCTATATTAATGATTGAATCATTCTTTTTAAAAAAAAAGTTGTAAAAGTTTACCTAAAAATAAACATCTATCATATTCAATCTCAAGTCCAGAGCTGAATGAATATTCAGGAGCAGGATGAAGTCAAAATATCCAAGAAAGGTCACAGTAATGGCTGCCTTGGTCTGTCTGTGATTGGATTTGTAAGCTTCCATTGTATCCATTTTTCACGATGGTTTGAAACAATACTGTACTGTGGGAAATGTACAACAACTGATTTTTTTTTATTAAAGAGTTTTACAAAAACAAAATTTTACAATATATCCCCAAATCCCTCCCACCCCGAACCCACCCACTTCCCCCCCCCCACTTCCCAGAGCTAAATACAGGATTATAGTTACAATAATCATATTCTAAATAAAAATTATGCATAATATACAATTAACCAAATTCATAATGTGCTTTAACTCCCCTTTAACATAACTACAAACAACGTACCAATAACAATATCCCACTAAAATCTACTCATAAGCTAAATGGAACTTTTTAGTCCCATATTTGTTCTGAATATAATTTATCCATCTCCTCCAAACTGAAATATATCTTTCCTGTGAATGATCTTTCAAATAAGCAGAAATCTTAGACATTTCTGCAAGATTCGAAACTTTAAACACCCGTTCTTCTATAGTGGGCAAACTATCCTTCTTCCAATATTGTCCCACCAGTAACCGTGCTGCTGTTATCATGTTCAACATCAAGTTAGTTTCTTTTTGATTGATGAGCCCTGGTAGTGCAGGGCTTAAAGTGCAGAATTGCAGGTTAACTCTGCCCACAGTCTGGAGTTTGATGCTGACGGATTCAAGGTTGACTCAGCCTCCATCCTTCCAAAGTTGGTAAAATGAAGACTCAGGTTTTGGGGTCAATATACTGACTCTGTAAATGCCCCAGAGAATACTGTAAAAAACTGTGGGGTGATATATAACTTTAAGTGCTATTGCTATTGTAACTGTCACTAAATAAGATGTCCAATTTAGGAAATGCACAGAACATATTTCCTGAAAAGGTTATTCAAGGTTAAATTACAACATGTGCAGGCCCCCTACACTCTAACAATGGTGTGAAATTGTGATTCCTAATTCTTCTGCCATGAGTAAATGTGCTTCAGAACAACACACACACACATGATTTGAATGGAACCAACGTCTCCGCCCTGCCTCGATCTACTCCTGGGCGACGGCGGCGCCTCCGAGGGATCAAAGGAGGCGCCGCGGGTCAGCTGTGCGGCGGAAACGGCACCGCCGAAAATAACAGCAATGGTGACAGCTGCTCCGGGCCCCAGTCGATCGCTTTCCCAGGAGCCTTGGCAGCGGTGATAGCGGTGGCGGCGTGGCGTCCCCGGCCCGCCCCTGAGCCGCTGCAACCGTTGCAGGCGTCTGGAGTGGAGCCGGCGCCCCCGGTCTGCCTCGGCCAGCTGATCTGCTCCTGGGCGTCGGCGGCATCTCCGAGGGAACAAGGAGATGCCGCGGATCAGCTGTGCAGCGGAGGAGGCGGCAACAAAGACGATGGCGGCGGCGGCAGGTCCTCCGGCCCCCAACCGATCGCTCTCCCAGGGCCTTTGACAGCGGCAGTAGCGGTGGCGGCGGCAGCGTGGCATCTTCGGCCCGCCCCCTGAGCCGCTGCAGCCGTTGCAGCCGGCTTGACTGGGGCCATCTTCTCTGCCCTGACTCGTCCACCTGATCTGCTCCTGGGCAACGGTGGCGTCTTCGAGGGATCAAGGTGGCGCCGCAGATCAGCTGTGCGGCGGAAGCGGCGGCAACAAAGACGACGACGGCAGTGGCAGCTCCTCCGGGCCCCAGCCGATCGCTTCCCCAGGGCCTTTGACAGCGCCGGTAGCGGTGGTGGCGTGGCATCTTCGGCCCACCCCCTGAGCCGCTGCAGCCGCTACAGCCATCTTGAGTGGAGCCAGCGTCTCCGCTCTGCCTCGGCCACCAGATCTGCTCCTGAGCAGCAGCGGCGTCTCCGAGGGATCAAGGAGGCACCGCAGATCAGGTGTGCGTTGGAAGCGGCAGCAGCGAAGACGAGGGTGGCGGTGACAGCTTCCCCGGGCCCCAGCCGATCGTTTTCCCAGGGGTCTTTGACAGCGACGATAGCGGTGGCAGCATGGCGTCTCCAACCTGCCCCCTGAGCCGCTGCAGCCGTTGCAGCCATCTTGAATGGGGCCGGCGTCTCTGCTCCGCCTCGACCACCTGGTCTGCCCCTAGGCAGCGGCATCTCCAAGGGATCAAAGGAGGCACGGCGGACCAACTGTACGGCGGAAGTGGCGGCAACGAAGACGAGGGTGGCGGTGACAGCCTTTCCGGGCCCCGGTCGACCGTTTTTGCCCAGGGGCCTTTGACAGCGGCGGTAGCGGCGGCGGCGTGGCATCTCCGGCTCACACCCTGAGCCACCTTCTTCGAGGCACCTTGAACGGAGACGGCAACGGCAGGGACATGACACCAGGGACTCCCGCATCTCTGGGAGGCCACGCTCCGGACGGTCCCCAACCAATAGGGGCCTATGGAGCTGCGGCCAGGAACAACGCCCAGAGTATCAGGGAGGAAACTGTAAGGGCGGCTGAACCACCAAAGCCGACGCCAGTTAATGAATCCCTCCACCTTGCCTTCTGCCCACTCTCAACCATCCTTGCCCACTCTCTCCCCACAGGACATGACGGGCCTGGGTGCAAGCCACGGTGGCAGAGTGGCTTGGCCTTACACCTGCAACCCCATAGAGGTGGGAGCTCTATGGGGTATGCTTCACCCAGAGTACGTTCTGGACCACCCCTGGAAGCAGAGTCACAACCCATCGTGAGAGGATGAGGAGTGGCCTGCTTCTGGGGTTCAGTGGCTGGGTGACGGTCCAGAAACCCACCTACCCGATTCGACCCTCCTGCAAATTCACCATCCAGGGGACTGCCTTCCCGGAACCCCTTGTGACTCTATGCTCCTTCAATACTCCAGCACAGTACTGCACGCCCTCAGGGGTTCCCCCCTCTCCTGGGTGCAACCCGCCTACACTACACCCAATCTCGATGACGGGCCCGACCACTGGGCCTCTGAGAGATGGCCGGGCAGGGTCAGGGGCCTCCAACATAAGTCCAGCAAGAGGCCCCTGATTAAGTTCTTAGTTAAGTTTTTTGTGGGGTTAGGGAGGGGGGTGGGAGAAGACTATGGTTGCTCGGCGAAGGGGGGCCTTCCAACAACCATAGCACAGGCCAGGCCTATGATTGTTCGCGAAAGGGAGGAGCGGGGTTCAGTCCCCGACGAAGCCCAGTGGCAAGCTATCAGACAACCAATTCCCAGGACGGTGGGGAACGGCAGAAGGTGCACAAGCAGAGGGCCGTATCGACACTGGGAGGGTCATCCCCGCTTTCTACAAGCGGTGGGATGCTCCGACCCTCTGTACTTTCCCCGAGGACCCGGGAGCGAAGTTGTGCAGCCTCCGGAGCTCAGGCTGGTGAACCTAAATGCCAGGTCCGTTGCTAATAAGGCTCCCCTTGTTCGAGACCTAGTGGAGAGTGAGCACGCGGACCTGGCTTGCATCACGGAAACCTGGCTGGGCCCAGAGGGTGGTGTCCCTCTGGTTGACCTCTGCCCGCCTGGTTTCCGGGTACTGCACCAGCCTCGGGCCCATGGTAGGGGCAGAGGAGTGGCAGTAATCATCAGGGAGACCCTTAGCCCGCGGGAGACCACCGTCCCTCAGATAGTCGGGTGTGAGTCTCTCTTTCTGAGATACGGTCCTGGGGCGCAGTTGGGCCTGCTGCTGGCGTACCTTCCACCTAATCGCACAGCGGCAGCCCTGCCTAAGCTACTCGATGTCCTCTTGGGGTTGGTGGTTGAATTCCCTCATGGTTTTGGGCGACTTCAACCTACCGTCCCTAGGAGGATCGTCCGAACTAGCTCGGGAGTTCATGGCTTCCATGACGGCCATGGACCTGTCACAAATAATTTCAGGACCGACTCATGAGGGAGGCCACACCCCCGACTTGGTGTTCTTATCTGGACGGTGGCGTGATGATATTGGTGGGGGCTCCCCAACTGTTATGCCCCTGTCATGGACCGATCATCACCTCCTATGGCTAGACTTCCGCTTTGCCACCCCCCGCCGTGGGTGCGCAGAGCCAACCAGATGGTACCGCCCCAGGCGCCTAATGGACCCTGATAGGTTCCAGGCAACGCTTGGGAACCCACCTGCACTCCCTGCTCACAGCTCGGTGGATGCCTTAGTGGAAGCCTGGGAAACGGCAGCCACAGAGGCACTTGACCGAGTTGTACCCCTGCGGCCCCTGACCCGGCGCAGATCCCAGCGAGCCCCATGGTTCACCGCGGAGCTCCGGGAGATGAAGCGTCGGAGACGGGGCCTAGAGAGCCGTTGGAGATCCAGTCGATCCGAATCCGACCGGTTGCGACTAAGAATCCACACCAGGTCTTATCTTGCAGCGATAAGGGTGGCGAGATCCAATTACTTCTCCACCCTCATCGCGTCCGCAGATAATCGCCTGGCTGCCCTGTTCAGAGTGACTCGCTCCCTTCTGAACCAAGAGGTGAGGGAGGAACCCTTACAGGGTCGAGCCAAGGAATTCGGTCAATATCTGTTGGATAAAATCGCTCGGATTCGAACCGGCCTGGACTCCAACTGGGCAGAGTCTGAGGAACAGGACATGGGCAGTCTTGTCAACATCATCTGGGAGGAATTTGATCCTGTGACTCCAAAGGAAGTGGACAGGATTATGAGGAGGTTGAGTTCCTCCACATGCTTACTGGACCCGTGCCCTTCCTGGCTGGCTTATGCAGCTCGAGAGGGGACACGAGGCTGGTTTCAGGCGGTCATCTCTGCTTCTCTGAGTGAGGGTCACTTCCCCGCCTCCTTGAAGGAGGTGGTGGTGAGACCTCTCCTCAAGAAGCCCACCTTGGACCCAGCTTCATTAAACAACTTTCATCGAGTCTCCAACCTTCGCTTCCTTGCGAAGGTTGTTGAGAGTGTGGTGGCACATCAGCTTCCTCAGGTCCTGGATGAAGCGGATTATCTAGACCCGTGCCAATCGGGCTTCAGGCCGGGCTACAGCAAGGAGACAGCATTGGTCGCTCTGATGAATGATCTCTGGAGGGCCCGGGACAGGGGCCATTCCTCTGTCCTAGTCTTATTAGACCTTTCAGCGGCTTTCGATACCATCGACCATGGTATCTTGCTGCGGCACCTCAGGGGATTGGGAGTGGGAGGCACGGTTCTGCGGTGGTTCTCCTCCTTTCTCCTAGGACGCTCGCAGTCGGTGTTGGCAGGAGGACAGAGGTCAACTCCGAGGCCTCTCATTTGTGGAGTCCCTCAGGGGTCGGTTCTCTCGCCTCTCCTGTTCAACATCTACATGAAACCGCTAGGTGAGATCATTTGTGGTTTTGGAGTAGGGTACCATCAGTATGCTGATGACACCCAGCTTTTCATCTCAACCCCAAACAACATCAGTGATGCCCTCGATGTGATGTCCCGTTGCCTGGAAGCGGTTCGGGAATGGATGGGGAGAAACAGGCTTCAACTCAACCCGGACAAGACTGAATGGCTGTACATACCGGCATGCCAGGATACTCAGAGCATTCCATCCCTTAACATCGGGGGTGAGTTATTACCCCCGGTTGATAGGGCCCGCAACCTGGGTGTCCTCCTAGACTCACAGCTATCCTTGGAAGAGCACATAGGAGCTGTGACCAGGGGGGCCTTCACTCAGGTTCGACTGGTGCGCCAACTACGACCTTATCTGGACCTGGATGCCTTACGTACAGTCACCCATGCACTTGTGACCTCTCGCCTTGACTACTGTAACGCTCTCTACATGGGGCTGCCCTTGAGAGCCACTCGGAAGCTTCAACTGGTGCAGAGTGCAGCTGCACGAACACTTTTGGGGGCCTCCCGATACTCCCATATCACACCTCTCCTCCGTGAGCTGCACTGGCTTCCGGTTGCCTTCCGAGTGAAATTCAAGGTGCTAATGATGACATACAAAGCCCTACATGGCATAGGTCCAGATTACCTACAGGAGCACCTTCTGCCAACGTCAACACCCCTCCGTCCTGTGCGCTCCCACAGAGAGGGCCTCCTCAGGGTGCCACCGGTCAAAGAATGCCGGCTGGTGGCCCCCAGGGGGAGGGCATTCTCAGTGGGTGCGCCAACCCTCTGGAACTGCTTGCCTACCGAAATCCGGATGGCCCCTGACCTTCGCATCTTCCGGCGCGACTAAAAAACTTACTTGTTCCAGCAGTCAGGCCTGGCCTGATGGCTCTTGGGGTTTCATTAGTTTTTACTATTGTTTAATTGTATACCTACCTTGCTCTGTACACTGCCCCGAGTCCCTCGGGAGAAGGGCGGTATATAAAAACAAACAAATAAATAAATAAATAAATAAATAAATAAGTAAATAAATAAATAAATAAATAAATAAATAAATAAATAAATATACATATACATACACACACACACACAAACACACACACACACACATATATATATACACACAAACACACACACACACACATACTACTCAAAAAAATAAAGAGAACACTTTAAACAACACAATGTACTGTATTTAATAGTAGGATGTCTTATCTTGTGTTCCCTTTATTCTTTTGAGCAGTATATATATATATATATATATATATATATATATATATATATATATATATATATATATATATATATATATATGGTATATATATATACAGAAAACATAGATAGATAGATAGATAGATGATAGATAGATAGATAGATAGATAGATAGATAGATAGATAGATAGATAGATAGATAGATAGATATCTCCTAATGCTCCATATTTAAATCATTGAGTCTGCTTAGTCCCTTTCAAAGGAAATGGTCCATTTATTATTAAAAACTCCTACAAATAATAGCAAGAAGTAAATTTATTTCCCTGAGTATATTTGGGAAATGAATACTTATGTAGCCATCTAATCTTACTTGTTAAAAGAAATGTAAAATCTCATTTGGGGGAAGAAACGGTCCTTGAAATGGCCTGAGAACCAGTAAAGAAAATTACATGAACTGATAACCCTTTAATGAAAATGGGAAAAGAGAAAAAGAAAGAAGGAATTTGGGCTTCAAAAGTGTCTCTAAAAGAAATTTCTGCCTCTCTCTCACACACCCCACCCCCACCCTTCCTCTCTCTCTCTCTTCACTCTATGAATCTGAAGACCAAATTATACATGATAGGCTACTACTGCAAGAAAACCAGCTAGAATCCAATTATCAGAAAACTAAAATCATGGCATTTGTCAAAAGGCCAATTGCTGCTCTTGGAGCATAGATGGTGACAAGATTAAGCAGATCTCCTGCTGCAGGTACCTTCACTTTGTCAAAAGGAGGAACACCCATAGGGCTTCACCCATTGCTGAAAATGCACAGAGGTGCTCCTATGCCATCCTTAAATTCCTAAAGACAAGAGGTGGAATATACCCACTGCACTCAAATTATTTGAAGCCAAGCCAATAGTACTTTTTTTTATGGTGCCCAGCTGGGCTCTTTCTCCAGTTTTGCACCCTTGGAGCTTGTATGAACCAATTTTCTAAGTTTCCAAATGTGTGTTCCTTCACATCGCAAAATGTGTCTCAAATGCCATCCCGAGACTGGAGACAGGCCTTGTGAGACAGTCTAGGGTGTGGGTGACTACACTCAACTCTTGTCTTAGGCTTCCTTTTTCCCCCTCTTGTCTTTGCCCATTAATATAAGTGATGATTTTTTCCCCCTATGGAATCAAGCAGTTGTTTCTGAAATCTCATCCTTGGGCTTCTCTCCAGGTCTTACACTCAGCATGGGATACAATTAGGTCAAAGCACTCATTAAACAGTGTGTAGCAAAATGCAGAGTGACAACTGGATCGAGCTAGGACCCCAACCTTTATTGCCAATGAATCCAACAGGTACTCTGCCTTCCATATGGCATACCTAATTAAGCTATAAGTACTTAAACGCTGCAGTGTTATTATTCTGGCACTATGTCATGCCTTTCTCTCAGCTGGCCTTGAAGGCCAAGAAGATCCCTTACTTGGAGAGACAATACCCTGTGACCCTGGACACATATAGACAATAGACCCATGGTGGCGAACCTATGGCACGTGTGCCACAGGTAGCACGCAGAGCCCTCTCTGTGGGCACGTGCGCCATTGCCCCAGTCCTAGGCCTTCAGCTGGGTTTCATAAAACTTTTGTTTTAGGCCTCCACTGCCATGTGCACACACACAAAAAAGGTTCAATCAATCAATCAATCAATTTCAACTTCTCCCAAGGAAAAAAAAAGATCTCGCAAAGTTGGAATTGATTGATTGAACTTTTTAGTCCCACCCAGTCTGCTGTTACCACCACATGGCCACCCAATTGGCCATGCCCACCCAATTGGCCACACCTACCCGGCACCTGACTAATACATAAGTTGGTTTGGGGTTGCAGTCTGGGCACACAGTCTCTAAAAGGTTCACCATCACTGCAATAGACTATGTGTTGTTCCAATGCTGTACTATAGAGATATTCGTACCAGTCTCATCTCACCATTACTGAATAAGCACACAGAAATAATTCTATACCTCCTTGCTGCTTTCAGATACCAAGCCTTCTATAACATCAAATGTGGCCAGGTTTAATGCAGCAGCCCTTAAAATTCATCAGATGATGACCTGTGTCACGAACTAGACTTAAAAAGTAACTACTTTGCCATACTAGAGTGCTCTGTAATTTAGTAGATACAGGGTAGTCTTCCACATGCTAACCTTTATGATCCCCCACATCCATCTAATAATCCCACTCTAAAACTTTAGATTCTTTTAGCCTCTTGTTTATTGGATGGAACAGAAAGAATCTCTATATTGGCAGATGAACTATTCAGCAATTGACCGATGTCTTCAACATCTTATCGAAAAATAGAATCAGAATCATTTTATGCAGACTTTGTTGATCTTAAGCCAGCATTAGTCTTGGACTAAGCTATGGAACAAGTGTGTAATGCCACTGTGGATCACTACCTGTTGTTTCTTTATGTGTATCTATGTGCATCAAGCAAATAAAGAATTGGACTCAATTGTATCTCTTTCTCTCACTCTCTCTCTCTCACACACTGTTTTATATCCTTTAACCTTTCATATTTGTTTAGTTCTTCTATGCTTTATAAGTGACTGTACTTGACCCCATGACTATACCCCATCCTCCTGATACCTATCTATGACCTTAACGAAATTTGATTTGATGATAAAGTATTGATTAAACTGCTTCTATGCAGAAAGGATAAGACAAGGAGATCCAGTCAAGTCCAGTTTCTTTATTTGCTTGCACCTAATTGGCATCAAATCTTGCCAAACTAAAGCTATAATTTTGTGATTTACTAGCTACATCATGAGGGATTCTAGGGTCTGGCTACCCTGAATCTCTCCCTCCTCTCCCTCTTACACTTCAGGACTGTGCAATGTCTTAATCCAGGTCTCTTCCTGGAAAAGCTCTGGGTTATCCAAATCCTTCCCCTCTGCCTCTGCAAGTGAACATTCCATCACAGATTATAAAGCTACACATTCATATATATTTCAAATATGTTAATAGTTAAATTCATAACCCCATTTAGATGGGTATTCTTTCATTCAACAAACAAATTAATTTATGATAATCTGAACATGGTAATTCCTCCTTCCAGGTGATTCCTTCAATATAGGTCATTGCATGTAGCAATTTTATACAGGGTTAGGATTGTGCAAAGCATAAAAAAAGTGCTTCTGTCAGGTACCCCAACGAAGCAGATTTTCAAAGAGAATCCCTCCTTTGAAGCAGTGAAGTCATACTTGATCCCTTTCAAAATACTTTACAGATTTATTGGATTTCCACATGCTTCTATGTTGGTTATTTATTTATTTGTTTAGTGTATGGCATTTACAGAGGTCATGCAATCACTAATAGACAATTTTAGTTTAAATAAAGCATATGTATATATGTATGTATGTATATAGGTATAGGTATATATATATATAATTTACACAAATTTACACAAATATATGAACTATCCGGTGTGACTACAGCCTGTTTGATGGCCTTTGAGATAAGGCTGAAAACAGGAAATAAAGATTTGCCCCATGTTTGGGGCCTAGCAAGGTAATCTAAGAGTTAACATATGACACATATTTCTCCCCTTGCAAAAAGCTAACAAAGCGAGAGAGAACCTGTGGCTCAAGAAGTAAAAACACTGCCTAACGTGCAAGCAGCCCAGGTTCGAATCTCAGAAGGGTATGACTGAGTGATGAAGACTAATGAGTCAGAAATGCATTTCAGCCTCCCTAAATTCTTTGTTAGTAATTTACACACACACACACACACACACACACACACATATATATATGCTTTATTTAAACTAAGAGAGAGAGAGAGAAACAGACAGATAGAGACAAAGACAAACAAAGACAGAGACAGACAGACAGACAGACAGAGAATACAATGTAGGAGATAATATATTAAATTGAGATGAAAAACATAATAAAATAATCATAATATGGAGCCATAGAATTGCAATGGGATTTATGTTATTGTTTGAGTTCTAAGGAAGCTAACCATCTAAATGCTCCTGGTGTGGCTATGGTGAGATCATCCAAGGTGCTTGGAAAATTCCTGAGGATAGGATAAACTTCATTTTTTACTGTGGGCACAACGGCACACATCAAAAATAAAATTTAGTTGCCTGCTCTCAAAGTGAAACACAAACGTGACACACACCTAAAACATACTATATACAACATAGGTATAGACCCACACCCCTACATATACATAACAATAAAATATTAAATACCGTCCATTTTGAATATATAACGGAAGGAGGAAGCCTGTGAGTTCACAAGGTTAATGTTGTATAATATGTATAATCTGTTGAACTATAGGTGTTATAGTTTGTTCCAGCGCACCACAGTCACATTGGGGGCTCTCAGCCATTCCCCACTTAAAAAGCTTTGTCTTAGTTAGGGTATGAAGTATAAACTACTTCCTTGATGGTATATCCCAGACAACATTCTGCCTTAACAGAGCAGCTAAAATCTATACAAACAGCAACCAAACTGGATATTGCATCTCTCGTTGTCAAAAACTACAAAGAGGCAGCAATTAGGCCGCGACTGTTCCTTTAAGAACTTACTGACAAAAGATATTCTGATATGGTTACAGTGTCTAGTGTTGAAGCTTTGGTTCATTTTTCAATATGAAGCATAGGCGTAAGGTGATAGCCAGCCAATCAGTTTAGCGCCTCATTTAGCTGTCTGCTGTTATTGCTCTTTGGCATGGCATGGCTAGCACCATTTGCTTCCTCAGCTTTCTTGCTTCTTTAATGTTGGCAGACAAAGGTCTTTGCTTTTGCTCTCTCTTCTGCTAATGGAAAATTACACTTCTGTGTGGGTCCTGCTGACACAGCTGGGAGTTCAAGTAAGCTCTGAGCACTCTGAATAGGAACACAAGGCTGACCTACACCTTTGAGTCAGACCTGACTTTCAAAATGAGCACAACGCTTCAGCAAGTTAAGGTCTCTCGACAATGAATGAGCGAGTGGGTGCCGTGCTAACCTACACAGGTACTGGCTCAGACTTTTGCAGCTTTAAAAAATAAAGCTGGGGTGACGAGGCTACAAATACTAGACACGTTCTGTGCCTTCTTTCTCTGTGGATTGCTTCTTTCTGGGGCATTATATCTCAGTGCCAACTTTCTGATGATGATGCTTTTGTTGGATGTGTGTGTGTGTGTGTGTGTGTGTATGAGCCATAGCCCTGAAAAGTCACTGTGGGTTATTAAGCAAAACATCACATGACTAGAATAGAATAGAGCTGGAAGGGACCTTGGAGGTCTTCTAGCCCAACAGCCTGCTCAAGTTGGAGACCCTATACCAGGGGTAGGCAACCTTGGCTCTTTTATGACTTGTGGACTTCAACTCCCAGAATTCCTCAGCCAGCCATGCTGGATCAGGAATTCTGGGAGTTGAAGTCCACGAGTCATAAAAGAGCCAAGGTTGCCTACCACTGCCCTACACCATTCCAGACAAGTGGCTGTCCAGTCTCTTCTTCAAAACCTCCAATGATGAAGCACTCATAACTTCTGAAGGCAAGCTGTTCCCCCGGTTAATTGTTCTCACTGTTAGGAAGTTTCTCCTTAATTCCAGGTTGCTTCTCTCCTTGATTAGTTTCCAACCATTGGTTCTTGTCTTGCCTTCTGGTGCTTTGGAGAATTAGTTGAGCCCCCCCCCCTCTTCTTTGTGGCAGCCCCTCAAGTCAAGATTGTGACTTGTGATTTTACTGCCATTTTCTCCATTGTTTCTGCTTTTTGGAAGGCTGCTGTGAAGCATGAAAATGGCAGTCACGTGACCGCAGGATGCTGCAACAGATATAAATGGCCATTGGTTGTGAAATCCTGAATTTCAATCATATGACCACAGGAAAGTTGTGTCAATCATAAACACATATGTCAGGATTTCAAACAGTCACAAAATAGGATATTGTTAAGGAACTTGCACTGGCATTCAGGTGGGAAAACTGTAATAGGTTTAGGCATTTTGAACTTTCCCTATATTGCCTAGGGACAAATATTTTTTTGAACTAAATATTGAAGCAGCTAAAGTTGAATTAGATGTTTCTTGAATTACAGACTCAAACTAAATCATGTCTGATTCATAACAAATCAGGGTTGAATTGCACATACAATGGAAATAATATTGCTAAATTTAAGGAAGTCTATCTACAGTTTTAAAGCAGCTCTACGTGAATTAAGCCATATTTTTTCAGATATGCCATATTGTTTTCTTTACCCACAATAGAAGAATGGATGGTGAAAAGGATGTAACTTCCTGAGATTGACAAATTGACATCTTTAATTAGAGACATTATCTAATTTCAGTGATGACTAGAAAGCCTTTATTGACTTTTTTGTGAGAAACAGAAAAAGATGAAATGATATATATTTTTGATTATTTAAAAAAGATTATAGAAAAAAATGTAAATAGTCTGTAACCATAGAGTAAGAGGTTACTTTATATTTGTAACTGCTATAAAAATTGAAAATCACTGCTTTATATTTTCTTCTTTCTTTCTTTCTTTCTTTCTTTCTTTCTTTCTTTCTTTCTTTCTTTCCTTCCTTCCTTCCTTCCTTTTCTTATTTACTTTTTTCTCATATCTTCATTCTATGTATTATTTCTGTTTATATTTCTTCTTAAAATTTTAATAAAATTATATAATTTCCATCAGTGTGTGCTACCTGCTCTAACATATGCCAGTAAAACATGGACACTAACTTCACATACAAAAGCTACAAGTGGCACAAAGAACCATGGAAAGATACACGCTCAGCATCATAACACAAGATAGAAAGGCCTGCACATGGAGTAGACAACAAATGAATATGATGCCATCAAATGAGTAAAAGAATTGAAATGGAAATGGGCTGTTCACATACAAGAACTGATGACAGGTGGACTAAGGCAGTCATAGAATGGATTCCACTTGATAAAAAGCATCCACAAAAAAGACCTAAAACAAGATGGAGAGATGACATCACCAAGTATTGCTGGCCCAACTGGCAAAGGAAAGCGCAAGATCATATTGGTTGGAAACATGCAGAAGAGGCCTTCATCCTGCAGTAGATAGACAATGGCTAGAATGATGATTGTGATATTAATGAAAAGACATGTCATATTATTTTCAGAACTTATAATACTGTGATGCAGAGTTGGTTTAATGAAGATACCTGGCAATATTAATCTATCTATTGAAAGAAAAATCTTCATCAGGGTCCAGTCCAAGCCAGGAATAAACAAAATGGAGACTGCTTTAGAAAGAAGGTTGTAGTTTATTGAAGAGCAGAACTACAGGACATGAGGCTCTAGAGAAGCTGACCACATGTATTTGGGAGTGGTGGGCTTTTATACAGTATGTTCTTGGGCTTTTGTGTTTGGAGTTCTTGTTCCTGTGGCATGAACTCTGAACTGAGGTCCTTTTTGAGTGTGTCCTTTTTGGTATTGGTGGGTTAATCCTATTATGTTAATCCTAACATGTCCCAAAGGTCATGTTTCCTGTCCTTAGAGTTTGGGTGGGAGGTGTGGATCTTAGGGGTCTTTGTCTTTCTAATCTCATCAGCTTCTAGCTTCCTGACTCTAACTTTTCTGAATAGGATGATCAGATCTGCATTTCTACAGACCTGGTTTCTACTTGGGGCAGAGAGACTTGGAGTGGTGGTTTCTGCCTAAGATTTTCTATTATTCCTTTGGGGAAATGTATTCTGCTTTTTTAATACTCCCCAAATATTTCTTTCTCACATTGGGGTGTGTGTGTGTGTGACCTCCCACATATCTTTTTATGTACCTGTGAGTCAGTCTTGACTCCTGGCAACTGCCTGGAATAACTGCCTGTAGTTTTCTTGACAAGATTTCAGAACTGGTTTACTATTGCTTTCTTCCTAGGGCTGGGAGAGAGTTTAAGCTCCCCCTTTCAGTGAAATATTCATGGAGCTTTTGGGTAAACCTGAATAGTTTAAGTAAATGTTACAGAATTTCTCTGCAATGAGAAGGATTGAGAAAGATTGTTCAGTTCTCCTGGCAGATAAACCCTAGCCAGTCCTGCAAATCTGTATTCATATTCCACAATTACCTGTATTACTGGCAAGAAAACATCTGGTTAGTTTAAATCTTGTTCATTTGGCAAGACGTACCTTCTATAGAGACCAGTTAATGGTGACTCTAATTTCATATCTCTTCAAAGCAGCAGTCTCAATGGAATAAAGCCCAAATCAGATGAGAGATAAGGCAGGAGAGAGAAAAGAACTTAGATCAGCACTATAATCTTTTTAGTTCTGGTTTGCGATAATCCCAGACATTTGCCCAGAACATTACATTTTCAGTAATTCCCGTTCTCCTCTTTCTTTGTGTTTGACACACTCTATAAAGTTTATGGTTGTCTTTCACCGAAAGAAGCTAAGCTAACTTTGAAACAAATGAATCTGCCTCGTATAAAAACTTGGTATGTTAAATGGAAAAAAAAATCAACAACAGCCTGAAAGGAGACAAAAGCTCCACCATCAATCCATTTCACATTTCACATTTCATCCAAGAAATTAGAGATTGTTTTGGCTTTTCTTCAAACCTTTAATGAATGTCATTATTCAAAATTCTCCTAGCAAATAAACCCTAGCTACTAGACCTGTGAATCTGTATTCGTATTCCACAATAACCTCTGTCACTGGCAATGATGCATCTGGTTAGATTAAAACCTGTGCCAAATGAGTGAATTTGCAGAATAGCTTGAATAGTGTCCTCCTCCTGTCATATAAATTCCAGAGAATGGCAGACACAAAAAGGAAAAAAAATGAGGGTTTTGCCCTTAATTCCTAACTGTTTGACAAGAAAGCTATAAGTAGCTCTAAAGTACAAGATAATGTATTTAGTAGCACAACACAGTGACTTCAGCAGGTACAATGCAATATATCTTGGCCTGTAATCTGAAAGAGATGTTGTATTCTTCCTCCATTCTATATCAATCTGCTAACTGTGTTTGGTTTCAGAATTTGGGATGGAATTTCCATATATTTGCAGGAACAGAGCAATTTCTCTGATGCACGCAATTCATGCCACCATCACCTGGCCATGGGTCCCCCACCCTCTTCAGCATCTGATGTCTGATCCAGGGGCCTCACTTTGCTGAACAGTATATCTAAGTTCTTTTGATCAAGGGATGCCTTTGGTTACACGCCAGTCCCAAACCATTAGACTTCCCTAAAACAGACATTAGCAAAGGTTCCATTGAGCAGGGGAACCATTTTTGTTCTTATTTAAGAAAAAGAATTAGAGGGCCCATAAAATCAACTCTGGGCGTTGATTCCTTTTATCTTTCATTGTGTTCGCTATGAGGGGTGAACCAGGCTGCATCAGAAAGTTGATTAACTCTGTTGCCTTCTGGGGAAGTATTTCCTTCCATCCTTTTTCACCATGATAAGGGCCAAAAACTCAAAGCGGTAGGCCTTCTGTCATATCAAGTCATTTTCTTTATTCATTTCCTTTACCTTTGTATGTTGAGCATCTCTTTGTATATACCCTTATATACTTTTTTGCATAGCCTTAATAGGTATGTTTACTTATTTATTATTATATTTGTTAAATTTGTTTTCCACCCATCTCACTGCAAAGGTGACTCTGAGCTGCTTACAAGATCAAAATAAAATTCTATCTATCTATCTATCTATCTATCTATCTATCTATCTATCTATCTATCTATCGAGAGATGATAGAGATAGATAGAGATAGAGATGATAGAAATAGAGATAGAGATAGAGATAGAGATGATAGAGATAGAGATAGACAATTTAAAAGAATAGGTACCCCAGGGCTCTGTTCAGGGCCCAGTGCTCTTCAACATCTTCATCAACGATTTGGATGAGGGGATAGATGGGGAACTCATCAAATTTGCAGACGACACCAAGCTGGCAGGAATAGCCAACACTCCAGAAGACAGGCTTAAGATACAGGAGGATCTGGACAGACTCGAACACTGGGCGCTATCTAAGAAAATGAAATTCAATGGTGAAAAAAGTAAGGTTCTACATTTAGGCAGGAAAAATCAAATGCACAGGTATAGTATAGGTGGTACCTTGCTCAATAGTAGCAACTGTGAGAGAGATCTCAGAGTCCTAGTGGACAATCACTTAAATATGAGCCAGCAGTGTGCTGCAGCTGCCAAAAAAGCCAACACAGTGCTAGGCTGCATTAACAGAGGGATAGAATCAAGATCACATGAAGTACTAATACCACTTTACAATGCCTTGGTAAGACCACACCTGGAATACTGCATCCAGTTTTGGTCACCACGATGTAAAAAAGATGTTGTGACTCTAGAAAGAGTACAGAGAAGAGCAACAAAGATGATTGGGGGACTGAAGGCTAAAACATATAGGGAACAGTTGCTGAAATTGGGTATGTGTAGTTTAATAAAGAGAAGGGTGAGGGGTGACATGATAGCAGTGTTCCAATATCTCAGGGTCTGCCACAAAGAAGAGGGAGTCAAGCTATCCTCCAAAGCACCTGAAAGCAGGACAAGAAGCAACGGATGGAAACTAGTCAAGGAGAGAAGCAACCTAGAACTAAGGAGAAACTTCCTGACAGTTAGAGCAACTAACCAGTGGAACAACCTGCCTCCAGAAGCTGTGAATGCTCCAACGCTGGAAGTTTTTAAGAAGAGACTGGACAGCCACTTGTCTGAAATGGTATAGGGTTTCCTGCCTGAGCAGGGGATTGGACTAGATGACCTCCAAGGTCCCTTCCAACTTATTATTATTATTATTATTATTATTATTATTATTATTATTATTATTATTATTATTATTATTAATTATTATTATTATTATTATTAGTAGTAGTAGTAGTAGTAATAGTAGTAGTAGTAGTAGTATAAAATCACAGTAGAACAGTAATAGGAAGAATTGTTTCTTCTGGCACATGCATACTGTGCTAAATATGGACCCCAGTTTTATCTCAATTTTTTTTCTTTGTGCTTGTTTGGCTGGCAATTTCACCAGTCAGCAGCAGCATGTACACCACCTTTTCCTGCAGCAAACTGGAATAATTTCTCTCAACAAAATCCAGGGCAGGAGACCACATAAAATGCCTGAGATGCAATGAAATCACTTCCCTAGTAGGCTTTCCAGCAAAATGATACTCATGTGTATACAGTTCAGGATTAATATGCATTAGTCTACTAGCAAATTAATAGACATTCTTGGCAGTTCTGCCTGTGAAGAAAAAAATTGTTGCCAGATTACCTTGCTACTCAGAGACTGCAGATAATGAAGATATTGAAATGGTGGGTAGCTTCTGGTTTTTTTTTTAGGATTAACCAGCAGCAATAAATGAACCAGCAGTTGAGAAATATGCTGCAGAGGACAACTCATTGCAGCCAACTCACTGAGGGACAACTTGCCACAGCCAATTCACCATGGGACAACTCATCACGGGACAAAGAATTACACTAATATCAAAGAAACAGTGGAACAGAATCATTAAAGAAAGGATACAAAAGAAGGGACAAATTGAAATGTGAATGACAAAAATTAAAATATATATTTTTAATTATTTTAAATATTTAGAATGAACTGTTGAATTGTCCCGCAGCAAGTTTTCCCATGGTGAGTTGGCGATAGCAAGTTGTCCCATGATGAATTGACTATGGTGAGTTGGCCACACCGAATTGGCCTTGACTAGTTGGCTGTGGTGAGTTGGCTAGGCCAAGTTGTCCCATTCTGTGCTGGCAGACTAGCACTTGGTCTATTAGCAGTGAAAGCCCTGGTAAAGATACTCAGATGCTATGATGGGTCTAGACTTACAAAGATCTGAATCATAGAAGTGAGGTGACTTCCTATGGAAGCCCAGATTAGACTTTGAAGAATCAGGATAGAGAACAGAGGTCTTCAAACTTGGCCCTTTTATAACTTGTGGACTTCAACTCCAAGAATTTCTCAGCCAGCGTGCCTGTCTGAGGAATTCTGGGAGATGAAGTCCACAAGACATAAAAGGGCCAAGTTTGAAGACCCCTGATAGAGAATATTGATGCTTTTGAACTTTGGTGCTAGAAGAAAACCTCTATGAATACCCAAGAAAATAAACAAATAGATCATAGAACAAATCAATCCTGGGTTTTCACATGACACACATGCCACCACATGGCAATCATGATGTGCACCGCGGCGTCTTTCTGGCATAATTATTTTATCACTTCAAACAAGTGTCTCCGGTGATCTTTCTTCGTTTTGTTTATTCAAAAGCCTGGCCTCTCTTCTCAAGGAGAAAGACAGCGTCCAAATGCAGAATTCATGCCTGAAGAAAACATGAAAAATAAATCAGAAGAGTCTTCCTAACTAAAAACAAGTGACAGCTTTCTCTACCAGGATAAAATCTGAGATTAATAAAGATAAAACAAAAATGTTAGTGAAAAATATTACTGAAAAACAACAAAAAAAGAATTGATGGGAAAGTTAGAGATACAGATTGTAAAGAAGGTAAAATATTTGGGGATTCACCTGACAGCAAGATGTACAACAATTAAAGAAGATAACTATTAGAAATTGAAAAGACAAATCGAAGTAGATTTGGATGAATGGAAAAAGGTACAACTACGGTATCATTAATGGGCAGGATTGCAATAATCAAAATGAATATATTACCACGATTGTTGTTTTTGTTTTCAACAATACCAATAAGATTGGTAAAAAAATATTTTGAGGGGCTAAATAAAATAATTTTGAAATATATTTGGCAGGGGGAAAAGGCAAGGATTAATTTAAAGGATGCAAGACTCAGAGGTGGGTTTAGCTTACCTAATTGGGAATTATATTACCAGGCTGCAGTAATGTCATGGATGAGAGAACGGATTTTACTGAGGAATACTAGATTATTGACATTAGAGGGACATGATTTACAGTTGGGATGGCATGTGTTCATATGGTATGGGAAAAATAGAATACACAGCTATTTCCAGAGACATTATATCAGGAATTCTTTATTGATGGTTTGGGAGAAAATAAAGAGGAAGGATTACTTGAGGATTCCAGATTGGCTCTCAACTATGGAAGCATTAATACACCCCAATATGTTTAACATGGGAAATATTATAAGATATAAAGACCTACTAACAGATACGGGGAAGCTGAAAACCAAACAACAATCAGAGGAACAAGGAATAAAGATGGATTGGTACATGAGAGCGCAAATACAATCTAGATATGAAAAAGATGCTAAAATAGATGGTTTTAATTTGGGGAGAACAGAGTTAGATGAAATACTTATGGAAACTGAAGAAAAATGGATTAAAAATGTATAGCTACTTATTATATAGGGAATTAGAAGAGGAGCAAGTTAAGGAGTCAATGATAAAATGGTCAAGAAATTTTGGATATACGATTGAATTAGATAGATGGCAGCAATTGTGAGAAATAAACTATAAACTATAAATAAATAAATAAATAAATAAATAAATAAATAAATAAATAAATAAATAAATAAATATAAATAAACTATAAACTGACAATGGCGACAGCGTATCTATGAAATGTTGGAAATGCCATCAAATACCAGGCTCTTTCTATCATATGTGGTGGACGTGTGCAGAAGCTAAAACCTATTGGAACATAATCAAATCATGGATAGATGATACAACAACGTATAGAACTAAGACCAAAAATATTCCTGTTGGGTATTTTACCAGAGAAAATAGCAAAGAGAACACATATTTGATTATTCATATAACCACTGCAGCTAGGATTGTGTTTGCACAAAACTGGAAGGCACCGAAAGCTCCTCCAGAAGAAGAGGTGGTCGGGAAAATAATGAAATGTGCGGAAATGAATAGATTAACAATGATAATTAAAGATAAGACAGAGTCAGAGTATTATGAAATTTGGGGAAAATTTTGTGAGTGGGTGAAAAAGAGAATATGCTTAAAAGACAGCTAACACTAGAAGAAAAATGAGGAGATAAGGACATTATCATACCCAATATAGACATTGAAAATCCAAGGAGAGGAGCTGCTCGGAGATCGCCCCTGAATTGTATCGGAAGAGGAATGGGAGGGACGAAAGGAGAGGAGAGAGGGAAGAGAGTAGAGGAGGGGGAAGGACGTAGGAAGGTTGGAGGGAAAGAGGAGGAGAAGTGGGGAGAAACGGGAGGGGAGTGGTGAGGGAAAGAGGAGAGGAGAGGAAGAAGAGGGAAGTAGGAAAGAAAGGAGAAAGAGAGAAAGAAAGTAGAGAAGAGGGGAAAAAAGAGAGGAAGGTGGATACAGTGAAAGGGGAAATGGACGAGCAGCACTCAAACTCACATGTATGTATTTATGTATGGCGATATATTTGTTGACTTGTTTGTGGAAGAAATGGGAAAATAAAATTGAATATAAAAAAAAAATCTGAGTGGGTGTATTTTGATTTCCTACATATCTAAACTCTACAAATCTTCCAGCTAAGGAAACCCAGAGGGGTAACATTTGCAAATGATGCACGTCATACTTTCAGAAAATTGTGTGCTTCGAATAAAGTAACCTTATTAAACACATCGCCTTATATCAATGCATATTCATACATTCCTCACTGGTTTCATTGTATTGCGCAATGTATAGGAATTGCAGGGGTTTTTTCCTCTCCTCTTTTTTGAAATGTATCACTTTATAATGTATGTCAGAAATTCAGTGATTATTTTATATTACCCGAAGGAGTTTGCTCATTTATTGAGCTTATATACTCTTCCAATCATGTCAGTCCTTAGTGGCTTACCTACCCAATTCGGTAAACAAGGTTAAAAATATATATACAACACACATTAAATTATATTTCCCTGTTGAGGAACAATTCAAGAACTCCATATAGATAAAAACCCAACTATTAGTAGCAGGTCTGATGACTAGTTAATCCCCACGGCCTGTTGGAAAGCCAAATTTAATACCATTTTCTAAAGCCAAGCAGTGTTTATGTATCTATAATATTCTATCACATGCGCTATTGAAACTTCCAATGTACTTACTTTATTGACATCCCTTTTCTTTCTTTAATCATACATACTATTATAGCTATAGATGAATTGCAAATTGGGAAGCAAAAAAAACCAAAAAAAAACAGTAGATTCAAAAGCATTCAAGCAATGGTGAATAGCAATTATATTAAATAAATGATTAAAAGTCTTAATAAAATTGAATTCATCAGCCAAGATTATTACAAAAGGAATTAATTTTTTTAACCATCAAGTTGTTTTATAGAACACATCAAGTACAGTCATTACTTCCTCTTATATTTAATTTGATTTTGGGACCTTTGATTTATTTGATCTGATAATCAAAGTATATTATATGTATTGTAGTAACTAGTGTTGTACCCAACTTCTTATTATGCTGATACTGTATTATGTTTTATTGATGATTCTCTACCAAATTAGAAAAGTTTTAGGGTTATTCAATTTATTGGAATAAGTCTAATTTATTTCCTATAGGAAATCTATACATTTGGGTTCCAACATATTGTTTGAATTTCTTTAATATCTTGCAATAATTATTCCCAGAAATATCCTCACATATGTAGAGATAAACATTTTTTATAGTTTATCTCAGTTAAATATTGATATTAAGAGATGTGTTCAAATGTTTTTGAGTCTTTGGGGAGGAATAAGAGGTAAAATAAATATCACTAAATGTTTGATATATATATATATATATATATATATATATATATATATATATATATATATATATATATATATATATATATATATAAAGGTAAAGGTTCCCCCGCACATGCGTGCTAGTCATTTCCGACTCTAGGGGCCGGTGCTCATCTCCGTTTCAAAGCCGAAGAGCCAGCGCTTGTCCGAAGACGTCTCCGTGGTCATGTGGCCGGCATGACTAGACGCCAAAGGCGCACGGAACGCTGTTACCTTCCCACCGTAGTGGTCCCTATTATTCTACTTGCATTTTTACGTGCTTTCGAACTGCTAGGTTGGCAGAAGCTGGGACGAGTAACAGGTGCTCACTCTGTTACGCGGCACTCGGGATTTGACACGCCAAACTGCCGACCTTCTGATCGACAAGCTCAGCGTCCTAACCCACTGAGCCACCGCGTCCCATATATATATATATATATATATATATATATATATATATATATATATATATATTCTTTTCTATTTCATATTTTCCTTATATTAGTTTCTGTTATCTATTAGGTTACCCCCCGCCGTATATTAAACCTTTAAAAAAAACATAGCACTGAGTTACATATACTGTATTGGGGGGGCGCAGAAGTTTCCATTTTTAGGTAACAAACATGATTAGATGAAATAAGATGCCAGAGAAACATTTGATGAGAAACTGGACATTTTGATTTTGTGATAATCTATGACATGCCTGCCTCCATGTGGTCTGATTTGCGCAACATACAAGGCTGGGCGAAGATGGTTATTTTCACATCAGCTCATTGTGGGAATCCAGCTGTCATTGTATCATGGTGTGTGAATGGGGTTTTCACAGTAATCTATCATATGTTTCAGCACAGCAGGTTATGTGCACACAGGAAATGCACTATGCTAATCCAAATCTAAAGTTAAACCTAGGCTGGGTGTACATATTGACGCTTTCTTCGTATTTTAGTTAACCCACAAATGAACTTTTTAAGAAATTAACTAAAATATTTAAAAACCTTTTGAATGAATCTGATGCAGAAAATTAGTCCATAGCTATAACATCAAGAGTTTTGTCCGCAGCAATTTTTCCAGTCATTTGATTTTGTTCTTAAAACAGATGGTGCAATATGCCCCTCAGAGTGTATTTTATATTTGATGCCCTTAACTATTCTTCCCTTGCTTTTAAGTGTTTGTGCTGTGTAAATAACTGGCTAGGTAATTATACTGTTGTCACTTAGCTATCTCATCAGGGGATTTCTGAAAGAGAGAACTGGTATTAGAAGGCAATGTAAAATGAAATTTCTTGTAATATATTGTAGAAAACTTTCTACTAAATAAAATAAATATATTGTGCCTTCTTTCAGGGAGTAATGCTTTTTCACTCATACGTATCTGCTGAAGTGGGCTAAAAACTACTGGGGATAGCCAAGACCTTTCATAGGTTGCCTCCCGTAAAACAAATTGCTGACAAAATTCACTATTGAATTCAACTGCTATGATCTGATGATCTGTGATCTAGTGAGTGCACACAATCTTTTAACAGTCAAAAGCCACTTCACAAATGAACATCATTACATGACTGTAGCATTTGGTAATAATTGGCAGGTGTGAAGAAGTCATGATAGATATGAAGCAATCTGTAGAAATGTTCTAATATGTTAACATTGGGAGTCTACAACCTGAGGTACATGGGTTTCCTCAAACACTTTGTATAAAGTCTCTAGGACTATTCCAAAGGTTAAGTCTGCATTATATGTTTTTTTAATGTATTTATGGTAAATATAGTCCATTTCTCCTTTAAAAGTACACTTTTCCAACTTTAACGCCAGCCACATATCAATGATTGTGCTATAGACTGAATCACAGAATCATAAAGTTAAAACATACCTCAAAGGTCATCTGCTCCAATTCTCTGCACAGCATCAGAATTGCTAAAGCATTTGGGGCAGTTTGTCAATATTGCTTTTTTCCTACTTAAAAATGTTAATTTAGCCATCTCTGCAAGTTCCATCATCTTCACCATGCACGTCCCCTAGTTGGGTAGCGGCCAGCCTTTCCACTTTTGAGCATATTATAGTCTCACTGCAGTTCTACATATACAAAAAACAAAGCTCCATGATATTTTACTAGCCCATTGTCCATTAGTCCCAAAGGAAAAGTTTGTGGTTTCAGTTGTCCTTTAACCTTTAAAATCTTTATTTTAATTAATGCCTGTATTTGTATCCAAAATGCTTTGGCTTTTTTGCGGGTCCACCAAGCGTGATAAAATGTCCCTTCCTGTTGCTCACATTTCCAAGCAAAGATTCAAAGTACCGTTATACATTCTAAATTTCTCTGGTGAGAAATACCAACAATACATCACAGTGTTAAAAATTCTCTTTAAGACGACAACATAATTTAAATTTCAGTCCCTTCAACCGCATGTCTTCCCACTGGTCCATCTGTGTGTTACAGCCCATACCTTTAGCCCATTCTTTCACTAGCTCTTCTTCTGTCTCACACTTCAACAAATATTTATATATTTTAGCAGTAATAGCCTCATATAATTTTACCCATAATTCAAATCAAATTCAGTCTTTCTTTGTTCAGAACAATACAACCTTTTATCTTACTTTAAACCTTTCTGCTTTTCCGGTTCTTTTTGACCTACCCCACAAAAGATTCTGTTACGATTCCAGTCATTTTCCCCCCCAAATCTCAACTCTTTTTGACTTTCACCTTTCAGACATACATTTTCTAGACTTACCTTGTAACCTGCTTTCCTAATATAATCCTTTCCACGTGGGTAGAGTGGCCTTTAGGCTGGTTGTCTCTAGTCCTGATCCAAGCCCTAACAACACTCATTTTTAATATAAAACAAAGAAAAAATATAAAATGTGTGGAAGGTAGTATCATTAGAATCAGAATCAGAATAGAATTGAGCTGGAAGGGACCTTGGAGATATTCTAGTCCGGCCACCTACTCAAGCAGGAGACCCTATACCATTTCAGACAAATGGTTGTCCAGTCTCTTCTTAAAACCTCCAACTTTTGAAGGCAAGCTATTCCACTGGTTAATTGTTCTATCAAGAAATTCCTCCTTAGTTCTAGGTTGCTTCTCTCCTTGATTAGTTTCCATCCATTGTTTCTTGTCTTGCCTTCTGGTGCTTTGGAAAATAAGTTGACCTCCTCTTCTTTGTGGCAGCTCCTGAAATACTGGAGTACTGCTATCATATCATTCCTAGCCCTTTTTTTGTCTAGACTAGCCATACCCAGTCCTGCAAATCCTGCACACCCAAATCATATGTTTTAGTCTCCAGGCCTTTAATTGTCTTAGTTGTTCTTCTCTGCACTTTTTCCAAAGTCTCAACATCTTTTTTTCTAATGCCATGACCAAAACGGGATGCAGTATTCCAGGTGTGGTTTTACTAAGGTTTTATAAAGTGGTACATGATTTTGATTCTATGCCTCTATGATTATACAACCCAGGATTATATTAGCTTTTTTGGCGGCTGCTGCACACTGCTGGCTCATATTTAAGTGATTGTCCACTAGGACATGTTAAAGCAAGTGTTTTTATATGGGTTCAGATTGCTCCCCAGCTTTTAGGAGAACTGTTTCTGATCAGTTCAAAGCTTTTATAAATATCAAACCAATTGCATGCCACACCGCTGAAAAGAATGAGGACGTTTGCTTCTTTATCAAAGATTTATCATCTGACCCATCCACTGCGATAATCAAGTTCGCAGATGATACAACTGTGGTGGGTCTTATTACAGGTGGGGATGAGACAGCATATAGGGCGGAGGTACAAAAACTATCCATATGGTGTAGTAACAACAACTTGCACCTAAACATCAGCAAGACGAAAGAGATGATGTTAGACTTCCGGAGAAAAAAAGAGGAACCTGCCCCACTTTACATCGGGGAGGACTGTGTAGAGAGAGTTCCCTCCTTTAAATTTCTGGGAGTCTACCTCTGTGAAGATCTGACCTGGAAAGTTAACACAACCCAGGTGGCTAGAAAGGCCCAACAGAGGCTTCACTTTCTTAGGATCTTGCGGAAGAACAGGGTAGAACAACAGCTAATGACCCTCTTTTACCGGTCTACCATAGAGAGCGTCCTCTCATATGATATTGTGGTTTGGTATGCCGGTCTGACAGCCGCGGATAGGAAAGTATTACAGAGGGTAGTGAGCACAGCACAAGACATTGTGGGCTGTTCCCTGACACCACTGGATGACATCGCCAGGGCTTGCTGCCTTGGAAGAGTGAGGAAGATTCTCAGGGATGACTCACACCCTCTTTACTTTCCTACCATCCGGTAGGAGATATAGGAATATAGCCAGCCGTACCAACAGGCTGAAGAACAGTTTTTATCCGTGGGCTGTTAGGCTTTTGAATGGGATGTAATCTTATGCAGAGGTGACTTGGGAGGCCGGTGTGTGGTGTAGTTGGTTCACATAGTGTGGTGGGATGGAGGGTTTGTTGTCACTGTGTGTTGGGGGGAGAGAGCACAGGGGGAGGCTCAGCTAATCTCAATGTACACATGTTGTACTTTGACAATAAAGGTTTATTATTATTTAATGATCCTGATCCCATTTATCATATGCGTGTGATCAAGGGGAGGAATGAAGAAGACATACCATGGACAACCAAGAGGATGCATTACAATACATTTGCGAGGAAAGGGGGAAAAAGCTATTAAAGAAATGCAAGAATGGATGGCGCCCTCAATTTTAAACTCAGTTTTGCATAATGGAAAGAGCAAGAGTTTCAAGGCAGCAACTGCATAAGCAGCTAAGCTTTATTTACTGTCTCTGGGTCAGTGTGCATGGCCACAAAATAGCATCTTGGGGACCAGAATGTAAATATTCAAAATCCTGTTTGAAAGGATAGATTCTCTCCACTTAAGCAAAACTGCATCGTTATTGTTATTGCTTTTTATGGGACACAGAGTAATTTTCCAGGGTAAAACAAAAGAAATCAAAACCAAACCAAACCAAACCAAACCAAACAAAAGCTAATGAACTCACTCTGTATTTATGCATAGCTTTTTTTCTTTCTCTGCCTCTTTCCATGCACACACACACAAAAAACAACAACAACAACAATGCTGTAGTCTAAATGAGTTTGCTAAGAATCACCTTAACAATTGTATTCTGTAGGTATGTTATACAGGTCCTATAAAGTATTTTGAAACCATTTTTGAGGTGCATAGTTGTTTCTTCAACAGGAATTGATTTGTGTTCGTGAGTGTGTGTTTGTGCATTTGTGTGTGTGTGTGTGTGTGTGTGTGTGTGTAGAAAAGGCAAAGTTAAAATGTCTATTATTTAATACATAAATGCTCACGTAGAAATTACCAACCAGGTTTCCTTGAACAGTGGTGCTGAAGGCCTTCTCCCTATCCCAAAAAATCGATAAGACAAAATTGAAGTGTGTATTCTAGACCCTTTAACTGAACTTTTCTAAAGAAGTGCAAAAATCAGATTGTGAAGTAGTACAAGTAGTCCTCGACTTACAACAGTTCACTTAGTGACTGTCCAAAGTTACGACAACACTGAAAAAGGTGACTAATGGCCATTTTTCACACTTATGACCGTTGCAGCATCCCCACAGTCACGTCATTTACATTTGGACACTTGACAACTGCTTCATATTTATGATGGTTGCAGCGTCCCGGGGTCATGCGATCCCCATTTGCCAGATTCACTTAACAATCGTGTGGCTAATTTAACAACGGCAGCGATTTGCTTAACAAATGTGTCAAGAAGAGTCCTAAAATGGTGGCAAACCTCACTTAACAAATTCCTCCCTTAGCAAAATAAATCCTGGGCTCATTTGTGGCCGTAAGCAGAGGGCTACCTGTACTGTCTGTCTTTTTTTAAGAACTAGTCAGAATCTTGTTCACCAGTCTAAGCGACATTTCTAAACAAGGGTCGTGAGGTAACATGTTGATCACCTCCTCGGGGGTCCTATTGACTAAGTAGGTGGGTGGTATCTCTGCTAGGAGCAGAGCAGATCATATTTGAAAGCTCTGTTGTCTGGGTAGTACTTTATTATTTTAAAATGCCAAGTGCACCTGGGTGCATGGCTCTCTGTGTGAATGTGTGGGTATCTGTTTGCTGCCACAAATGCAAATGATTCAGGTTAAATTTCTAATCTTTTGGCAAATCATCTCACTAATGTCATTGGATTTTGTATCCTTTCCCACCTGGCAAGAGAAAACTGTAAGGTAACACATAATGCCTGTGACCCTGGCTCCTCACCTCTGTTTCCATTGCCCATGCAGTCCTGTAATTGCATCTGCAGTGATTAAATTAGGCTTAGCAGCCAGTGGAGCTGAAAAAGCTATAGCTGTATTTAATGACAAACACAGGTTGTGCACCTTCTGGAGCTTTTCTGTGATTCTGCAGGGTTTTCTGTTTTTTTTTTCCAAATAGTATTTGGAGAATGACTCGATATCTGTTTGTTTGTTTTTTTTAACCCCAAGCCAAGGCTACACGTTGGCCTCCACAGGAACTGAGTATGTCATAATAGTTTTTGCTAACTCTGACTCAGTCTTCAGATGATTTGGATGTAACTGTAAATAATAGCAATACTCTTTTAGAGATCATGGTATAGACTGGCTGATTTGCATGTTAATGGTTCTCTCCTTTCACTGCTTCAGACCAAATCCAACTTTTTTGTAGAGTTTTTTTTTTATGTATATACTACGGCATATTCCTTTTTACACATCTTTATATTTTAGGATTTTTGGACACACTTATCCACGTTATTTTGCAACATTTGCCAATTATCCTTTGCGGATCAAAATGTGTTTTATGCAAATTGTGACACAAGAGTTTTAGTAGTAAATAGATTGTAATGTGATCAGTGGGGGGATTCAGCCAGTTCGCACCATTTCGGCAGAACTGGTAGGTAATTTTTTTGTTGCCCAGGCCCAGAATGGACTTCCGGTACCGGCATCAACGCAGAGAACTGGTTGTTCACCTATCTGAATCCCACCACTGAATGTGATTTGATTTGATGTATTTATTTCTATGGATTAATGTTTTAAAAAAAAAGAGAGAGAGAGATTTCTACTGCTGTATTTCCACCTAACCACAGCACAAAAACGCCCAAACAACATCTTTTTGTCTGTTTTCTGCCTTGGTGTTGGAAGTAGGGTTTCTCCACTTAAGCTGGTACTATCCAAGAACAATCTCCAAAGGGACAAAAACTATTAATTTTTGTCATCTTGGAAAGAAGCCATGCACTTGGCAGTGGCTGGGAATACTCTTTAATTAATTAATCAATCAAATCTGTACCCCTCTTCAGTCAGAGGATTCTCAGAAGCTCATACAATAGGAATATACAATAACAATGTAAGAACTTAAGAGAGTTAAAACTCATCTTCACCAAGGCTCATCAGTCCCAAAAGTCCTCCAGCAAAACCTTTGCCTTCATTATTTTTTTATCATAAGGCAGGCAATGCAAGCAACCGAGGCAAGATAGGGATTGCCGATAGGGCACCAAATGTAATGCCACAATTCGTATCGTTTTTGCTAAACCAGGAATGGTTGGAAAGCCCTGTAACATAGTAACTGGGAAAAGGACCACACATATCTTATAAAATGTTGTTCTGTTTATTATTTATAATTTATATTTTTTAACCACCCATCCACCCTGAAGACTTGGTTGTTTGAACAGGCCGGCCTGGACTAAAGGTTTGGGTTTATTTTTAATTATTTATTGTTGGGGCTAAATTAATTTAATTTATTTTTAATTTTTATATGTTGTATTTTATCGCCCTGTACACCGCCCTGAGTCCTTTGGGAGAAGGGCGGTATAGAAATTCAATAAATAAATAAATAAATAAATAAATCTTCCTTGGAGATTTCGGAGGCAAAAGCCATCCTTCGATCAGAAATGTGCCAGCTCCTTGGTATATGACACCATAGAAACCGCATAAAGGTGCTCCAAATTTAAGTCAGAAATGTGAACAAGGAAAAAGAATATGTTTTTATCATGTTTGGTGGACGTGAGAAAAAGCTAAAAAAAATTATTGCATTCAAATACAGACATTGACTCAGAGGACCTTAAGGATTAATACACAACTGAGAACAGAAAATTATCTTTTGAGATTGATAGACAAATAGTTGGAAAAAAGTCATGGCTTTTGTATCTGTATACGATAACTGCAGAGAGATCGCTATATGCAAAAACCTGGAAAGGTTTGACACCACCCGCAATGGAGGAATGGTTGGTGAAGACGATAAAAAACCTGCTGAGATATCTAAATTGATTTCTTTAATCAGAGAAAAGATTATATCTACCTTTATTGCTGACTGGAAACCCCTTATGGACTTTTTGTGCAAAACATTAAAACAAATGATTGATGATTTGATGATTAGACACGGTAGGTTATAGAAAGAAGTGAGTTATTTTGTAACCATAGAGTGAGAGGAAAATTTATAATTGTACTTGTAACTACTGTAAAGAAGATTGGAAGCTGCTTCTTTATATCTTTTTTTCTTTCTTTTCTATTTTTCTTTTACTTTTTTTCTCCCTTTCGTACACTTTTAGCTTTTTCTTGGATTTTTTTCCTGCTTTGCATTCGTTTTTGTCCTCCTTTTTACAAATCATATAAATAATACTCTTTATTTATTTTATTATTATTTTTATTTTGTTTTATTTTTTTTTATCCTGGTTGGGCTGGGAGAGTGACTGGTCGAAGTCACCCTGCTGGCTTCCATGCCCAAGGTGGGACTAGAACTCATGATCTCCTGGTTTCTAGGCCAGCACCTTAACCGCTACATCAAACTGGTGTACTGAAATGTGCCAACTGCTTCCCAGCCTTCCACCCAACTCATACACTGAATCTGCTCAGCGTCCTCTTGGCAAATAATTCAGCCCACTGTTTGAACGTTCAGTTTACCAACCATCCATTTCTACAGCATTTTACCTCTTTGGATAGCAAAAGGTGTTCAGCAGCACTCACCCATTGGTGCCAGTGGTGCACTTCCACGAGGGCCAAAGCAATAATTTGGACTCTACAGTAGGCATTTGTAAAACCTGTTGGATTCAAAATGAGGCTGAAAGCTTTTTGTTGGGAATTCAGACCAGAGCACAATATAATGTTGGAAGGAGCCATTCACATCCCTGATACCCATCTACCTACTCAATGTTGGAATCCAAATGAAATATCCCCAACCATTGGGGGACTAACTTCTGCTTGAGCTCATTTGCAAAAAGAACCTCTCTAGGTAATTAGCTGTACCATATTAGCTGATCTTACCCAGAATGTTTCCTTCAACATTCATTGGGAAGCTGCCTACTTGTAATCTGTCTTGGTCTTAGCACTCTGGAACAAATCCTAACTTTTTTTCTGTGTGCCATGAACTCTTTGATTCTTCTGTCAACTATACCATCTTACAAATTTCACACAGAGTAACTGAATGTCAAATTATCACCACTACACTTTTGTCTGTCTGTCTGTCTATCTATCTATCTATCTATCTATCTATCTATCTATCTATCTATCTATCTATCTATCTATCTATCTATCTATCTTGTGTGCATCTTAGTTTGAAAGTTTCCTCACCCACAGGGGTTATTGACAAAGTCACACATACTTCAAACAGTGGGTAAAGAAAAGTCAGATTATAATAACTCTGGCCAAGGATGATATACTGTATATAGTAAGAGCAGAATCTATGTACCTATATCCAGATCTTACCACTTGCTATTATCAAAGTTTCAGCAGCCCCTGATCTCTCTTTTATGGGCTCAAACATTAATCAAGATAAGATGCTGTTAGTATTTGGATGTGAAAGTACCAGGACGTATCAGAGATACAGGGTAGACTGGGAAGTAAAAAAAGAAAGAGAAAATCCAAGAAAACAATGTCAAACCACTTCAGTATTGCTGCTAAGAAAACTACATCATTTGTTGTCCAAAACATCAATACAAATCAAGCTCAACTTGAAGGAGGCTTGTTTTAAAATGAACACATAACATAGAACGAGATCACAGTTTTGGGATCCTCAAATTTGAGCAAAGCGTATCTTCAAAACATGCATTCGTTCCTGCTTTCTCTAAAATGCTCAAATTAGTTTAAATAGCATCTGTTGGGGAAAAAAATCAAAAGAAGGGGGGAATTGCACATCTGTTGATTTCTTATTTCTCTAATTTGATTCAGAGATTCATTCCCCTGCTTTAAAAAGTCATATTCATAGAGCTCATTTGTCCCCTTGGTCTGACCTCCAATCAGGTGGACCCAATTACTTTGGGCTGGATCCATATAAACAATCCAACGTTACATGCACCTGTTGATGTGTTGCATAATATTAGCAAGCTTGTACACCTTCATTATCATATTCAAACAGCAGGGGTTTTTTTTCCTGCATTGTACCGTATAGCTCAGGGGTCTTCAAACTTGGCCCTTTTATGACTTGTGGACTTCAGCTCCCAGAATTCCTCAGCCTGGCTGAGGAATTCTGGGAGCTGAAGTCCACAAGTCATAAAAGGGCCAAGTTTGAAGACCCCTGGTATAGCTGATCTCCAAAAAAGCGCTTTCAGACATGGGAGAGTGAAAGGCATTCTCACCTCTGGAAGCAGTTGTGTGTTTTCCAGGATCACACCTGAGAGATGCTGCTACATTCAAACTCCTGGACTGCACTGGATTACCACCAGGGTGTTTTTCATTTCTTCCTAACAGGTCATTGTTTTGGATTACTGGTTTGCTCAAAATGCCAAACACTAAAACAATTTTGGCAACATTACATCTGAGTGAGCTTTTCCCCTCTGTCCCGATATTTACGGCCCATCTAGATCCTTTTGATCTTTTGAACATTTTTGGAAAAGCAGGATTATAGGAGCAGATTACATGAAAACAAAATCTCTACAAAATAAAATCCTTGCTTCTTTTTGGGTGCCTTTTGCCTTCTTCACCTGACTGAAGTTCACCGTTCTTCAATCGGACTGCTTCAGCAGAGTAAAAATCTGTTTTCCCCAAAGCTTGAATGAAACATAATGATTTAGATTAAACTAAGAGTTGTACGAAAGCTACAGCAGCGCCAAGCTCCAAATAGACTGAGAATGAATAATTTAATCTTCCCATGATGTATCGAAGTATAGTTTTCATATGAATTAGCAGTGTCTGATAAGTAATTGTTGTCATGAACATTTGAATTGTATTTCTTTCTCTTTTTTTCCCGTGGATTAGGCAGAAAAGGAGTGGTAATTGGCAATCATGCTCATCTGTTCACGGATTCATTTCATTATGCTCAGAGAAACACAAGCTAGCATTTAGACGAAAGTAATGAGAACATGCTCTCAGGAGAAATTCGCTGAATTTAACAAGACAACATTTGAGAAGTTGGAGATGATTTCATGAAACCTATGTGCTATTATTTTTTCTTTTCAAATTAATAGTTGGCAAAGTCAGCCCTTACAGAAATGTGTTCTTAATTTGCTTTGATATTCCAACCAAGGTAATTTAGTTTCTTCTTTTGGGTTTTTTTTTGTTATGTGCTGACACGTAGAAATAAAATAAGCAGATTATAGCCTCAAGTTCCTTAACATTATAGGCTTTTTGATGTTTCAAGGCAACAACTCCCAGAATTCCTGACCAGCATGCTTAACTGAACTTTAAAACCTCTGGGGTACGGTGGTGGTAGAAGGTTGTTGCAGATTGTCAGTGGATTTTAATAATGTTAAGGTTTGATGGAACTTTGCCCCTGAAAAGTAAACAGAACTGATTGCATTTGGTTATATTTTTTAATGGGTGAAATAGCATTGAAACATGTTGATTTGAACAAAAATGTTTGCCAGACTATATATATCCCTCCCACGGTTGTCTACTGTAAGGTAGAACATTTATGAGGAGTCTATATAGTAGGGGTGTCAAACTGCCGGCCGGCGGGCCAGATGCGTCATGCCAAAACCACGCCCACCCCATTGACAGCAATGGGAAAAAAGTTGTGATACGTCGCGACATGGCACATGACGTTGCGAGTTTGACACCCCTGGTGTGGTGTTTCCTTGGTTTTCAGCCAGTTCTTAGAATCATCAAAAAAGAAAAAAGAAAGGGTGGGGGAAGAAGCATCACCACTACAACCCCAGTTCCTTCCTTAAAGCAAAGTCACCTGGTGGGACCAGAAGGCCGGCCTTCTCTGTTGTGGTCCCTTCTTCATGGAATAACCTTCTTCCGGAGATTTCAATGATGCCAACTCTGCTGGCCTTCTAGGAAGCCTTGAAGAGCTATAGGTTTTCCACTCAGAGTTATGTATTGGTTGTAATGGGTGGCCGTCTAAGTGGGTTTAATATATATTGAAATAAACTATTCTTGCCACCAAAGAATGTATCTTACGATGAATGAATGATTGAATGAACGAACAAACAGACGAATGAACAAATGAATGAAATAAAATAAGTTTCAATGGTATTAAGCAAGCTACCATCTGCCTTCCGCTCTACTGAGGCATATACAGTAGGAGTAGGGTGTCTAGGATCTCAGTTTTTCAGCTTTTCTATCGTCTTTGCAGAACAGTTGTACACTGATGCCACAATGCATTACATGATTGCTTATGGACATGAGGACCCAGATTGTTGGGGGCAGGGCTTTTTTTCTCATAGAACGCTCAGAACGGAGTTCCAGCACCTTTTTTGGATGGAACCTTGTAGGGTAGGCAAGGCGGGTTGTATGACATGTGTGAGTTCCGGCACCTTTTTCTTTTACAAAAAAAGCACTGGTTGGGGGCAATTAAGCTGACTTTGTAATAATGCCGCTTGGGGGGTGGTGGCGAAAGCCCTAATAAGCAGGCATATACATAGAATGAAGGCTATTGCTAAGCACATTGATTTGTGCTTAGATTGTAAGCCGCCCTGAGTCTTCGGAGAAGGGCGGGATATAAATGAGATTAAAAAAAATATTAGATAATGCGAGACTATATAGTAAGCTTTGCATCGTGGAAATGATTATTTGCTGCCAAATAACTTTTTCCCCCTCCACCTTCTTTTACAAGGCTTAAATAATTTTTTAAGTTCTTGCACTTAATTAAAGCATAAATGAATCATAACCTCTTCTATTATTTTTTTTTAAAATTCAACCAATTCAACATACAGGTAGTCCTCAATTTACAACCACCATTGAGTCCAAAATTTCCATTGCTAAGCAAAGCAGTTGTTAAGTCAGTTTTGTCCCATTTTATGACCTTTTTTGACAAAGCTGCTAAAGTGAATCACTGCAGTTGTTAAATGAGTCATGCAACCGTTAAGCAAATCTGGCTTCCCTGATTAACGTTGCTTGTTGGAAGCCAGCTGGGAAGGTCACAAAAGGTGATCGCATGACCCTGGGACAGTCCAACTGACACAAATACATGTTAGTTGTCAAACACCTGAATTTTGATCATGTGACCATGGGGATGCTGCAATGGTTGTATAAGTGTGAAAACAGATCATAAATCACTTTTTCCAGTGCCTTTGTAACTTTGAACAATCACTAAACAAATGGCTGTAAGTCAAGAGCTACCTGTATATTTTTCTAAACATTTAAAAATGTACACTCCTCTATATTTGTATAATTAGCAATTAATGTGTTTCAGCAGGAATTTTGGGCTGCAAATTATGCTCACTCTTTTATGGGCTCTTTTATAGTGCTGTTGCCACAATACTACTGTTATATGTTTTGTTGGTTCAGCCAAATGTGCATCCTTAGAAATCTTGGACAGACTTTTTTTAGGCTCCCGATAGACAAGGAGAATGCCACCACTAAAAGATTTTCAATAACTTTCCTTACTTCCCCCGAAATTATTTACCCATTTTATCAAATGGGAAACATTGAGATTCAGCTTGAGCTTTGTGTGATGATATTTGCTCCTTGTTATTCCTAGAGTTACTGAGGTATACAGTTTTGACCACACAATGAAATGCTGTTTGAAAAACTGGGTTAAAATACAGTCCTACATGACGGGTGGTTTTAACACCTGGAATACTGCATCCAGTTTTGGTCATCACATCACAAAAAAGACGTTGAGACTTTGGGAAAAGTGCAAAGAGAGGCAGCTAAGATGATTAAAGGCCTTCATAAAACTATATGAAGAACGATTGCAGGAAATGGGTATGGCCAGTCTAGAGAAAAGAAGGACTGGGGAGATATGATAGCAGTATTTGAGGAGCTGCCACAAAGAAGAGGGGGTCAACTTATTCTCCAAAGCACCAGAAGGCAAGGCAAGAAGCAATGGATGGAAACTAATCAAGGAGAGAAGCAACCTAGAACTAAGCAGGAATTTCCTAATAGAACAATTAATCAGTGGAACAGCTTGCTTTCAGCGTAAGATTTTAAGAAGAGACTGGACTGCCACCTGTCTGAAATGGCATAAGTAGGATCTCCTGCTTGAGTAGGGGGTTGGACTAGAAGACCTCCAAGGTCCCTTCCAGCTCTATTCTGACTGATAATCACAGTTGGCCAAATAAAGTATTCAAAAGATTTCAGAAGACATGATTATAATTCACACTAGGTACTATACTCTTCTTTTATTTCCCCTGATGTGCACCGTAACACCGAAGTATCATGCTAGGCTTCATAAGTCAAAATGCATTCAGAAATGCAAGAACAAAACGCACTGCTTACCAGAAGGTTTTGTGAGCGTAATTCAACTGAGGAGAGTGTTAGCAATTGGGAAGGATGATCTCACTTCAGATATGCTCATCATTCAATGCGTGCATCACAAAGTGATTTCTTGCAACACAGAGCTATCAAATAATGAAAAAAGCAAATGTGATTCTCGAGTGAGAAATGCTTAATCATGCTGCAGGGGAATCTTGTGAGTCTTAGAAACTAAACATTTCCTGGCAAACTCACTGTAATATTCACTACTGATTCATATTTGATTTACTATGCTTTAAAAATGTAAGTAAAAGGTAAAGGTAAAGGTTCCCCCGCACATGCGTGCTAGTTGTTTCCGACTCTAGGGGCCGGTGCTCATCTCCGTTTCAAAGTCGAAGAGCCAGCGCTTGTCCAAGGATGTCTCCGTGGTCATGTGGCCGGCATGACTAGACGCCAAAGGCACATGGAATGCTGTTACCTTCCCACCGTAGTGGTCCCTATTTTTCTACTTGCATTTTTACGTGCTTTCGAACTGCTAGGTTGGCAGAAGCTGGGACGAGTAACAGGCGCTCACTCTGTTACGTGGCACTCGGGATTCGACCCGCCAAACTGTCAACCTTCTGATCGACAAGCACTGATGTCCTCAAAGTAGGGACAGTATTATAGAAAGGTAACCTGGAGTAATCAGATAATTGTTGAATTGCAACTTCTAATACTCTGCATTGTCAGTCACGCTGGTTAGGATGTAGCTTATCATCTACAGAGGCATACGCCCACCTGGTCTATCTTAAAGGATAAGGATGTATGTGTTCTACATGTAAGCTTCCCATATATTCCCATGGTTATGAAAAAACGGAACAAGGAGAAAGAGGGAGAAAAGAGGATCTATAACTTCAGTTATGGATTTGGAGATTTTTAGAGTACCGTGGATTTTAAGAAGCCCCAGTCAATCCATCCTGGACAAATAGAAGTTGATTGTTCCATTGAGGGAATACTCTGCAAGTAGAATTTCACATATTTGTGCATGTGATGCCAGAGAAGGACGGACCAGGGGGAAAAAAGGCTTGGCAAGATTTACAAAAGCAAAAGAAAAGAGACTTGTGTATGTTTTTATTGCTAGTTATAATTTCTGTAGCAATCACATTGCATTCGTGTCAGAAGGACCGAGGCACTTCTGGCTTGAAAGGATTAGCTGGTGACATCACTGTTGCCTGGGAGATGCCTAGTAGGGGTTTCCTTTCTTGTCCCTGGCAGGAGCTGAAGCAAAAGACAGGAGCTCGCCCTGCTCCACTGCAGCACTCAGGTCTCGAACACAGATTTGCTAACCTCCAATCCAGCATCCTAACAACGTGAGCCACCGGGCTTTTTCTATAGCAATGTATTATCAATTGATAGCTTGCTGGGTCTGTTGCAACTTCACCAGAGCCCCTTCAGCCAGGCCATTTCAGGGTGACCCACGATGGCCTGCTGTAACAATCCTGGGGCGCAAGGCCATGCCATACTTCACCCACTCCCAGCAAATCCCTTACTTTGTCCTGTGACCAACCTCTCACAATGTGAATGCAGGATTGGGTTTTGAAAGGCAAATGCAGCTAAGAAACTGCAACAACATCTTATAGCCATGAACCAAGAATATGAGACGAATAATATGAGAAATTAGAAAACAGAAGTTAAGGACAATCGAGAGAGAAAAAGCATATCTTAGACACAGTAATAGAAGGACCAAGCATAAAACCTGTAGTTCAAATATATAGGAACAACATTCATTAAAGATGGTAAGATGGACAAAGAGATTAAAATTACAAATGCAATAAGGCAAGCCAAGTATTGGTACAGCTAGCTCCGCTCCTACAACATAAGATAGTGCTGATCAGCACACAGAAGCATCTCAAAAAAGCATTTTCGTTCCCTACCCTATGTTACCAGTGTCAAACACGGACCCTTAGAATAAAACATAAATGTAAGTTAATCACTGTGGATCTGAGATGTTTGAGGAAAGCTGCTGCAATGACCAGAAGAGATAAAAATCAGAAATGAGGGAGAAAGAGTTGGCATAGAACCAATCTTAAAACTACATACAAAAAAACAGCAAATTAAGTTATTTGCTCACCTGGAGAGGATGTCTTGGGATTCCATGCTGTGCAAGGCACAGGTCAAAGAACATGAGGTCAAAGGTCAAAGAAAACAAGGCAGACCCAGAAGATGGAGAGGCAATATCAAACACACCACAACAGCATCAATTAACGATGGTGGAGGACCACCAGTAGAGGAAGGACTAGAACTTGGTAGCTCCCTTGACACCTGAAGCAGGAAAAGAGGAAGTAAAGGAGAAAAGTATCTCTTTATTTAAACTGCCTTTTAGTATGTTTTACTATAAACCACCCAGAGAGAGATCTACCTATTGGGCAGTTTACATTTTTTAAATTAGTATTAATTAATAATAGTAACATTTCAGTGGCAATAGTTGGAGAGAATATGCCTATGAACTCTTTTTTTAAGAGCATCAAAATACAAACACACACCAATTTACCTTACGTTTCACAGAGCTTGAGTTGGCTGCAGCAACGGATGGAAGCTAATCAAGGAGAGAAGCAACCTAGAACTAAGGAGAAACCTCCTGACTGTTATAACAATTAACCAATGGAACAACCTGCCTCCAGAAGCAGTGAATGCTCCAACACGGGAAGTTTTTAAGAAGAGACTGCACAGCCATTTGTCCGAAATGGTATAGGGTTTCCTGCCTGAGCAGGGGGTTGAACTAGATGACCTCCAAGGTACCTTTCAACATTATTATTATTATTATTATTATTATTATTATTATTATTATTATTATTATTATTATAAAACCTTTATTCATAAAACATGAAACTCAGTCAACTGAACACTCAAATTGAGTGGCACTAATGGTTGACATGGGTTGCTACCAGCATCCTAGGTATCAACCAGGCTGTTGTTGTTGTTGTTATTAATCTCATTGCATATGGAGATATTTGCTGGAGAAAAATGGGGAAAAGATCAATATATTCAGAGGGTTTGTACTGAAGAAGTCATGACAGCACCTATTGAAAAAAGAGAGCCATGATATTTTTATAATTTCAATTCATACTTATCTTTATGATCCAGTATATAGAAATAGGAGCTGACTTTGACAAAATCTGTAGCACAAACTTCTGCTCTGAATGGAAAGTTGAGAGTCCAATATATTTTGAATTAGTGCTGTTGAAGATCATAGAGCTCTTGCTGGGCAAATTACATAGCACAATCAATTTTATTTTTAGACTCTAGATTGAGGGGGGTGAGGCCATCATCAGAGAAGAAAGAGGCCACAATAGTTAGTGGATGCTCCAGTTCATCCATTATCTGTAGCTTCTAGTCTAAAAATCTCTCTATGCGGCAGCATATATTCTGGCAGTTCAAACAAGACTTTATAACACATATTTTCACACTGTAAAATGTTCTGATCTGGTGCCCAGAAGACCCAATGATTATATACTCCAGTTCCAAATTCCCAATGTTTTCCCCATTTTTGGGTTTACAAGCAGCTAATGAGATCTGGCTCTCAGTGTAGCCAGAATGCAAAATTCCCATCAGATAACCTCCAAAAGGTGACTACACACATCGGTAAGATGGACATCTGGCAAAAGAGAAAATGAAAAAAGGAAAGAGGTGCCATTCCTAATATCTTTCAACATTGAATAGTGGAGTCAAAAGTGAAATAGCAATCAAAAACATTCCACATTCAGTAATCATCCATAGCAGTAACTGAATTTTGAGTTCTGGCAGAAGGATGGGACAATATTTTCTGATCTATCCAAGGATAACATGATAAATTTAGGGAATGTAAAGCAGATTGTGTAGCGTCCACTGTTTAGACCACCAACATTCATTGCTGGTTCCCTGACATCTGTGCAAAGTTTCTCCTCCATGTTGTGCAATAGTAGGACTGGCTATGACTTTAAGCCGAAGATAAGTTAAATCACCACAAGCATTTACGTTAGATAAAGGTAAAGGTTCCCCCACACATGCGTGCTAGTCGTTTCAAACTCTAGGGACTGGTGCTCATCTCTGTTTCAAAGCCGAAGAGCCAGCGCTTGTCCGAGGACGTCTCTGTGGTCATGTGGCCGGCATGACTAGACGCCAAAGGCACACGGAACGCTGTTACCTTCCCACCGTAGTGGTCCCTCTTTTTCTGCTTGCATTTTTATGTGCTTTCGAACTGCTAGGTTGGCAGAAGCTGGGACAAGTAACAGGCGCTCACTCTGCTATGCGGCACTCAGGATTCAACCCGCCAAACTGCCGACCTTCTGATCAACAAGCTCAGCGTCCTAACCCACTGAGCCACCACGTTAGTTACATTTATGTTAGTATTGCCTTAATATCACCCAGAACAGCATTTCTGCCACAGTTGTAGACTTTTTTTTCCTGCTCCTGTTCGTTCTGTATGGTGACAATTTATGTAGAATATTTGCTACTTTGGGGTTGTTGGTAAAGAGTAATATAAAAACTTCTAATAAGTAAGCAAATAAATAGTTGATTTTAAGAATAAGTAAACATGATCAATACCAAAAAACATAATAAGGCTTGCAAAGCAGGTGGAAACCTAATTGATTTCAGTGGGATTTCCAAGTGTGGCTGCTATGGATAGGAGACTTATACATTTAGTCTCTAACATAAGAGTGTCAAACTGCCGGCCCGCGGTCCAGACATGTCACCAGGAAACCACGCCTACCCCATTGCTGGCAATGGGGGAAAAGCTCCAATATGTTGTGCGACATCATGTGATGTCGCGAGTTTGACATGTTTGCTCTAACACGTAGGTGATCCGAACCCTTTCTAATGGATTAAATGCCAACCAATCAATTCTTGTGATGGGAAGGAAGCATTTTTTTCAGTCTTCTGTTCACATTCTGGGACAGTTCTATAGAATGGTTTCTCCCAAGGAGAAGAGTTTCATGTATCTTTCACTAATTATTGAAAAACGAGTACTAAAATCAAACGCAAACAAGACCAAACTGATGACAGTAGGTAAAACAACCAGACTTAGAATTCACAATGAAGATACCAAAGTAGTGGACGACTTCTGCCTTTTAGAATACAGGAAAAGAACATGCAGTCAAGAAATATGACAGAGAAAAGCAGCCATGAAGACCTTGGGGGAAAAAATATTCAGATGCTGTGATCTGTCCACACTTATGAGTATTCCCTGTGACAATCTATGGAAGTGAAAGTTGGAAAGAAGCAGGATAGGAAAAAAATATCTATGCATTTGAACTTTGGTGTTGGAGAAGACTCCTGGGAATACCATGGACAACCAAGAAAACAAGGAAAAGTTTTATCAAACAAATCAACCCAGCATTCTCACTCGAGGCAAAAATGATCCCACTTCAGACACATTATATGAAGTCCTACCTCTCTTGAAAAGCTTCTAAAAGCTGGAGGGAAAGGGAACAGAAAGAAAAAAGGATCACAAACAGCAAGGGGGTGGACTAGATTACTGTGGTAATGAGTACACCATTGGGAGACTTGAAAGGTTAGGATAGATCATCATGGAGTAAATCTATGTATGTAATTACTAGGACGTAAAAAACAACAACTCGGTGGCACATAATCAGTCAACCAAGCAATCAATAATTCAGGTTATCAGACTGTATCCAAGAACAGCCCATTTCAAACTGCCCCCATATCTGAGCACATTATTTGGGCCAAGAGCAAACATTTGGCTCTCAAGCTAATTTTATCTGGCCCTCCTGCTAATCTTCAAAGCCATCACTTATCCACATCTCATCCTGCCAGGAGAAATTTTTATGACAATTACAACAATTAATCACAGGAATGACTTGCCTCAAGAAGTTGTGGGCGCTCCAACAGGTTTTTAAGAAAAGATTGGACAATCATTGTCTGGAAGGGTATAGGGTTTCCTGCTTGAGCAGAGGGTTGGACTAGATGACCTCCAAGGTCCCTTCCAACTCTGTTATGCTGTTATTCCTCCCTGTCAAGATCACAGTGTTGTACTTGCAAACTTTCCACTATAGTTCATATTTTGTTGGGAATATGTTCTCTTAACAATTATTCAAGAGACTTTGATTTATTCTTCAAGCCAACCAATTTTATTTTATTTTATGTTAGCATGAAAGTTAGAAATTCATGGGTATATGCAGATGATGCAAAAAAGAACGTCTTCTGAGACATAGCCATTTCTCTCATACTACATTAAGAATGAAGCATTGGGACATAGTAACTAATAGATCATGCTTTGGAATCATACAAGGTTCACTGAAAATAAAACATCCCTGTCACATGCAGCTAAAATATATTTGACTTCTGTTCATGCCAATAAAAAGATGGAAGAGACTATTTATCTCAGGGTCTGGAAACAATAAGCTTTATCAGTCAGAAAAGCACTATTAGTTCCTGATGTGCTGTGAGGTAAGAGGTCAGGAAAATATCTCTGTATCTGTGCAAATAGCAATGTGATCTGACATTTAATCAAAGTTTCTGCGTGGTTTACTCTCTGTAGTAATAGCCTAAGTCAGTGGTGGTGAACCTTTTAGAGACCGAGTGCCCAAACTGCAACCCCAAACCCACTTATGCATCACCGGGTGCCAAGTGGGCGTGGCCCACTGAGTGGGCGTGGCTATGGTAGTCAGGCAGCATGGGTGGGTGTGGCCACCTCTATGTTGCTCCTGAGGAGGGATGCCTGTGGGGGCCAGGCAGGGTTGGGGGAGATCCAGGGGGTCTCTGGTGGGTGGGAGAGTGGACAGGAGGCTCCTCATCTTGTTTTGGCAATAAGCCAATCAGATCACAGTAGGATTCAATTATTGTCATTTATGGAATCTGAGAGGAGGACATTTGTCAGTGTGTTATGTGATCACTATCAAGTTGGCTGTCTTTTTTGTGTTCTTTCATTGAGTTTGTAAAATGTAATAAAATTAAGAGGTGCAAACAGTTGACTTGTTGCCCAGAAAGCGATGTAAAATAGTATTATTAAGTGAACAAGGCTACAGTTGTAAAGAAATTACAAGAAAAATTGGTGGAAACTTAACCAAAGGTGGCATTTCTACTGTACACTTTTCCCAAGAGTTTTCCACAATTTTGGCCGCTACTGTATGAGGGGGAAATTAAACAATAAAAGCACAGTGTCTTGGATTTTACAGGTTGTTGGAAAAGTACTCATTCATTTTACCAGATGCTGAAATTAACAGAAATCTCAAGCAGAATGCCTGTACTAGCAGATGCAACTGATATAAAATCTAGACGAAGAATGGTCAATAAAGCATTCTTGGTTGTCTATTTTATCTTTCCTAATACGTTGTAACCAAGTTCATCACTTAACTTTGCAAAACCTGTGGGTCCCACGGAAAGCAGCTGCAATCTGAGTACTCTAACTCAGGGCTTTTCCAGTCGCCTAGCAAGGTGTCAAAAACTTGATGACAACCCCCCCCCCAAAAAAAGGAAAAAAAGTGATAAAGTACAGTACTCCCTGACTTACAACAGTGACTGTTTGAAGTTAAAAGGCACTGAATAAAGTGGCTTATGACCATTTTTCACTTATGACCATTGCAGCATCCCCAGGGATCATGTGCCTCTCTCCTTCTCATTCCCATCTCCTTCCTTCCTTCCCCTTCCCCTCCTTCCTTGCCTGCCGCCCTTTCTCATTCCTATCTCCTTCCTTCCTTCTCATTGTCTCTTCCTTCCTTCCTCCCTCCCATTGTCCCTCCCTTCCTTCCTCCCTTCCTTCCTTCCTTCCTTCCTTCCTTCCTTCCTTCCTTCCTTCCTTCCTTCCTTCCTTCCTTCCTTCCTTCCACCTCTGTGCCCAGGAAGTATGAATGAAGAGAGCAGAAAGCTTGCAGCAAAGGTGGGGGAGGGGTGGGAAGTGTGAATGAATACTTTCTGCTCTGCACATCCCCCCACAAGCTCCAAGCTCTCTCTCTGCTTCCCTCCAGGCTCTTTCTCCTCCGTGCATTTGCACATTCCCCCCATTTGCTCCAAGCTCTTCCGTTCCCTCCAGGCTCTTTCTCCTTCGTGCATTCGCACATTCCCCCCCCCCCCCGTTCACTCCAAGCTCTTCCATTCCCTCCAGGCTCTCTCTCCTCCTTGCATTTGGACATTTCCCCCCCCCCGTTCGCTCCAAGCTCTCTCTTCCGTTCCCTCCAGGCTCTTTCTCTTATGGGGGGAGGGTGAGTGCTGGGCCACAGAGCCCAGACTGCCAGCAGTGATGAGGGGAAGCCGGGCCGTCTCCTCACCACCCCCCGGTGGCTGACCGGGGGTTCTGGGCATGGCCCACAATGTGGTGAGTAGCCACCTGCCATGGCAGGGGAGGGAAGATTGTTTCCCCAAGCTGCCGCACAGATTGCTGTGCCGCCACTGTTCCCCCCACCTGCCACATGGATCTCCTTTCCCCTGCTGCCATTTCCTCCCCCCCTGCACGAATCGTCGTGCCACTGCCACTGTTCTCCCCCACTGCATGGATCTCCTTGCCGCTGCCACCACCACCGTTTCTTTCCCTTGCACGGATCGCTGTGCCACTGCCACCATTTTCTCACCCCCACCCCCTAGACGGATCGCCCTGCCTTCCTTCCTGAGCTCGAATCCACGGCCATGGGGTGATTTCACAGCACCCCAGCGGCCCGATGGCCGGGAGTGAATCCCTTCTCTTGAGATGTGGTCCTCGGGCTCAGTTGGGCTTGTTGCTCACATACCTGGCGCCCGGCTGTGTGGCAACAGCCCTGCCCGAGCTGCTCAACACTCTCTCAGGGCTGGCGGTGGAGTTCCCCAGGCTTATTGTCCTGGGTGACTTCAACCTGCCGTCACTGGGAGGGTTGTCTGAGTTAGCTGGGGAGTTCATGGCCTCCATGATGGCCATGGGCCTGACCCAAGTTATTAAGGGCCCGACTCATGTGGGGGATCATACTCTCGACCTGGTGTTCCTATCTGGACAATGGTTGGATGATCTGGGAGGGGGCTCATCGACCATCACCCCCCTGTCATGGTCAGATCACTACCTCCTGCGGCTGGTTTTCCGTTATGCCACCCCCCGCCGCTGGGCTGCGGAACCGACCAGGTGGTTCCGCCCCAGGCACCTAATGGACCCGGAACGGTTCCAGAGGGCGCTTGGGCCTATACCTATCACCCTTACCCACAGCCCAGTCGATGCTCTGGTGGATGCCTGGGAAACGGCGGCCGCTGGGGCACTTGACTGCGTTGTACCTTTGTGACCTCTGACCTGGCGCAGATCCCGTTGGGCCCCATGGTTCTCTGTGGAGCTCCAGGAGATGAAGCGTCGGAGACAAGGTCTAGAGAGCGGTTGGAGGTCCAGCCGATCCGAATCTGACCGATTGCAGTTAAGAACCTTTATAAGGTCTTATCTTGCGGCGATAAGGACGGCGAAGTCTAACTACTTTGCTGCCCTTATCGCGTCCGCAGATAAGCGCCTGGCCGCCCTGTTTAGGGTAACTCGCTCCCTCCTTAACCAGGAGGTGAGAGAGGACCCTTTGCAGGGACGAGCCGAGGAGTTTAGTCATCATCTGACGGACAAAATCGCTCAGATCCGGACCGGTCTGGACTCTGACTGGGCAGAGTCCGATGTGGAGGAATCGGGCGGTCTTGAGCATGTTATCTGGACTGAGTTCGACCCTGTTTCCCCTGATGATGTGGACAGGATCATGGGGAGACTGAGCACCACCACCTGTTTGTTGGATCCGTGCCCCTCCTGGCTAGCTTATGCGGCCCGGGAGGGGACACGAGGCTGGTTCCATGCAGTAATAACTGCTTCTTTGAAGGAGGGTGTCTTCCCTGCCGCCTTGAAGGAGGCGGTGGTGAGACCCCTCCTCAAGAAGCCTGCTTTGGACCCGGCTGTTTTAAATAACTATCATCCAGTCTCCAACCTTCGCTTTTTGGCGAAGGTTGTTGAGAGTGTGGTGGCGCATCAGCTTCCTCTGTTCCTGGAGGAAACTGATTATCTGGACCCGTACCAATCGGGTTTCAGACCCGGACACAGCACGGAGACGGCATTGGTCGCGCTGGTGAATGATCTCTGGAGGGCTAGGGACAGGGGTTGCTCCTCTGTCCTGGTCCTATTAGATCTCTCAGCGGCTTTCGATACCATCGACCATGGTATCCTGCTGCGGCATCTCAGGGGGTTGGGAGTGGGAGGCACCGTTTTACGGTGGTTCTCCTCCTATCTCCTGGGCCGCTCGCAGTCAGTGTTGGCGGGAGGGCAGAGATCCGCCCCGAGGCCTCTAATTTGTGGAGTTCCTCAGGGGTCGGTTCTCTCGCCCCTCCTGTTCAAAATCTATATGAAGCCGCTGGGCGAGATCATTCATGGTTTCGGGGTGGGGTATCATCAGTACGCTGATGATACCCAACTTTTTCTTTCCACCCCGAACCAACCCAGTGATGCCCTCGCCGTGATGTCCCGGTGCCTGGAGGCGGTCCAGGTCTGGATGGGGAGAAACAGGCTTCGTCTCAATCCCGCCAAGACTGAGTGGCTGTGCATATCGGCATCTCGGGTCAACCAGACTATTCCATCTCTAATGATGGGGGGTGAGGTGTTACCCCCCCGTTGATAGGGCTCGCAACTTGGGCATCCTCCTGGATTCACGACTCAATTTTGAAGACCACATAGGAGCCATGACCAGGGGGGCTTTTGCCCAGGTTCGCCTGGTGCGCCAGTTGCGTCCCTATCTGGACCGAGATGCCCTATGCACAGTTACTCATGCGCTCGTGACCTCCCGTTTGGACTACTGCAACGCTCTCTACATGGGGCTGCCCTTGAGGACCACTCGGAGGCTTCAACTGGTGCAGAATGCGGCCGCGCGAGTTGTAATGGGGGTCTCCCGATACTCCCATGTAACACCTCTACTCCGCGAGCTGCATTGGCTTCCGGTTGCCCTCCAGATGAAATTCAAGGTGCTGGTTATTACCTATAAAGCCCTACATGGCTTGGGTCCAGGGTATTTGAGGGAACACCTGCTGCCAGCATCAAGTGCCCTTCGTCCAGTGCGCTCCCACAGGGAGGGTCTGCTCAGGGTCCCACCGGTAAGAGATTGCCGGCGGGTTACACCCAGGGATAGGGCCTTCTCAGTGGGGGTGCCTGCCCTCTGGAACCAGCTGCCAGTGGAGCTGAGGACTGCCCCCGACCTCCGTTCATTCCGCCGGGGCCTGAAGACCTGGCTCTTCAAGCTCTCTGGCCCAGGCTGAGGAGTAATTTATTTTAATTGGGGTTTTAATTGCACAGGGTTAAGTTTAATCTTTTTTAAATTGGTTTTTAACTTTTGTATGGTTGGTTTTTTAATTCCCTGTAAACAGCCCTGAGTCCTCAGGGAAAGGGCGGTATATAAATGTAATAAAATAAATAAATAAATTATTACAAAGTCAGCTTATTGCCCCCAACAATCTGGGTCCTCATTTTACCTACCTCGGAAGGATGGAAGGCTGAGTCAACCTTGAGCCTGGTGGGACTCAAACCTGCACTAAATGCAGGCAGCTGGTGTAACTTAAGGAGGCATTAACCCACTGCTCCACCAAGGCTCTTTTTGGTGGAGTGATTAAGGCATCAGGTCAAGAAGCAGAGGGAGTGGGACTTCTTGCATTCCTTAGGCATAAAACCAGTTGGGTGACCTTGAGTGAATCCCTGTCTCTCAGCCCTAGGAAATTGTGCATCCGCAACATTTATGTGACCCTCCGTTTAGTACTGCAGAAGAGCCAAATCAAGGAAAATCTCCATCAGTAAAACAAATTGAAAGTAATCTCACATTACATGCTCCAAGGCATGTAAGGAATTGGGAGGCTAATAATTGATCAGAGGTTCCTCACTCACATTAGAAATATATTATCCCTTGCTCACAACAGAAATAGGAGGAGATGAAACAGCTGTAGAATTAGGGCCCAAACATACTAGCAGGCTCAACGCTAGCAAACGGATGAGGCTGGACCAAAGAACCAGTGAATAATAAATTGTGATCTAACCCAGCAAAAGAAGCAAGTTGTACTCTAGCTAAGTCTATACTTCCCCTCTGACGTCTGTTGCAGAGCTTCTTTCTAGAAAGTTTGTAAAATGGCCAGGTTGTCCAACTGGGTCATTCGCTTCAAACTAGGATATATGGTACACCTCCTGATGCTGACTGGGGACTTCTGGGAGTTGCAGACTCCACATCTTAAAATTTCTGAAGTTGAGAAATGCTGGCCTAGTGTTCAGGAGCTGACTCACACCCTGGACGGTATCTCTTTACTTTCCTACCATCCGGTAGGAGATATAGGAATATAGCCAGCTGTACCAACAGGCTGAAAAATAACTTTTATCCGTGGGCTGTTAGGCTTTTAAATGGGACATAATCTTATGCAGAATTGACTTGGGAGGCCGGTGTGTGGTGTAGTTGGTTCACATGGTGTGGTGGGATGGAGGGTTTGTTGTCACTGTGTGTTGGGGGGAGAGAGCACGGGGGGAGGCTCAGCTAATCACAATGTACACATGTTGTACTTTGACAATAAAGGTTTATTATTAAAGCTATTTTAAGTCTGGGCGTGAACCAAATTTTAAGCTTGAATATACCATTTTTAATGCAGTAATTGCGGGTTGAAGTTTCAATTGCAAAGAACTTATATTTGAAGAGTAACTGTCTTTGTATTTTTATACTTCTTAATATTGATGTCTTTGACATAAATAGCTAGAGTATATGAACATATAATTGTAAAAATGAAACGTTGTCCAAAAAACTAAGTACTGTACATTCAATAAATAATTATGCATCATCAGATAGAAAGTTGGATATCCTTTATTATTTGCAGAGACAACACAGGTGCTATAATGCTGAGAAGCAAACAAAAAATATTTTAGCTCAGTGGTTAAAATGAGTACTTACAATGTTTGCCTAATTGAAGCATAGACACAGGCTTTTACTGAATATATGCTTGAGAAGCATGATCTTAGGGAATTACTGCTATTAAAAGAACACCAATAAAGTCTTGTATATAATTTCACAGGTATGTTAAGTCTTCTCCCCTTTCTTCTCATCCTGTTCTCTGTGGTCTTGCTTCATTCTTCTGGGGTTCAGGCAAGAGAGATGGTTTCATAACGGAGCAACCAACTAAAATTATTTTCATTGATGAACAGATGCTCCATTCCATGGGGTAACAGATCCAGTGTTTCAAAAAAACAAAAAAAGATTTAAATACAGCTGGATACATTTGTTTTCCTTTCCTTTCTTTCAGGGAAAAACCGCTTTAGAAATAAAATTCAGCTTGGGTTAAGTGTGTTCCACTGATACATAAGGTGCTATAAAAGAACTTCCAGCTTCCCAACAGTTTAGCTATGGACAATGGTAATTCAAGTCCTCACATCCTAAAGTTGCCGAGTTTGAAAAACACTAAGCTAGGACAATCCCAAAAATATAGATAATCTAGACACAATAGATGATAAACAGATGATGGATAGATGATGGACAGACAGACAAGCCTGGACGTTTTGACCAGCTCTCATTTTATACCTACCGTATAGGGTATCAGGGCCCTGTAACACTTTTTAAGGAAAATCACAGTTTGAATGAAGCTTCACCAATAAGACAACCTGTGAAGGTTCACATCAAGCCCCAGGAAAGATATAAGCCCATTTCCAAGTCATTTCTTGTTCCCTACTTTCAGTAAAGAATATTGATTTATAGCCTGATGGAAATCTGAAATGCTAAGTTGTTCCTTCAGGTCTTCCAAAGGTGCCCCCATTATCACTAAAACAAAAACAAAGAATTTGTACGTTCCTTCTAAATAGGAAGAACAAACTTGACAGGTAAAACAATAACATTTGGGGGGGGGGGAATTAGAGTGTTACACTGACAGTTATCCAGTCAGGCTGAAGGCTTTGAACATTGCATTTTTTTAAAAAATCTGAATTAAAGCCTTAGCTATTCAGCCAACTTTGTGGTAGTAAAGTGGGGACACCACCCATATTTTTCCCCCTTAAAGTTTGTTCACCTTTAATAGGTAGGAATAAATCTAACACAATTCCTTTCCATGCTGAGTTTTCATGGCGCCTCTAGCTTGTGAGTAGCGTATTGTTTAGTTGGGGATGTTGTTATTTTTTAAAGAATGTAATCCTGCTCACAACACAAGAGGGTGCAATACTGAGAATGTTAAAAATAATCAGAGATTGGGGCGGGAGCAGATCTCTAGTAATGCATATGCATAGGAAGCCTGTTGGCTGAGGCTAATGAGTCCTTTTCTTCATAGGCAGATGTTCTTTCTTGTGGGAATACCTTCAAACATGGCCCCTATCACCTCCTTCTCAAATGCAAGAAGGCCTTCCCAGCAGCATTTTCTGATGCACTCTTGATGTACAAATTAGGTGCTTAATCCTGTAAGAATTGCTTAATCCTGTAAGAATAGTTGACCTCTAAAGAATTAGGTGGACATGTAAGACTATTGAGGCCTCCCTGTATCCTTTGAAGCAACTGGAGCCTAAAATAGGCCTATTGTAGCTTGTGAAGGAAGTTATTTGCTCTTATTGAACGTTTGCCAATCCTGTGTCTGCCAGAGGAAAGCTAATAGTAGAAATCCATCTGAATAGCTTCCCATATTGTCACTGCCGTAGCAGACAATACTAAAAAAATAAATATTTTTTTTTAAAAAAACACCCCAAAGCAGTACGAAGATTTAGCTCACCCAGGTAGCTGTAATAGCAAACACTGCCTCTCCTAATGCATATATCACTGCATAATTTATTGGCTAAGGTTGTACAGAGAGCTATTTCTGACTCTTTGCTTGTAGTCTGTCTGTTGAAATACGAGGCGGGGTGGGTGGAATAAACTCTGCACCTAGTGGGCTAGCTCAGTCGAAACCAAATGAATAAATGTTTGGTTATGGGAACTGATTAAACAATATTTTGTGCTCTGTCTGTTAGGCACAAAAATAGAGAAAATTAACAGTTTGTGCCTTATTAGAGCCATTCAAACTTTAAGCTTACACTGGTGGGATATCTTAGCACAATATCTGGTATACAGAAGGAGTTAACAGGGGCTAGAGTGGAGATTTGAAAAGTAAGACAGTACCAAGAAACACAGTTAGTTTTCTGTTTGATTAATTTAGCTCCTTTTTTCCCCTCTGGAGTTCTTTCTAATAAGAAAAGCTGTTGTAGACTGGCTTCTTTCATTTCTTCTTATCCTGGTCACTTATTTGTAAGCTCATGAAGATTTTATATAAAAAGAGGAGGAGAAAGGAAGAGGGGAAAGATAAGTAGGAAGTGTTGGAAGAAAAGTCTTCATCGTGGTTCAGTCCAAGCTGGGACTAAACATGGCAGCTGCTTTAGGAGGTAGGTTGTAGTTTATTGAAGAGAAGAGCCAGGCAGAAAGATGGCTCTGGCAGAAAAAGGGAGAGAGCACATGTAGGGAGTGGGTTTTTATACCCTCTGGAGCCTTTTGTTTGGAGTTGTTCCTGTGGCATGAACTTTGACCTGAGTCTGAGTGTGCCTTTTTGGTATTCTGATGGTGGTGGGTTAATCCTATTATGCCCCAAAGGTCATATCCTGCTTCCCTGGGACTGGGGCTGATGACTCTTAGAGTTTGGGTGGGGTACGTAGATGTTAGGTCTTTGTCTTCTTAATCTTCCAGCTGGGGGCCTGCAACCTTCCTGGATTTACATCTGCATTTGTACAGAGATGGTTTCTGCTTGGGGGAGGGAGACCTGGGCCTATTAAGAAAACTGGGCATGCTTTTCTGCCTCTTTAAGATCCTTTGAGGAAATATATTTTTCTGCCCTTTTAATATTTCCTTCTCTAGGGGGGGGCTAAATTCCCACAAGAGGAAGAAGAAACTTATTTTTTAAATCTGGCAATTGGTCATCTGCCCAATGTTTCCTGATTAAAAAAATAATGGCAATCACAATTATTTTTAGAGTTCAAAAAGCCTGTGTGTGTTGCAATTCATACCTAATTTCAAAAGAAAGCAAAGCGCCGCCCGTTGTTTTACTGCTGCAAGCTCAAATCAAACATTAAATTACTGTATGAATGAATTACAGTATTAAGAAGATTACCAGATTCAGTGGCTTGTATACATGATGTCCAATCGACGTTTTATTGAAAATAGGATTTCTCTTTTATTTAAATTGCCCACGGGATATATGAGGAGTATCAGATAGGAAGATAAGGGATTTAGAATGCTGTACTGAAGAAAAAAAACCTTTCACTGTTCTTGGAATGAACAAGATAAACAGAGTAGTACAATGAATCTACTAGACTGCCTATTTACATATCGGAGTTCCATAGTTTAATGAATCCCAATGATTTAAGATATTAAAGTCAGCTATAGCAAAACCAATAATTATTGGATGGATGGTTTCCACATATTAAACATTAACCAAAATTTGTTCCATTTTAACATTCAATACATCCTTCATATCTCTGCATCCAAATATACTGTCTACTATTCTTCGCATATATACATCTTAACCCATATCATTTTAAAAAACTCAATATTTCAATGTTAATATTCATAATATTCATACATTTGTATTTTGTTTTTCATTTTTATTATTATTTGTGTTGGGTAATCAATATTTTTATCTACTCATCAAATCATTCTTGTAATCCCAGTACCATACTGTCTATTTGAATATTATCTATTTTATTTATATTTTATTGTCCTCCACCTTTTTCTTTTTTTCCCTCCTTCTTTCTTTTTTTTCTTTTTTCTTTCTTTTTTCTCTTTTTCTCTTTTTTTTTCCTTGCGATTTGTATCTTAATGACTACTATTTTAAATAGTGTAAAATTGATATAGATATGGAAATGAGATAAATGAGAACTGGATTACATTATTAAGTATAGAAGAGAATTGTATAAAGGAAAAAGAGGTTATTTAGTAATATGCAATCGAAATCTTAAACATTTTAATTTTAATATTAATGTAAAATTAAAGCTAGAAAAATAGATAAGGTGTTTGACGTTTTAAAGATGGAATGTTAAAATATGAAATACATTAAAAGATCGATGGATATACATTCAAAAAATAAAATAAAATAAACTATTAAGTGATTGATGGATAGCAATAAGAAATATGTTAATTTAGATAAGAGATAATATATATCAAAGAAAAAAGAGAGAGGAAGTATTGGCTAAAATATTATTGTAAACATTGAAAAACTAATAAAATATTATAAAGAAAATTGTGTGGATGGATGGATGGATGGATGGATGGATGGATGGATGGATAGATGGATGGATGGATGGATAAGAACTGAACTATCCCGATTTAAGGTCAATATACAAAAAACTAAAATATTAGCCAAAAATATGACAGTATCGCAAAAAGCCCTTCTAGAAGGGTTAACTGGATTTGAGATTGTTAAAAGGGTTAAATATTTGGGGATGTATTTGTCACCCTCAAATGCAAAGTTATATAAAAATAATTATGAAAAGTTATGGGGGAAAATTCAAAAAGAATTGGAGAGCTGGGAAAAACTGCAGTTGTCTCTACTGGGAAGGATTGCAGCAGTGAAAATGAATGTTTTGCCTAAATTCCTATTTTTATTTCAAATGATACCTATTCTTAAAAAAGACTCAAATCTGGAGGAATGGCAAAAGGGTATCAATAAATTTGTATGGGCAGGGAAAAGGCCATTAGTTAAATTTAAAATTATGCAGGATACGCGTGAAAGAGGTGGTCTTAAAATGCCCAACTTTAAATTATATTATGAATCTGCTGCGTTGTCAGCGATAAGTGATTGGATTAATTTAACACAAGGGAGATTATTAAATCTTGAGGGCCACGACTTGTTATTTGGCTGGCATGCATATTTATTGTATGATAAGAAGGTAGATAATGTGTTCAAAGTGCATATTTTAAGACAGGCATTGTTGAGAGTTTGGAAAAAGTATAGACATAAGCTAAACTACAAGATACCTTTGTGGGCAATTCCGAAACATGCAATAGAAAACATAAATGTTGGCTTCAAACATGATGTGACTACATACAAGGAGATCTTAAGTTTGGAGAGGAACGTATGGTGTTTGAAGCCATATAATCTTTTACGAGATAAGAAGATTGTTCAAACTTGGTTTCAATATGGTCAATTACGGGCCAGGTGGAAAGAAGACCAGAAAATTGGTTTCTCAATGACTGATGAAAATTTGGTAAAGCAAATTAGAAATCAGGGTCCAGCACATATCAAACGGATATATCTTGCATTGATAGAAATTGACTCAGAAACAGAACTTGTTAAAGATTGTATGATAAAGTGGGCTCAGAATATTCAAGAAGTTATCACAATGGACACTTGGGAAAAGATCTGGGTGAGGAACGTAAAATTTACACAAGCTCAAAACTTAAGAGAGAACTTTTACAAAATGTTTTATAGGTGGCATTTAGATCCTAAAAAGCTTGCAAGTATGTATCCGAACTACCAACCTAAATGTTGGAGATGTGGTGGCGAAGACGCAACGTATTTTCATATATGGTGGACCTGTAAAAAGGTTAAGGTTAAGATTATTAAATCTTGAGGGCCACGACTTGTTATTTGGCTGGCATGCATATTTATTGTATGATAAGAAGGTAGATAATGTGTTCAAAGTGCATATTTTAAGACAGGCATTGTTGAGAGTTTGGAAAAAGTATAGACATAAGCTAAACTACAAGATACCTTTGTGGGCAATTCCGAAACATGCAATAGAAAACATAAATGTTGGCTTCAAACATGATGTGACTACATACAAGGAGATCTTAAGTTTGGAGAGCAACGTATGGTGTTTGAAGCCATATAATCTTTTACGAGATAAGAAGATTGTTCAAACTTGGTTTCAATATGGTCAATTACGGGCCAGGTGGAAAGAAGACCAGAAAATTGGTTTCTCAATGACTGATGAAAATTTGGTAAAGCAAATTAGAAATCAGGGTCCAGCACATATCAAACGGATACATCTTGCATTGATAGAAATTGACTCAGAAACAGAACTTGTTAAAGATTGTATGATAAAGTGGGCTCAGAATATTCAAGAAGTTATCACAATGGACACTTGGGAAAAGATCTGGGTGAGGAACGTAAAATTTACACAAGCTCAAAACTTAAGAGAGAACTTTTACAAAATGTTTTATAGGTGGCATTTAGATCCTAAAAAGCTTGCAAGTATGTATCCGAACTACCAACCTAAATGTTGGAGATGTGGTGGCGAAGACGCAACGTATTTTCATATATGGTGGACCTGTAAAAAGGTTAAGGCTTTTTGGATTAAAATCTGGTGGAATATGCAGAAGATATTTAAGCAAAGGATAAAGTTTTGTCCGCAATTGTTTTTGTTGGGCATAATTACAGATACTACTGTTGTGGACACCAAGTTGGTGCTGAACTTAATTACGGCAGCAAGACTTTTAGTAGGCTAATATTGGAAGAAGGAGGAACTGCCGACTATATAGTTTCTGACCTGGCGGAAATGGCAAAGATTTCGGCTTATTTGAAAGACCATTCGCAACAACGTTATATTATGGAGTGGAAAAAGTGGATTGATTATATCCAGAACAAATATGGGACCAAAAAGTTTCATTTAGCATTTGTATAAGTTTTTTTTTATGTGATATTAGTATTGCTTGTAGTCATTTCATATGAGCTAGAGTGCGATAGACTTAATAGTTTATTGTTGTTAACATATGGTTGTTTATGATTGTTTTTTACTTTTATACCTTGTATTTAGCTTTGGGAAGTCGGGGAGGGGGGAAGGGGGAAGGGGGGGAGGGCTAGGGAGGGTTAGGAAGGGTTGGGTGGAGGGTGTCTAGTCATGCCGGCCACATGACCACAGAGACGTCCTCAGACAAGCGCTGGCTCTTCGGCTTTGAAATGGAGATGAGCACCAGCCCCTAGAGTTGGAAACGACTAGCACGCATGTGCGGGGGAACCTTTACCTTTACCTTTTACACTTGTGTTGGGCTTTAAAAATGCCTTTGTTGTTCCTTTGCAATTTCACCAGGTTTGGTTTTGTTTTTATTCCCTCCCAGCTGGTTTTTTTTTTTCCTGGCACCTTTTTTGTGTGCCCTGTCTGCCTTCTGTTTCTCTCTTGGTATGCTAAGTGATCTCTTTGCTGGCATCTTCACTGCTTTCAGCTTTTACTTTCCTTCCTTCAAAGGATCTGCTGGAAGAGTAACAGTTTATTCTTGATGTTATTTTTTCTTTGAAGTGCCATTTGCTGGCATGCTTAGTTGTGCTCAGATGGCAGGTTGCTACCTTCATGATTAAATGCTGTTTTAATAAAGAGAAACTTCATCTTTTTTTAAAAAAAAACAAGTCAGTCCATTTCTTTTCAAACTATGCTAAAGAATGCTCGAGAAGGAAGACTTTGAGGATTCGCTGGTATATCACAGGAAGAGAAAAGGGGCAGGTATGGAATTTAAGCAAAATGTTATATAATAACAGAGAACTTGCTGCAACTCAGGGTGTTAATTCTGAGCTTGGGAATCAAACAGCTGGGTAACTCTTAGGTAACCGCCCCCCCCCTCAAACATACCTGATTTGTTCCTTTCACCTGCACATCTGATTTTGCATTGCAAAGCATTGTGGACCACTGATAGTAAGGCTAAGGCAACCATTATCTTACACCTAATCCTTATGAAAGGATTATCTATAGATTGAACTTCAAAGATTAAATAGTATCTTCAAACACTTCAGCGACGCATTGACTGAAAACTTGTTTGCATTAACTCTAACCTTACTTTCTGCTATATTAAACTAATGGGCCCATTTCCCCCCCTTTATTTCAGCTATTATTCCCATGGAAAAAATCAGACTTAAAATATAGCTGATGGGGAACTATTCAGAAAAGAAATCTCTCCCTATAAATACTTACATTTTGATAATCCATTAAAAGGCCATTCCTAAGATATATCTTGTGGAAGTTGCCAGTAACACAAAACAGAACAAATGGACATGTGCTATCTTTACAACTTTTGTAAAAAAAAAAAAAGGGGGGGCTGTTTTTTGCAAACAAAAAATGTAAATATATGATAATACTCTTTTAAAGAACATATTTCTCATACAAAATTGCATATAAGTCCATTGGTGGCTGAGCTCCCACTTGAATTTTTTTTTACCAAAATACCATGAAAAATGTGAGTCCACTTATCTGTGGGTGGGGCATTTTTCATGTTATTTTGGTTAAAATAAACATTAAGGGTTGATTTATCCACAGATGGAGTTGTACATAAGTATGTATGGTGTATGTGTATATGGGAAGTATGTTATTTTCCCCACAACAACCCTGTGAGGTGGGTTGGGTTGTGAGGGACTGACTAGCCTAAAGTCACCCAGCCAGCTTTCATGCCTAAGGCAGGATTAAAACTCACCGTCTCCTGAGTTCTAGGCCAGAACCTTAATAACTACACCAAGCTGGTTCTTATTTGTGATAGTGTATGAGCAATAAGTTCAAATAAATGTGACATGTATTGAGCATTTATTATTTTCTGGACTGCAATCCTGCTAATTGTTTACTTGTGTTTCTCTGTGTTCTTAAAAGAAAGGTTTCACTCCTCAACTCTGAACTGAAGAAGCTTCTTGGATGAGAAGAGAAATATCTTCAAGGAAAAACAAAGTCTAGTTGCCTTTTGAAAAAGCAGCTTTGTAAGAGGAAATATTTATCAACACACACACCCATTCAGTGCCAATGCCCCTTGATGAGATCCAGTGAAGGGGAATCTCCATAAGTAATTAATTATGCCATCAAATTGTTAGCCCTTCAAGGTAGGCCACCTCAGGTGTAGAATTTAATTGACATGGGCTATCATAAAAGCATCTTCAGTGCCTGACAATGTTTCCTTCCCCTTCCAAAAAGAATCAAGGGGAGACAACCTTGAGTTTCTTTCCCATGCTTTCCTGTTTCCTGGACTAAGATCATGTTTTACTAATGGTCATTTCATATTGTCTCCAAGGTCACCACCAAAGTCCTCGACACAACCCACTGTTACTGTTAGGCATAAGCTTTTCGAAACAGTAAATCTGAATCTGCCTTCCTGTCCTTTAAATTCATAACTAAGTGACTTGCAATCTGGAGCCACAGTGTGTCTGTCTCAGCCTTCTGAGAGATACTTAGGTTTCTATATCCTCCTACATTTTCTCTCAAGGCTAAAATGCCCAGTTCCCTTAATCTACCCTTGTGCAACTAAATTTCCTGAAACTATATCCTATGTCTTTCCATTCTTTGTACCTACTATCATTTAAGTATTTCTAACGAAAAAATTCATTTCAAACCGCACAGCGTCCTTTACATATCTCCCCTTTGGCAGGAAAACTAATAAAATACTTGGTGGTGTTTTACTCATCAATGATGATGAGAAAAGTCATTTATTTGGCAACTGCTTGGAATACATATTTATTTTGAAACACAAAACTTTGGGGAAAGTGAGGCTAATAAATATTAGAAAATATAGATCTCCCAAACAATGGAAGCAGGGGATTTGAGGTATTAAAACTCTCCAACATTTTTTCCATTTTCCAGGGCCTCTTCTGTGAGTTTTACTTTTTTCCCCTTCTCCTTAACAAGTAAGGAGAGTCAACTTTGATCCTTATATGCGGTGCTTTTTTTGTAAAAAAAAAAAAAAAAGGTGCCAGAACTCACACATGTTATACAACCCACCTTGTGTGCCCTACAAGGTTTACCTTTGCAACTGAAAAAACCTCCTTCCATTTTTAGTGTATCTAAAAGACTAGGATTTTGTTCCAGGTAAGATAAAACACTGTGTGGCTTTAAATTACAAGTAGACATTTTATTAATCTTTTATTAATCTCTTTATTAATCTTTTGGGACATTTACCACTGGCATACCCATTTAGTTTAATGAGTGGAAATGTCAGCTTTCTATGTGGAATGAAATGGGCCCAATAAAACAAAATTTGGTTGCTTGTAAAAGATTGAATTATTTTTAAGAAGTTGTCAAACAAGGTGGAAAAATTTACATTTGGAGTTTAATATGGATAATGACGTGAAACAAATTAAAGTTGAAACTTTGTCAGTGAACAGATTACTTTTAATTAAATTAAACCCAATTTAATAAATAGATCTGATTAAACTTAATACTGTAGGTCTACCTTTACATCAGACCAATACATAATTAATATATATTATTAATAATAATAATACCTCCAAATCACAAGACCTTGGCTTTATTCTTATTCTTCCCCTCTGCAGTTTGAATAGAAAGTATAAACGGCTAAAAAGAGATTTCCGTAGACATCCCAGCCTTTGAACTACCCAAGGAACCGAAACAGCAAACCTTCGCTGTCGGGCAAGCTTCCACGCCAGCTGCCTTTCTTTCCTCTCGCTTCGCCGTCTTTTTAACCTCACACCCCACCTTCTGTAAGGGGAGGCAAAAGGCTCGCTCACCCTCTCATGGAAGATGGCCTCCATGTTTATGTGTCTCCCACCGCCACCATCGGCTTCCACACCACATGGTCTCACCCAGCCAATCTGACTATGGTGCTCCAGCACCTCATGGCTCCTCCTAGAGGACACAGACAGTGCCGGAGGGGACCCCACTCTCACGGTACCACCAGCAGGGCATTTTCAAAAGCAAATGACAATAAGAAGGGCAATAATAGGAAAAGAAGGCAACTCTGGAAAATCTGTCGAAAAAGGGTGCCAGATCTCCACTCCGGCGTGTTGTATGACAAAAAAAGCCCTGCTTATATGAGAGGCAGCATTAAGATAGCTTTAAGACAGTATAGAAAGATAGCATTAATTAAACATGTTAATATTGTTGCATGGAAGAAACAGAAGTTAAGAAAGGCTAGCCATCTCCAGTTTGGCTCAGAATTCTCCCCTGCATAGTTTCCCCTCTTAGCATTAGAATATCTGATGGTACAGACTATTTCTCATATGTTGAGGTTCAACCTTTGCAGTCACATGCTGTTTTGGGGTTTAGTTTAGCCTTGTGTTTCTTAAAGTGTAAGACCCTTGGCGTTGCCACAAGACACTCTCAGGGGTTCTCTGAATCACAATTAGTTGCTGGCTTATGTTGAACATAATACAATATTAAAATCCCATCAAACAAACATGAGATGCAGTAGCGGCAATAGATGCACCTCTTTTAATTTTTAATATTGTAAATATTGATCAATATAACCCATACGAACAAAACTCCTCTGAGGTTCTCCACAATTTTTAAAAGTGGGAACTGGCCTTAGAGGGAGGGGGAAAAAGGTTAAGAAACATTGGCTGCTGACTGTGTTTACTAAGTAATCCATAATTAAGAATATCATAGCTTCATGCAATGGGCAATATGTAATTTCATCTTTATCCAAGGCTCTACAATATAATATTATATGACTATACAGTATCTATGAAAATAGAATTTGAAGAAAATTATTTTTTTTACTTCAATTTTTTTCCCTTCCTTACACTGGTTACCCACTTTGACTTTTTTCCTAACCACTCACCTATCTTCTCTATTCAGATTTGGAATTTAAGATGGGGCAACCTTTTCTTTTGCAAGGATGGGGGAACTATGGCCCAACAGGCTCGGGAACTCTGGGAGTTGAAGTCCGCAAATCATAAAAGGGCCACGGTTCCCCACCCCTGCTTTACTGCAGAACAGACTGTTTGCTCAGATCAAAGTTAGAAGCGACGAAAATTCAAACAAACATGGAAAGCTTCACCTTTTTTTATTTTTTCATTATGCAGGGACACAGATGGTTGTGGGTTCTGAAATTTCAGCTGATAATGAATCATCTAGACCTGGAGATAAAAACAAAACAAAACAAAACAAAGCAATCCTGCTTCTATTTTCAAGTAAGATGTAAGGATTAACTTGGCACGAAACCAAAAATAGTTTAGCTTTAAACAATGAATTGTGCAAAAAAAAACCCAACCCTAATAAGACAGATCACATAATCTTTGATAAACATGCTAAAATTGTTATTCAGATATGCTGGTTCTCTCTGTCTATTTTCATGCCTCTTATATTATTTAGACATTAGCCAGAAACCTTGGTCCAAAGTTTCTATTTTAGTTTGAAAAAAAGGTACCCAGATGGATCTTGGTGGGCTTGCCAGAGAAGTGAACAGCTATGACTGTTCATATACTTTGATTGCTCACTGAATGAAGGAGAGATGGATGTCTTCTCCCACATATTATACTGAGTGGAACTTTCCAGAGAGATAATAGTACCTGAAAACAGCTAGCTGTATGAAAACCTCAGCAAATCAATGCAGAACCCCAGTGAGAAATGATCTAAAATTTACAATATTAAGAAGAACACAGCACTGTCAAAATAATCAGAATCCTGTTCTTGCACTTAACAGTTGTTGTTTTTATTAGCCTCCATCTTTTGAGAGAAATCGTCAAAGCACTGTGGGGTAGTTTTTCACTACTCAGAGTTCCTTGTTTTCTTGTCCTGAGCACAATCCTAGAATTGATAAATTATTTTCCATCTTTTTCCTGAAACTATCTTGAAACTCTTTCACTGCTCTTGATTTTGTTCATTGTTATGCTAGAATTGCACACTGAATGGGCTGAAGAAATGGACCCAGGTTTCATTCTATCTCCAAAATATTCTTCTTAGTCTTGATCTAGCACTGCATCTAATGTTAGATAAGGAGCCCATGTGGCCACCAGCTCCATCCAAAGACATTTCATTTCCTTGTCTCACATGATCCCCTTGTCATGAATCCAGAAGGATCTAATTGACTTGGAGATACCCTATGCCCGGGGTGTCAAACTCGCAATGTCATGTCACATGTCGTGACATATCACGACTTTTTCCCCATTGCCAACAATGGGGTGGGCACAGTTTTGGAGTGACACATCTGGCCCACAGGCCGGCACCCCTACTCTACACTCTTTAAAATCACCCATTGTATCAGAAACAGAAGACCATATTAATAATAATAATAATAATAATAATAATAATAATAATAATAATAATAATAATAATAATAATAATAATAAAGTTGGAAGGGACCTTGGAAGTCATCTAGTCCAACCCCCTGTTCAGGCAGGAAACCCTATATCATTTTGGACAAATGGCTGTCCAATCTCTTCTTAAAAACGTCCAGTGTTGAAGCATTCACACTTTTGGAGGCAGGTTGTTCCACTGGTTAATTGTTCTAACTGTCAGGAAGTTTCTCCTTAGTTCTAGTTTGCTTCTCTCCTTGACTAGTTTCCATCCGTTGCTTCTTGTCCTGCTTTCAGGCGCTTTGGAGAATAGCTTGGCTCCCTCTTCTTTGTGGCAGTCCCTGAGATATTGGAACACTGCTATCATGTCCCCCCTCGTCCTTCTCTTCATTAAACTAGACATACCCAATTCCAGCAGCCGTTCCTTATATGTTTTAGCCTCCAGTCCCCTAATCATCTTTGTTGCTCTTCTCTGTACTCTTTCCAGAGTCTCAACATCTTTTTTACATCGTGGTGACCAAAACTGGATGCAGTATTCCAAGTGTGGCCTTACCAAGGCATTGTAAAGTGGTATTAATACTTCACGTGATCTTGATTCTATCCCTCTGTTAATGCAGCCCAGCACTGCGTTGGCTTTTTTGGCAGCTGCAGCACACTGCTGGCTCATATTTAAGTGATTATCCACTAGGACTCCAAGATCCCTCTCACAGTTACTACTATTGAGCAAGGTACCCCCTAACTATACTTGTACATTTGGTTTTTCTTGCCTAAATGTAGAACCTTACTTTTTTCACCATTGAATTTCATTTTGTTAGATAATGCCCAGTGTTCATTCTTCATATGAGATTTGAGATTCATATTCTTCATATGAGGTTTGAGATTAAGCCAAGAACTGTGGAAGATTGCTATCTAAGATTCTTATTAACTAGTTTTGAGATTCTTATTAACTAGTTTTCAATCCAGTTGGAACAAACTGGTATGTTCCAGTCTCTAAAAATGATTTAGGGCTGTATTAACAGAGGGATAGAATCAAGATCATGTGAAGTGTTAATAGCACTTCATAATGCCTTGGTAAGGCCACACTTGGAATACTGCATCCAGTTTTGGTCACCACGATGTAAAAAAGATGTTAAAACCCTAGAAGAGTGCAGAGAAGAGCAACAAAGGTAATCAGGGGACTGGAGGCTAAAACATATAAAAAACAGTTGCTGAATTGGGTATGTCTAATTTAATAAAAAGAAGGACTGGGGTGACATGATAGCAGTGTTCCAATATTTCAGGGGTTGCCAGAAAGGAGAAGGAATCAACCTATTCTCCAAAGCACCTGAGGGCAGGACAAGAAGCAATGGATGGAAACTAATCAAGCAATAATCCAACCTAGAAGTAAGGAGAAACTTCCTGACAGTTAGAACAAATAACCAGTGGAACAACCTGCCTCCAGAAGCGGTGAATGCTCCAACACTGGCAGTTTTTAAGAAGAGACTGGACAGCCATTTATTTGAAATGGTATAGGGTTTCCTGCCTGAGCAGTGGGTTGGACTAGATGACCTCCAAAGTCCCTTCCAACTCTGATTCTATTCTATTCTATTCTATTCTATTCTATTCTATTCTATTCTATTCTATTCTATTCTATTCTAGTCTAGTCTAGTCTAGTCTAGTCTAGTCTAGTCTAGTCTAGTCTAGACTAGTCTAGTCTAGTCTAGTCTAGTCTAGTCTAGTCTAGTCTAGTCTAGTCTAGTCTCTCACACAGCCACTGCCCTGCCCAAATCCTCAGCAATATTTCAGTGGCACCCTGTGAACTTTCTCACCACTGTCTCTATTGTATGAGTGCTCTCTTTGATCTCTTCTCATATTCATCTGGGGAGCTAGGTGGCAGCCCCATTCCTCCCGTCTTTGCTCTTCAAGGCAAAGAAAGTCTATAAATATAAATAGACTATAAATAGCCAATGCTATATAAATAGCTCCAAGATGGCAAAAAATAAAGAAAGAAAAGAAACCCAGTAGAGTATCTAGAAACTACAGAAAACAATAGTCACACAAGATGGCTTCAGATTTTTGAGGAGGAGGCCCAGAGGCCTCCCTGTCAATGGGAAATTACAAATTCATCATTACAGAACACTGTAAGACCATCTTTATAATGGTGTTTTAGAGCAGCAGCTGAGCCAGTGATTCAACTGACCTCCCGTCTCATAGCATCAGGAGAACCCGAGAGTACGGGGCTAAAGCTTGGATCCATGCTGCCAACACAGTTTCCATTTACTAGTGCTACGGCCTTTCAGAAAAAAAAATATTTTTCTTTCCTCTCTTGGCTCTGTCTAAATAGGATAGTTCTAGACTGTGCTCTAACCGCCTGAAGCATTTGACCTCAATTTAATTTAGATCCACTTACAGATTTTCTAGAGGGTAACCTACGCAAAAATATATTGTTTAATTTGGCATCAACCACCCAGAACTGAAGTGTGATCTCAGCTTTGCTGAGACACATAAGCCACCGATCCTCTGTTTCTTTCATTTTTCTTCTCTATTTACTATCCGTTTCCTTTGCACTGTGCGCTTCATATTGGGTAAACTCTATTCTCTCTGTATTTTTCCTATAATTAGGACAGAATACGTAGGAATGCCAATTCATGCCCTGAAGAGAAGCACACTGTTTGTTTGTTTGTTTGTTTGTTTGTGTGTTCATTCATTTTCATTTATCTACTTTATTGCTTACTAACATGTAGGGGAAAATGAATGCTGCCTGAACTTTATTCCTAATAGCATTTCTCCTGCTATGGACTCACCCAGCAGAATCTATTATGGAGTTTTGTTACTTTTCAGTTTCAATTCATCTTGATTTTGACTTGCATTTTCCAGCTGAAGACAAATGATTATTAAAAGACCTTTTTTTGAAGCCGAACATATTTTATGCCAAGGTTTGTTAGCCTGTTTGTTTTCCTGCTAGCATTCCATATTATTAGCCAAGGAATTATGGGCTCTGGGAGACCTTGTATCTTGTATTTTAACTAAGCTGTTATGCCTGCCTGGTAACTAAAAAAAAGAACGAAAGAAATACGGAGCAAACTTGCTTATTGTTATGAAGGCAGCTTCATAAGTCAAGGTTTGAAGTTGGCAAGTTTTCAATAAAACAGTGTGAAGACTGATCTTATTCTCTTCTGACTTTGGACATTACACTGAAATATGGTTTATTGAAAAGGAGAGTCAATGCTGGGCTGGAAGAGGGGAGAGGGTGTGGATGCAATTGTGTCTACCACAGCATCCCTGAGTTGTAAGATACAAAAGGCTTCATAAACCTTCCGTTCATTTCCTACCAAGCAGCATCAGCAATAAGAGGAGATGCTATTTGCAGCCAGCTTCATTAATACAAGAGAACGATTTGTTTTATTGATACCATCTTTGTAATATGCAGCCAGCCGAAATACATTCATCCTCGAGCACTGTTAAGGTGTACAGCTGTATGAAAGTTCCCAGAAGTATTTATAAAGAGAAGTAAAAGTTGAAACAATCTGAGCAGATTTGGCATGTCATAATATTGTGAGACTAACAGATGAGGCCTGTAAAATGTATTGGAGCTTGGGGTGTTTTGGTTTTTTCCCCCCATGACTTGTACTCGGATAGATCAATCAATAATCAAATTTCTAGCTGGGAAATAATTACATTGTCTGCTTTTGGACTGAATAACTTTCTCTGTTTGGTGCTCTCTACAACACTGATTCTTTTTAAGAAGCAAACAGACAAATGGAAGATCTGTTATTGTTTAGAAAAGTTTGAAGTACGTGGTGTAAGACTTCTCCAAATGATGTTTATAGCTTAATAGATTTTCGTCCCCAGGGAAGGGAGAATGTAACTTGGCCAAATGCAACTCATATTCAATAATTTGTTGGAGATGATGATATATCTCCACAAAAGCTTACATTCCTTGTGGTCATTTTATAACCTCATCTGCATCCTTAGGTATAGTGTGCATTTAATGTCACTGTTGGTTAAGAAAATATTACAATGTGGATAGTTGCCCTTGCTGCTGTCCTCCATGCTCAATTACCTTGTTCCCTTCTGGAAGATTTAGTTCTTACTATCTCAATCAATATTTTAATGGAATCTATGCACCACAATCAATAGGCTCACATTGTATTCCCATTATCGCTAAGAGTTATACTCATTTCCTGGAGATTATAGAGATCTCAGTTGAAAATTCTAAGCCTGGACCTAAGTGCGACTCCAAAGCTGATCGAAGCAACTTTTAACTTCCTGTAAAAATTATAAATGTTGGAACTACTGCTTCCTCTTACCCCTTGCTCCAACATTAGCGTTTAATGACCCATTAGTAAAATCTCAGGCTATTAAAAAGTAGCCAGTTCCATGATTAGCCCAGAAAGTTGAGTGCATTTGGTACTGCAGCTTTTTATTGATAAGAACTTCTAGAATGGAACAGAAATATGTAGCTATTTCAATGAGAGCTAATGTAGACGTAAAAAGCAGAGGGCCTTGAAAGGCAGGATGAACAGCTGCTACCAAAGCAACAGTCAGATAAAAAAGACCCTAAGTTTGGTCCAAAAAAATAATGTGAGTAAACTTTTAAGATCAACCCTGCTCTAGTTCACATGAAGATAAAAGGAAGGGGAAAGCCCATTCAGACTTACAATATTTTATTACTGTAGTTTTACACTAAAAGGAGTATTGTCCTACATGGCATTTGGTTTCCTAGTTTGATCTATCTTGAAGGACTGACATCTCCTCTCCATTTTCATGGATCAGATATTGAATAGCTATGGTGCACCAAGACATATTGATGTGAATGAACCTGAAGACTACATGAGCTTTGACCAATCACTGTAAGATTTACAGCAGACCAATGAAGTTGGGTGTAAACTGAAGGAGGGATGGACTGGTCTAGGGATATGTAATAAGAGAATTAAAAGAGACAGGGAGCTGTTGAAGGAAAAGTCTTCATCATGGTTCAGTCCAAGCCAGGAATAAACAACATGGTGAATGCTTTAGAAAGAAGGTTGTAGTTTATTGAAGAGGACATCCAGACAGAAAAATGGCTCTGGAAGAAAAGAGAGAGAGAGACCACGTGTAGGGAGTGGGTTTTTATACCCTCTGGAGCCTTTTGTTTGGAGCTGCTCCTGTGGCATGAACTTTGACCCGAGTCTGAGTGTGCCCTTTGGCATCTGTGGGTTAATCCTATTATGTCCTGTCTTAGAGTTTGGGTAGATTTTTGGTGTCTTTCTCTTCCTAAGCTTCTAGCTGGGGGCCTCCAACCTTCCTGAATGGTTTCAATCTACATTTCTACAGAACTGGTTTCTGCTTGAGGAAAGGAGACTTGTGGCTATTAAGAAAAACTGGGCATGCTTTTCTGCCTCTTTAAGATCCTTTGAGAAAATATATTTTTCTGCTCTTTTAATATTTCCTTCTCTTGGTGGGGGCTGACTTCCCACAGAGCTAAAGAAGAAAAGAATAGAAGAAAGGAGGAAGAAAAGTTCAAAATATGTTGAAAGAGATTGAGATGCCATGTATATTAAGAAAAGGCTTCAGTCTCCCAAAATGAGCATCAGAGTTCAAATAACTCAAGTATGTTGATTGTAGACCCTCAAAAAAGAGTGGAGGCAATGTGTCCTGTTTCCACACACACACAAAAAAAACAACCCAGATGTTGCTTTTATTTCCTTTGGTTAAAAACAGCAATTACTAGTCTAGGCTCAGAGGAGGAAACCATGAAAGAATATGAAAGTTCTTGAAAAGAAAGGTCCTACAAGATGCCAATCAGTCCTCTTTGGAGAATGGCACTTTCTTCTCATATCTCTTTAGGCCGCATCTTCTAATACAGATGTGCTCTTTTTACAAGGTCCAGGGATCTAAGCATTCCAGAATGTGGAAAATCTCTTGGCTAAAAATAATTTATTTGCCTCTTCTTTTTAATCATTTTGAAAGTGTATGGTTCCAATTTCATGGCCCTCTTTTCCTCAGATCTAAAATTATGTCTGATTCTTTATCAACGTGCACATAATTAACTGGATACACCTGCCATGGTTGCTTTCATGAGAGATAAAGAGTACCAAAGAGATTTACAATTCATGGTTAGTTCACATGTGAGTAATGCAGGTCCAAAGGAACTATATAGGAGATTTAATACCTGCGTTCATATATTGAACAAGAATTGCTTGTTTTTTGTTTGGCTTGTGTAAAGTTTAATTATTGTGGTTTATTAATCATGGTATATGGATTAGCATTATGTAAGAACTGAATCTGACAAGTTAAGAAGTCATACTTAAAACCAAACTCCCACTTGTTCCAATATGTCAGTGGAGTATTGTCCAAATTTTCTAGATTATGTTTGTAAACGGTCCAATTCTTATATTCATCTCTAAAACTAACAAAACAAATAAATCAAAGCTGGTATAGCATAAACCTAAAGACTTATATTGTGAACAAGGAAATCTTTGATTCACATCTTGTGTCATAGGCCTTAGACAAGGTAGAAATGACTGACGTGCTTACACCAGTTTCATTTAGTGACTGTTTAAAGTTGTAACAGCACTGAAAAAATGTAGCCTATGATTGTTTTTCACACTTACGACCATTGCAGCATCTCCATGTGATCATGTGATCAAAATTCAGCTGCTCAGCAACTGACTCACATTTATGACATATTGCAGTGTCCTGGGGTCATGTGATCACCTTTTGCTACCTACCCTCAGGCAAAGTCAATAGGGAAAGCCAGATTCACTTAACAAACGTGTTACGAACTTAACAACTGCAGTGATTCACTTAACAACTGTGGCAAGAAAGTTTGTCAAATGGGACAAAATTCACTTAACAACTGTCTTGCTTAGCCACAGAAATGTGGGGCTCAACTGTGGTCCTAAGTCAAGAACGACCTGTATTGCGGAATGTTTTCAGAAACAAATTCTTCAGGCAATCAATACTGTCAGGAGATACAATGAAAATTCTGAGCTTGAAGCTTCTTGATTAGTTCATAATTGTTGACTTCAGGTCCTCTACAGCAGAGGTCCTCAACCTTTTGGGCACCAGGTACTGGTTCCGTGGAGAGAGCTTTTTCCACGGACCGGAGGGTTTGTGGTTTTGTGTGCTGCCTGCATCCCGCGGATAGGGCTTTGCTTGTTTCTGCGGCCCAATCGCTGGCATGCCGCAGCCCGGTACCGGTCCACGGACCAGTGGTTGAGGACTCCTGCTGTAGAGATCTAGAGATTATCTTTCCCCGATGTGTTCTGTTCTTCCCATGAATATGTAATTTGATTTTAGATAGGAAGGTGGAAGTTTTCCAGTGCTATGAATAAACTCAACCCGTTGGACTTAGGTACTGTGTGACATTTAAAACTGCACAAGCCGGTCCTCCCCATCTGTTAACAAATCTGAAGAAAAGAGCTCTTGTCACCCCCTGCTATCGTCTTTTCTTGATTCATATTCAGTTCTATTATTTTTCTTGCAATGTGTTAAAAAAACAAGGCCATTGGAATTCAGGCTGGTCCGTCTTTCCTGACAATCTGTTAGTTGCAAGGATGTCCAGCTTTGTGGAGGTTGAGATGTCTACTGTACAGTTCTGTTTTTACTGTGAGGGACATGCGTGCCTGGCTGGAATACACAATGCAGCAGACACAGTAAGTGGGAGTGGAACCATCTGAAAATGGGATTTTGAGCCAGGTGCTATTTTCCAGTGCAAATAGCCTGAAAAAATGTAAAAAATATGACTATCCAGAGTACTTTAATGAAGACAGCACCACAGGGTTGTCATAAAGGGTTAAACTTCTGACCTCGCCAATTATGGATAACACAGTTTTCCCCAGGATCAGAAGGACAAAATGAATAAAACGTCTTTCCTGTTTTCTAGACTTTGCTCTGTGCATGAAAAGCTTTTAATTATTTTAATTATCGCATGTCATTTATTGTTAGCTGGCCTGATTATGTGACTATATATTAAACCATATAATAATACACATGTATAGCTGATTACAAGCACAGTCCAATAATAGGTATGCATCTGATGATTTATATATCCTTTACTAAACAGTTCTATCTACACAAACACTATGTATAGTACATGAAAAATCCCCAAATATAACATTTCAGTATGTAGCTTCCTCAAAGAAAAGCATTTTGATTGTGTTTGTGGATTAAGTCACTTTTTGGTACAATAACAGATTTCTTTTTGGCAGCTCCAATGACTTTTCTTAAAAAGAAAAGAAAATTCACAATGCATTTTTAGTACTGTAGTCTTACTGCTAGATCATCATCACCATCATCATCAGAGTTGGAAGAGAACCTTGGAGGTCTTCTAGTCCAACCGCTTGCTCACACAGGAGACCCTATACCATTTTTTAAAAAATCCCATTTATATCCCTCCCTTCTCCAAAGACTCAGGGCGGCTTAAAATCTAAAGCACAATGTGCTTAGCAATAGCCTTCATTCTATGTATATACCTGCTTATTAGGGCTTTCGGGTCCCCCCAAGCGGCATTTTTACAAAGTCAGCTTATTGCCCCCAACAATCTGGGTCCTCATTTTACCTACCTCGGAAGGATGGAAGGCTGAGTCAACCTTGAGCCTGGTGGGACTCGAACCTGCATTAATTGCAGGCAGCTGGTGTTACTTAAGGAGGCATTAGCCCACTGCTCCACCAAGGCCAGACAAGTGACTATCCAGTCTCTTCTTAAAAACCTCCAGTGATGAAGCACCCACAACATCTGAAGGCAAGCCGTTTCACTGGTAAATTGTTCTAAATGTCAGGAAATTTCTCCTTAGTTCTAGGTTGAATCTCCCCTTGGTTAGTTTCCATCCATTGCTTCTTGTCTTGCCTTCTGGGTGCTTTGGAAAATAAATTGACCCCCTCTTCTTTGTGGTAGCCCCTCAGATACTGGAACACTGGTGTTACGTGACCCCTGGTCCTTCTTTTAACTAAACTAGATATAGCCAGTTTCTGTAATTGTTCTTCATATGTTTTAGCCACCAGCCCCCTATTCATTTTTAATTGGTTTTCTTTGCATTCTTTCCAGAGCCTCAATATAATTTTTATATTATAGTGAACAAAGCTGGATGCATAATTCCAAGTGTGGCTTTACCAAGACATTAGAAAGCTGTGCTAACACTTCATGTGATCTTGACTCCATTCCTTTGTTAATGCAGCCTAGGATTGTGTTGGCTTTTTTGGCTGCTGCCACACACTGCTGGCTCATATGTAAGTGATTGTCCACTAGAACTCCAAGATCCCTCTCACAGTTATTTTTTTTCACCTAGTCTGTACCTGTCCTTTTGGTTTTTCTTCCCTAAGTGTAAAACCTGACTTTTCTCTGCATTGTATTTCATTTTGTTAGATAAACTTCTCTATTGCAAAGGTTGTATTGCAAATGACATAATCCTCACAACCACTTTATCAGTTTTAAAAAAGTCAATATGCAATTTATTAATGCGCAAGTATGTTTTTGAATTGATGGTTTGTTTGGAAAATTGAAAGATTTAGTTGAATGTCTGGAGGGAAGCTACACAGTCATAAAACGAAATGCCAGGTGGCCACATCAACTTAGAACGTCAGTTCCATCTGCAGGGATGTCCACAAGGATTAAAAAAAGTAAGAGGGCAGCTACAACCATACAATCAAAGAGCTGCCCTGTTGTAGCCATCATGATATTATTAAAACAAATGCAGCTTGAACTCACAATGGTGGTTATCATGTTGATTATTTTAAGACGGTTATGCATGGGATGTGCTGGATATGTCACCCTCATCCATCCAATTTTTTAAAAAATGTGCAGAACAGACAAGAGATCACCTCATTTTCTACTTTGCATCCACATTGTTAGATATAAAAGAGAATTAAAACTGGGGCAACCAACGGTCCCTCCCATGGAGACTGTTCATGCTAATTTCCCACAGAATTATTTCCAGTGGGTCTAGAAAATTCTGTTTTTTAGTATAATATAAATGATTGCCTCTGGATTATGTCCTCTCTCACTACCCTTTTGTCTTTTTTGGCAATTAATTTTTGTTTGTTTGTTTGCTGATGTTTAATAATTAAACATCGATCATTAATTTTTTTGCTAGCTGAACTGAATGTATTTCTTTGCTTGCACAGATCTGGATATGGGGCTGACTGGAAGTGTGCTGGATGCAAACTAAACTGGAATTTGTCCACAGTAATTTTAGAACATCATCATCATTTGATGTCAGATGGGTAGTGTGGCTTCAAATATACTATTGGCCAGAATTTTCCATCTTTTTCCAGCTTGGGATTTTGATAAATTAAATCTTAAATGTTAAGATTACAGTTTCCTTCCTTGAAATGGTAGATTAAAATGCTGATCTGGGATATAGTAGTTATGATGGTGGATTAGGGCAGGGGTCCCCAACCCCCTGTCCATGGACCAGTATCAGGCCCCAGCATGCCAGAAACCCATCTGCACAAACAAGCCAAGCCCCAACAGCGAGATGCAGGCAGCCCACGAAACCATGCCCCCCCCTCGGTCCATGGAAAAACCTCTCTCCACGTAACCGGTCCCTGCTGCCCAAAAGGTTGGGAACCTCTGGATTAAGGGCTCCAAACTTTTAAGGGGGGAGGGCTACAATTTCAGTCAGAATGCATAGGAATGAACTGATACATCTTATGACTGGGATATAATATCCCTGTGTATATTTACAGTATATTTGGGGGGGGAATTATGAATAGTAGGGAGCATTTTTAAGCATTCATTTTGAATTGCGCTTGCTGGATATATTTATTATTTCAGTTGGAAGACCAAGAGATGTTTCTAGTTTTCATCTTCCTTCTTTGCTGGATAAGAGTCTTTACCTTTCAGATTACTTTTCCCATAAGTAAAAATGATTGTCACCACCACTTTAATCAGCACCAAATAGAAAAGGGACAGGCTACACCAGGGGTAGGCAACCTTGGCTCTTTTATGACTCGTGGACTTCAGCCTAGCTGGCTCAGGAATTCTGGGAGTTGAAGTCCAGGAGTCATAAAAGAGCCAAGGTTGCCTACCCCTGACTTAGGTAATGAAAGGGTAGCCATTTTTGCACTCAATTAATAAAGGTTTTTGTTTTTTTCTAATTTTGTTTGTTTGCTTGCTTGCTTGCTTGCTTGCTACCTGGAGAAAGGAAAGGCTATCTGTAACTTTTATTCCTTCAGAGTAGAATCTCAGGGGACTTTATGTGGCAGCTTCTGGAATGCTTCTGAGGTGGTTGCAGGTGGTCAACCAAATTCCTGCATAAGGAGCTCAGAGGCTGAAGAAGTAGCCCGACTTCCCCACAGCTGGGTCCATTTTCTTACAGGCAGAACAGATGAGGTTTTGTGTAGCCCAGGGGTAGGCAACCTTGGCTCTTTTATGACTCATGGACTTCAACTCCCAGAATTCCTGAGCCAGCATGGCTCAGCTTGGAAACTCTCCCTTTCCCCTCAGCGTGCCTGGCTCAGGAATTCTGGGAGTTGAAGTCCACGAGTCATAGAAGAGCCAAGGTTGCCTACCCCTGGTGTAGCCTGTCCCTTTTCTATTTGGTGCTGATTAACATTTGTGGAAGAAATGTTCTATTTGTCTGCTTTTGTTTTGTTACATTCAGACTCGGATTAGGTCCAAGTGAATTAGGTCTCTGTGAATTTTATCAAACAAACATGGGAAAGGTGACCATAACAATACCCCTCCACCTATAACTGACTGTTATCTTAGTCTTTTGATCGTGAGGGCGGTCATATGTTGATATTATTCCCTATATTTGTTTTCCTTATTCTTTTTCTATAATTCCCAAGAAGATCAAGGAAATGTTTGCCTTCTCACTGAATAAGCTTTGTGGTCTGCAAGATTTTGGTCTGCTTCAATGGAATCCACATAGGGAAGGTCAAAATCTTCAAGGGGTGGGAGCTGTGTTGCCACCTCCTTTGCATCCAGTTTTGATCACCACAATATTAAAAAAAAATGGTGAGACTGTAAAAATTGGGCAGAGAAGAGCAACAAAGATGACTAGGGGACTGAAGGGTAAAGCACACAAACTGTTGTAGGAATTGGGTATGTTTAGTTTAATGAAAAGAAGGACTAGGGGTTACATGATAGCAGTGCTCCAATATCTCAGGGGCTGCCACAAAGAAGAGAGGGTCAACCTATTCTCCAAAGCACCTGAAGGCTGAGCAAGAAGCAATGGATGGAAACTAATCAAGGAGAGAACCGACCTAGAATTAGGGAGAAATTTCCTGACAGAACAATTAACTAATGGAATTGGCTTGCCTTCAGAAATTGTGGGTACTCCATCACTGGAGATTTTTAAGAAGAGAAGATTGGACAGCCATTTGTTTGAAATGGTATAGTGTTTCCTGCTTGAGCAGAGGGTTGGACTAGGAAGACCTCCAAGGTCCCTTTCAACTCTGTATTCTGTAATGTTCTGAAGCATCTCATGCGATACATAAGGCATAGGCTTTCACTGTGATGCTGGACCTCTCACATTTTGATTTTTGCAAATGCTGCTGGACCATTCAACAGAACCAAGAAGATTTAGAAATATGGTGACATCTTGAAGCAAAAGAAGACAATGGCAAAGCCTTCTACCCAGGTTGTCATTCTATTGCTTTAAAAAAATGGAAATTGGCACCCAGCTCCAACCCTTTTCTTTAGTCCCAGGAAAGTTGCTAGGCCTACTTCCAAACCTGGACATTTGTGAGTATACATTTTAGTGGGTGTGTAAGTTTACCCCTATTTCCTTTATATATTTCAGGAGAACCAAGAAAGTATATTTGAAATCTAGCTTTTCGAAAGCTGGATTTATTTATTTTTAAAGTGTTTGCTTTCTCCCATTTCAGACCTTTAGGTGGCTTGCAAATATCCGGAGTTTAAAGCAATTACTTTTCTTAATAATTTACACCTGAAATTATAGCATGATGCATGGCTAGTTTTACATCAAATAGAGATCTTTAATGACTCCGTGAACGATGGAGAAGGATGACCTAGATATATTTAGATGCATTCTCCTAAAAAGACATGCTTTTGGAAAGGTTTCCCAGCCAATTATTAGTCAGTGCCATCATAACTTTGAACAGGACATCTTTTTTGAAGTGGTCTGGCCTTGTCTCTTTCTTAAGGCTGAGAGAAGGCGACTGCTCCAAGTTCACCCGCTGGTTTGGTACCCGGTGCATACACACACACACACACACACACACACACACACATACACATATACAAATATATACAGGCAAACACACTCATGTATATATTGCTATGCTAAAGTTAAATTATATAAAAATTCAATATGAAGCAAAAGTCACATCCTATAGCAATTTAGCCCAGCAAAAATAAATTATGACTAACAGTACAATTTGTTATTCAAGCAAATAATATTCAATATTTCACTTCAGATATGAAATATTACTAAGTAATATAATCAAAAATTAACAGTCCTGCAAATCCTGATGATTACAAGAAATCATTACATAATTATAAGCAACAAAAACAATAGCAGCAAAGGTGGGTTGCTAAAATATTGTAGACCATGCACACTAATATTCAACAGCAACAATGTCATGTATCCTACAGCATTAATCATAGGAAATCTAAACAATGAGAAAACAAATATTTGAGTTGTAGCTAAAATAAACCAAGCTTTTTAAAAAAATAAAAAGAGGAGTTTTCCATTAGCAATAATCACACCTCAGATAACTCTCATTGGCTATGATACTGCCACTGCACTCAGCTTAAGCGGTTTTGAGCAGCGTGATGATCTAGTAGTGAAGATGCTTGCCACCCACTCAGAAGATTGAGAATTCAATTGAGGTAGTGGCAGATGTTTCTCTCCTAGGGCTCAGAGAAAAAAAAATGAGAACTCTGTGTGGCATCAGGAAGGGCATCCGGCCAATAAATGCTCAGCTCCATATGGTCACTGCTACTAGCCTGAATTAACAAATTACAGGGTCATAAAAAAGGAGTTTTAAATGAGGTGTTTTGTTGATTTTTAAATGAGTGTAACTTGGATTTTATATCATTTTCACAAAGATGCTTTTTCCCCCCTCACTGGCAACTTTATTTGGCTCCGGACACTTCAGAGCCTTTCCAGATCTTACTGTATTTGGGCAGCTGGAGAAGACTCCTGCGAGTCCCTTGGACTGCAAGGCGATCAAACCGGTCAGTCCTAGAGGAGATCAACCCTGACTGCTCTTTAGAAGGCCAGATCCTGAAGCTAAAACTCAAATACTTTGGCCACCTGATGAGAAGGAAGGACTCACTGGAGAAGAGCCTAATGCTGGGAAAGATTGAGGGCAAGAGAAGAAGGGGACGACAGAGAATGAGGTGGCTGGATGGAGTCACTGAAACAGTAGGCGTGAGCTTAAATGGACTCCAGAAGATGGTAGAGGACAGGAAGGCCTGGAGGAACATTGTCCATAGGGTTGCGATGGGTCGGACACAACTTCACAACTAACAACAACAACAACAAAGAACAGGTGATCTTGCCTTGGATCTCTGCTCACCACATCTGCCATGTCATTCCACCATGTGTTACTGAAACTGCTGGGCACTTCCTTCGGCTATCCCACACTTGTAGGCACTGGGACCACTTTTGAATTGAATTGACGCCAAGCCAGCATTCATTTCAGCAGGTGGCTACTGAAGAATAGAGAAGAAGGAGAGAGGGAAGCAGCCAACTTCATATGGCAAATAGTTCTGCTCAGTTGGGAAACATGTGAGACAAAAACAGCTCCAGACACAATAGAACCTGCCCTTCTTGTCTAAAAAGAAAGACATCACTTATCCAGAAGGTCTCCAAGTAACAAGTTTCTTCCCAGATAGAAGAGTGTTTTTCCCCATCCATTGAAAACTGGCTGGCTGAACTCTCTTTGATAACATCTAAGACCAAATATTCAATTCAGAGAGCACGGAGTCTTTAAACCTTTGGTGAATCATTTTATTTGACAAGAGTTTGTTGACTAATTTTGATTTATTTAAGCGTTAGCTTGCAGATAGTACACATCTAGGACAATGCAGTTAGATGTACAGTCTAAATGACAATGTACAACGTATAGAAGGGGAAAACAAAACAAAATGGAGAAAAGGCAGGCTTAAGTATCAGTTTTTCAAGTTTGGAATGACAATTTTAATACAATATACAATATATTTCAAGAAGAATAAGAAACAAACATCACACATACTTGGTCTGGCTGTGTATCCATTATAATTAGATGGCATAGTAGAAAAAGTACATAAGTAAAGAGGGAAATGAGATTTGGGATGGATGTGTATATTTATTTTATTTTATTTTATTATTTTATTTTATTATTTTATTTTATTTTATTTTATTTTATTGGATTTATATACCGCCCTTTCCCGAAGGACTCAGGGCAGTTTACAGGGTAATTAAACATTGATACAAAAATTAAAAAGAATTAAAAAGAATTAAATTTAATCCCTGAAAAAAATATAAAACCCCAATTAAAAACTCTCAGCCTGGGCCGGAGAGCTCGAAAAGCCAGGTCTTCAGGTCCTGGCGAAATGAACGAAGGTCGGGGGCGGTCCTGAGCTCCACAGGCAGCTGGTTCCAGAGGGCAGGCACACCCACAGAGAAGGCCCTCCCCCTGACCAATCTTTAACCGGCGGCAATCTTTAACCGGTGGCACCCTGAGAAGGTCCTCCCTGTGGGAGCGCACTGGACAAAGGGAACTTGATGCCAGCAGCAGGTGTTCCCTCAGATATCCCGGACCCAAGCCATTTGTGTATATATGTGTATATAAGGAGAAAGTTCCTAACAGTGAGGTGAGGACAATTAACCAGTGGAACAGCTTGCCTTCAGAAATTGTGCTCCATCACTGGAGGTTATTAAGAAGAGACTGGACAGTCACTTCTCTGAGATGGTATAGGTTCTCCTGCTTGAGCAAGATGCTAGGCTTCCAGGATCCCTTCCAACTCTATTTTATTCTATTCTATTTGTTTAGTCTTCTTTTGTTCTTCTTTTGCTGGTATTAAACTCATTTTGTCTGATTTGTAATATATTTTAAAGAATCTGCATGAACATCTGTATAGATTTCTTTTCGCTTTTCCTCCAGTGGCCATTATTTTGTGTATTTGTGTGCAATTTTCCCAATCTTTGCATTTTAATGTTGCTTCTGTTAATATACATATTTTGGTGTGTATTTTCCATTGCAAAATTCAGGAAAGATGGAGACTGTGAATTTGTTCGAGCATTAATTTGAGAAGAATGAATTAGAGGTTTGTATTAAAATGGAAACTGAACAAATTCTTTCTGCAGTCCCTTGAGGGTTTATGATATGCCGTTATACCTATCTTCTCTTTCATTTGTTTTAAGTATCATGAGAAGCTACCAATATAAATGAAAGAATAAGTGAAAGACGGGAGGGAACAGTTAATTTTCCTGCCTCTGGCTATTTTTCTGTACTAAAACACCACATAACCCTGCCTGCGTTTCCATCCACAAGGAGAAAAATATGGGTAATTTCTTTCTAAAGGTCATATCTCTTAGCTTCACTAGGCTGGCTTTGATTTGTGTGTGTGTGTGTGTGTGTGTGTGTGTGTGTGTGTAATTTTTTTTGGATTGCTAACAAAGAATTAAAGGGAGACTGATATGGCCATTTCAAACTCATTTGTTCTCATCAGTCAGCCATACCCTTCTGAGATTCGAACCTGGGCTGATTGCACATTAGGCAGTTGTTTAACCTCTAGGCCACAGGCTCTTTCTCGCTTTGTTAGCTGAGAGGCAAGGGATATATGTGTTAAGTATTTTAGAATACCTTGCAAGGCCCAAATACGGGCCAAACCTTATTGCCTGTATCAGCAATCCAAAAAAAAAATTTACACAAATAATGAGTTGTCACAGTTGTGACTACAGCTTGTGGATGGCCTTAGGTTAGGCCAGACATGTCAAACACAAGGCCCGGGGGCCAGATCCGGCCCGCGAAGTGGTTTCATGCGGCCCATGAAGCCATCCTGGAAACAGTGAGGGAACGGCCCCCACTGCCTTGGCCCTGGCCCAGAGACCCTCCTTCTGTCAGAGACCCTCAGATCTGTCCCACTCCTGACCAGGCCCCCATAGGCACCCTTGATGCGAACGATGTAGAGCTGGCCATGCCCACCCAGTAGGCCATATGCACTCTAGCCACGCCCACCCAGTAGGCCACACCCACCCAGGCCATACCCACCTGGCCCCTTGAGGGCAACTGCAATGCTGATGCGGCCCTCAATGAAATTGAGTTTGACACCCCTGGGTTAGGCTGATACAGGCAATAAGGTTTGGCCCGTATTTGGGCCTTGCAAGGTATTCTAAAATACTTAGTTGCATGCAATTTGTTTCTCTGTTCTACTTTGTTTTCATCTTGGCTGAAAATTCATTGACCTCCTTTTGCAGTTTAACCATCTTGAGTATTCACTGGGGTAGAAAGCTGGGCTATAAATCAAATAAATAAATAACAGCCAAGGAAGAACCTGATTAATGTAAATATCCAGGGTTTACTTCAAGGTAGTCGTGTGACTCCAAATAAAGGAGAAAGTGTCGAGATCTCTAAAGATGTCCTTAAAAAGGTATCTTTAGATGTCTACCTAAAAATAGCTTGGTTCCTGGGGTCGTAGGTGCTCCATCACTGGAGGTATTCAAAAATAGATTGGACAACCATTTGAATGGGAAGGTATAAGGCTCCTGTCTTAAGCAGGGATTTGGAAGACCTTCCAGATCCCTTCCAGCCTTATGTTTCTATGATTCTATGCCTGCGTCTGAACAATAATTCAGAGCCCCTCCCAAACCCTCCTTTGCAGTACCTTGAGGTAGTGTTTCTCTGCCTTGGCAACTTTAAGATACGGTGGACTTCACCTCCCAGAATTCCCCAACCAGACACGCTGGCTGGGGAATTCTGGGAGTTGAAGTCCACACATTTTAAAGTTGCCAAGGCTGAGAGACACTGACGTCTAACTTTAATAACTAAAAGAAAAACAGATGGCAAATCTGATCTCAGTACTTCTTTAAAGACCAATAACTATCTGGCTGATCTCTTGAGCTCCCTTTCCTGGGTTTTTTTTATTGCTCCGACAACGTGAGATGAACAAAATGTCCTAAGAGTAGCTTCATGGGGCAGAACACAGCTGTTTCTCTAATGTTTTGCGACTGGTATTTATAAGTTCTTTGTTATTCAGTGGGAGCACAGAAGAGGATGGAATTCTCTTTGGCTGGGGGAAGTCTTGCTTACTGTCACTCATACCTTAGTCACATCCCAGTTGGATTATTGCAATCTGATTGAAACCGGGGTCCCTTTAAAGAACACCCAGAATTTATAAGAGGTCCTAAACTCAGCAGGGCATACATTTTTGGGAACCCTACAGTTTGCCCCCATTACACTACTATTGCATGAACTGCATTGGCTTTCAAGTTCTTTGTAGTTGCAATTCAAGGGACTGGCTATCACCTTTAAAGTCCTGGATAGCAGAGGCCCAAGTTATTTAATGAGCCCTCAGCTTACAACCATTCATTTAAATATCATTCAGAAAGTGCTGAAAAAAAGGGACTAGTCCTCACACTTATGATTCTTGCAGCGCCCCTTCCATAGACATGTGATCAAAATTCAGGTGTTTGGCAACTGGCAAGTATTTACCATGGTTGCAGCATCCTGGGATCATGTGATCACCATTTGCAATCTTCCTAAGGGGCTTAGGTAAGCCAGATTCACTCAATGACTGTATAATTTACTTAATGACCACGGCAAAAAAAATGGAAGTTAAAAAAATGCATGAAACTCATTTAAAAACTTGCATCGCTTAGCAACATAAATTAATTCCATCATAAGTCGAGGACTTCCTGTATCTACATGACCCACCAGGTTGGATATGGGGAATGCCTCCAGGCCCATTTTCTGAGGTCATCTGGTGGGACTTTGGAATTATGCATTCCCTGTAGATCAGGAGTGTCAAACTCACCATGTCACATGATGTGTCGCGATGTATCGTGACTTTTTTCCCCTTGCCAGAGCTGGGGTGGGCACAGCTTCCGTGTGACGCATACAGCCACAGTTTGACACTTCTGCTGTAGATGCTCTGGCCTTTTGAAAGAGCCTCACCTCGGGAGATCAGGAAGGCCACCTCTTAATCTTCTAGCCTTCTAAGTCCATGAAGACCTACTCATTCCTTCAGGCCCTGGGCTAGGATGGGAGTTAGTCCAGTAAATGTGGAACTCTAAAATAAGAGCACATCTGTAGTTGTGAGTTAGAGCTACTATGGAGTCCTTGGTGTCCTCTGAACCTGGCTGTTTGCTTGCAGAGATTTCGTTACCCAGCCAGGTTACATAATTGGGGAATGAAATGTCTGCAACCAAACAAGCAGAAAGCATCAAGAACTCCAAATCTGGAACTGAGTAGATATTACAGAACCTTGTTTGGAACATTTTTTTTTAATGTTGGATGCATGATTTTGGGCTATTTTTCTGTTTTTACTGATTAGGGCTTATGTTGTATACAACAGTGGCCACATACATTTTAATAAATGTCATAACATTTTACTCAATGATGACAGAATCTTACTAGTCACGTGTATCCTCCATATTGCACAAGCTTGCATTTGACTCAAGGTAACACCCAACACAGAGCATGCCTGCTGATCCAAAAACTTTGAAACAATGTTACATCATCTTTCTCCTGTGACCTAGGAAGGGGTCCCTATCCCCAGTCCGTGGACCAGTACTGGACCGTGGCATGCCAGCAACCGGTCCGCACAAACAAGCAAAGCCCCATCCATGGGATGCAGGCAGCACACAAAACCACACACCCTCCGGTCCATGGAAAAATCTCTCTCCACGTAACCGTCCCTGGTGCCCAAAAGGTTGGAGACCTCTGCCCTAAGGTGGTAGAGGAAGTCCTCATCTCACAATCACAATTGAGCCCAACAGTTCTGTTGTTAAGCAAGACAGCTGTTAAGTGCATTTTGCCCCATTTTATGACTTTATGACTGCATTTGTTAAGTTAGTAACACAGTTATTCAGTGAATCTGGATTCCCCATTAATTTTGCTTGTCAGAAGTTTACAGAAGGTGATCACATGACCCCAGGACATTGTGACTGTCATAAATACATGCCAGTTGCCAAACGTCTGAATTTGGATCACGTGACCATGGGGATGCTGCAACGGTCATAAGTATGAAAAACGGTCATAAGCCACTTTTTCCCAGTGCCGTCGTAACTTCAAACGGTCACTAAATGAACTAAGAGTGCTTAAATAGGTCATCACTCAACACCTTCAATCAGTAAGACACAGCTGGAAGTACTTGTAGTTTGATTAAGTATAAAGCAGCTTTTAAAATTTCTGTCTTGCTTCTACGCCTCATTAGGACTCTAATACAGTGGCAAAACATATTATACTAATCATCATTTGTTTAGAATCTGCATATTTGACTCGGCTGCTTTGATTCTGCATGCAAAGTAGCTTTGGGCTAGGCAGTTCAAATGGGATCCCAATTGTTTCTATTTTATTCCTTTAAATTGAAAGAATTTTCTTAGCTGAGGGGGGGCGCTTTGGGGGGGGGCTATATCCAATCAAAGTCAAAAGAAGATTACCCTAGGGAACTTTTAAACCTCAAAACCTGGCATGAAGTTGCTTCAAGAAAAAAATGGTTTAGCAAAGGAAGTACAGTATATAGTCCTGCAACTACTGACAGTGAGAAAAATATCTGACTTTCTTAAAGGTTCCTCAGACATTTTTGCCTGAAGCAGAAACTCTGTATTCATTTCACATTTCATTTTTGTGAAATTGACTGGCAACCTAGAATTTGGGAGTATCCTTCTGAGATGATCAGACAGACAAACAATGTGTTCGTCTGCATGAGAGAGGGGGTGGAGGGGAAGGGATTTGTTCTTCACTCAAGTTCCTTGTTTTTAATGTTTTGCCAAAGAAAGATTCATTTCCTATCTTTTTACCCCAGGCTGCTTCCCATTTTGCTTCAGGTAAAATTTGGGCTGTGGCTGTTAGAGCCACAATGTGATGAACAAGTCTTCAGCTTTCCTTTTCATGAGACACCTAAGCTCTAGGCATAACTATCTGAACTCTCACAGGTTGGGAAGAGTCTCTGCACGGCATACATGCATTCCCAGACTGAATGCTTCGCACGTTCTAGTTATAAAGGAATAAAAATAGTAACTGTGAGCAAAAAAAAAGCTTGAGAAAGCTGACCCACTGGTATGAAAAAAAATATTAGTCTCTATATAGCCTATAGTCTTTAGTCCTATATCTATAGGAGCCTTGGTGGAGCTAATGCCTCCTTAAGTAACACCAGCTGCCTGCAATTAGTGCAGGTTCGCATCCCACCAGGCTCAAGGTTGACTCAGCCTTCCATCCTTCCGAGGTAGGTAAAATGAGGACCCAGATTGTTGGGGGCAATTAAGCTGACTTTGTAATAATGCCACTTGAGGGTGTGTGAAAGCCCTAATAAGCAGGCATATACATAGAATGAAGGCTATTGCTAAGCACATTGATTTGTGCTTTAAATTGTAAGCTGCCCTGAGTCTTCGGAGAAGGGCGGGATATAAATGGGATTAAAATAAAAATAAAAAATAAAAATATGTAAGCCATTTTAAGGCTAATATATTCTCTTCTAGGACCGGGCAGTAGTAAAGCTTGCACATTATGTAAAATATCATTTGGCTTAGCATGTCGGGCAGGCTCAGCACAGTGATTCGTAAACTACAGTTTATGGCTTTTCTCACGGTGTGATCACAACTAATTATGGTTTGGCTTACTGTGACGTACGGACCAATAATGTACTTTTGGAACAAAGAATTCTTTCTGTTTTTTGAGACAATCTTCAGAGAACAAAGATGGAACCAGCTGCTCTCAGTAGGCTTCACTTCCGTGGCTGTTCAGATGTTACTGACTTGATTAGTCAGTAACTATTAATCCTAACCATGCTTGCCCAAAGTAAAATTTGATTCTGAAATTTGATTCTGAGACTGCAGAAATGAAAGCTGTGCAAAAAGTATTTAAGAACTCAGCCAACAAATATTTTATCCTGGGATTATTGAATGAAACGTTGTTCCATTATTCTTAAGGAGCCATGATTCCTGTAACCAAGATCCTTTCTTCTCTAATACTGAAACCCATAATTGTACTACAGCAGCTGGAAGGCAAGATTCATTACAACTGGATGACTTTAGTGCTGGCCAAATTCTTTCATATTTCAGCAAATTGACACTTGAGAGCCTGTCTGAAGAGGGAGCTGGAGCCAAATGTTTTGCTGTTTATGAACTCTGCATCTGATTGACAGATTAAGCGTATCAGTTGTCAAAAACCACAGATCAGACACATGATCTGAATGTCACATTCTATAGCTTTCCAAGCACGCGATTTTCGGTATTAGTACAGTAGAGTGCCATTACCATCAATAAGTATAGTGAGGCTAAGAAAGGTGCAAGAAATACATTTCTGAAGGACTGCAGTGGCTAAGAGATGGAGGTGTGAATCCAAAATTCTTCAAATCAAATCACACCTCTGCAACCTCTGTACTGATGGGGGGGACCCTATTCTGTCTTAAAAGGCAACTGCAACATCTGAAGTACTTCTGCTACATGATGTTTTCACTTGCCGTTTAATCTTGTGCAACTACTTTTTACAACAATGAAGTGGTGAAATCTAATCTTGCAGTTTGGTTGTACGGGGGTAAAAACTTGGAATGTCTGCTTTCCAGCTTCTATGAAAGAAAGGGGTGGGGAGAGTAATTGTCAGATTGGCTGGAATAAAAGCTTCCTCTGCAGATTAGCCAATAAAATGGAGTAATCAGGAATTTGAGACAGAAAGCTAATGAACTAACATAAACTATAGCTGAGCACCAAACAATATAACCAATTTCACATCTAGCTCTTTTGCTTTGAAGGCAAATATACATGTCCCTGTATAATGTTGCAGGATTCAATCTGGGTTGGTCTCTGGGACCAGAGATTTAGTTTTCCAAGCTTAAGGACTTATGCTGTAGTCCAGGGGTCTCAAACCTGTGGTCCACGGCCACCAGGCCACAGGAATGTCTGGCAAGTACACGCACATGTGTGTGCACCCTCCCCACTCACGCTAGCGGCCTCATTTGCGCAACCCTAACCCTAACCTTTTGAAGCATCCCCATGATCGTGTGATCAAAATTCAGACACTTGGCAACTGATTCATATTTATGACCATTGCCTTGTCCCAAGGTCATGTGATCACCTTTTGCGACCTTCTCACAAGCGAAGTCAATGGGGAAGCCCGATTCACTTAACAAGTGGGTTACTAACTTATCAAATGCACTGATTCACTTAACAGCTGTGGCAAGAAAGGTCATAAAATGGGGCAAAACTCACCGAACAAATGTCTCATTTAACAACAAATTTTGGGCTCAATTGTCATCATAAGTCGAGGACTACCTGTATCTGATAAGCTAATGGTAAATCAACACTCCTGTTGACTGACAAGGAAGTAGTTTCCTAGGCTTCAATCGTTACCCTGGCTGTTTTTGTGCCTGCTCATCCAACAATCTTAGTAGCTGCAAAAGATTCAATTTCATTATGCCAAGAAGAGGAAAGCTTAGATTTGCAATGGCCCCAAAAGATCAAAATTTAAGTGATATATACTGTGGGAACAAATTCCAAAAGCAGCTGGAACCTGTTTCTTGATGAGTTTGTTTCAGAACAATCTGAAATATCTGCTTTTCAGGACAAGCCTAAATTTTCATCTAATTTACTCTATACATAACTGACACTGTGATTGTGTTAATCTCTGAGGTGGGAAAAACAAAGGCATTGAGGGCTTCAGCTTTCTCTGTGCTCAAAGAAAATGCTACTAATGTATTATCAGACAAGTAAAGATCTAGCATTGATACGAAAGAATTATAACATTCATCCTTAGCAAATTAAGGAGGATACTGTTAAGAAGGTGCCCGCTTACATTGGAGTGCTATTCCAGGCGTCGTTATTCTGAAGAGAATATTTTCTACACCCAGCGTTGTTGCTCAGCTTTCCTGAGATTGCTTTTATTCCATTTGAAAGGAGTCTATTTCATCCCTGTACTTTGCAAGCACTTTGTAGATAAGATCATCTCCCAGTTCCTCTATAGAGTCCAGGACTGTATTTTTTAAAAGTCTTCAGATTCTTAAAGCTATTCTGCCTAGATTGCAGTCCCCAAATGTATTTTAAACACTGCAAAAGTCGAGCTTCGTCTCTGTTGATGCTAGAGCTTGGAAACATTTTTTTTGAACCTTTGAACAAACTTATCTTTTCTTTTGGTAGGTCTGGTCCCACCAGGTGCCAGAGACCATTGAAGTCAACCTGATTTTGAAAAAAAAAAGCGATTGGCAAGCTTCACTCCCTAGCAGTCGCTCTTGATAGCCTTTGCCTGTTAGATTTTGATAAATCTCCTTAAATAATTGTATTTGGGGCATTGATCTTCAAATCAACCTCCCTAGTCTCCAGCTCACAGCATCTGGGGTCTTTTCAAAAGGATAAATAGGTTGTTTTCCAACTTATGACCACAATTATTCCTGGAATTTTGATTATAAGTTGCTGTGGTCACAAATCGACAAGCTCAGTGTCCTAACCCACTGAGCCACCACATCCCTTGTTTTATCTGTAGTGAATCCCAAATGATTTTTATTCAACCTGTCCTGGAGAAAAAAAAATCCCGGGACAGAATATGACTTTCAATCAGACAATCAGAATAGAGCTTGGAGGTCTTCTAGTCTAACCCCCTGCTCAAGCAGGAGACTCTCTTTGATTCAAGACAAATGGCTGTCCAGTTTTTTTCTTAAAACCTCCAGTGATGAAGCCTCTATAACTTCTGAAGGCAAGTTGTTCCACTGGTTAATTGTCCTCACTATTAGGAATTCCAGGTTGCTTCTCTCCTTGATTAGTTTCCATCCATTGTTGACTGCTATCTGTTATTTTTCCAATCTGATTATAAATTAGATATATCTTTCCAGATTCCCCACTTCTCCCCCTCTCCATGCTTTAGCCACCTCTACAAGTCTGAAAATGTGTTCCTTCCATTTTCTTTTTTTTAGCTACACCACTTAGACATATATACCGCTTCACAGTGCTTTACAACCCTATCTAAGCAGTTTACAGAGTCAGCCTATTGCCCCCAACAATCTGGGGCCTCATTTTACCAACTTTGGAAGGATGGAAGGCTGAGTCAAACTTGAGCCGGTCAGGTTCGAACAGCTGAACATAACAAGATAAATAGGATAAAACAGAATATAAGGAAAAAACACTCAGGCACAAACGGAGCAACGTGGTATATGCAGTACAATGCAGTGAGCCATGTGCAGATTGTACATTGTGGAAGCAAAACAACCACTTCATAAATGCATGGCACAACATAGGAGAACAAACCCATTAGGACAAGATTCAGCAGTCCATCTGCATTTAAAAGACAAAGGCCCCTCTTTCTAAGAAAGCAAAGTCCACATTTTGGACAGAGAGGACCACTAGTTTGAAAGAACAAGTCAACATGGAGTCTTGCCATAGTTGAGCCAATCGGAATGCAGGCACTGGTGCCTGCCTTTATTGTGAAAATCGCAGTTGCTGGTGGCAGTGGTGATGGTACATCCCTGGAAGCCACAAGTTCTCCCAAAAAAAACACTACTGCCAAAATTGGAAAGTAAGCTGACCTATGAACAATCTGTTAGTCTGTTAAGTATAGCCATCTTATCTCCTTACTGATGCCTCTCCATTGGGGATTGGGCACAGCAAGGTGCAGAATCCTAGCAGATGTATTTAGAACCCGGAACATGTGTATTTCTATGGCAACCTAATTTAGATATATTACTACTGATATTTATTTTGTTCATTGAGGTTCTTAAGGAAGATGCCTGCTGTTCCTTACAGATATTAAGAACATTCTGGGGAGAAACAGAAAGATCATCTCCCATTCCTCACAAGAATTTGTAACATTAGCAAAGATGCCAGGCAGCTTTAATAATTAATTTATCATGATAAATTATTGTGTCTGATTTCATCCTCACACTACAGGGGAGAGCCCATTAAGAAACTTTTAAAATATCTGAAATATTGATGAGCCTGTTCAGTCGTAACATTTCATTCATAGACTGGGCCAATCAAATGAGAGCAGAGTAATTATCTTTGGAAAAGTCGGACTAAACAATTTAAAAATCAGGAGGGCTGTATTCATATGCTGAACCCTACCCTGTCTTAAACTATTTCTTTTATTTTCATAAGCATTATAGGTGCCATTTCATTTAAGTTTAACTTTGAAAGCATGTACTGTAGCTATTACATCTAAAAGCAACACTGACTGAAGATATGAGGGGAATATAGGAAAAAAAGCAAAACATGCAAATACCTCTAGAAAGTAAGATTCTTTGAGAGTCAACGATTTCGAAAAAAATCAAAATATACTATTAGATAATCATTTTGCTTAACATTGATATTAAATTCCCTGAGCCACATTTTTTGAGATGGCCACCTATACAAATTTGACATCTAAAATGAACTGCCGAGTGAGGTCATCCATTGTTATGAGGTCAGGTATCATCAATATGTTGATGATACTTGACGGGGTTTGTGCAGAATATCTCTTGAGCCAACAAGAAAAAGCATGCACAGGAGAAGTGGTACTGAGAGTAGTCAGGTTTTGCACAGCAACCACACTGATACACTGAGGTGTGCAAAAAAGAAAAAAAACTTTACTTATACGAGTAGCACAAGTCAAGAAGAAACAGTCCAGGTCATACACGGGTACAGAGAAGATATCAACAGTTCAAGAGTTATCCAATACAAAGTCGTCTCACCAGTCCAAAAAGTCAAAAACATAGTTCTTTGGGTTTAGGAAACAGTAGCAAAACCACAATCAACAATAATCAGCAAGCAATGTAACAAAGTAACTAACACAGAGAGAGAGAGAGAAGCTATGATACTAACATTTCATGTGATCTTGATTCTATCCCTCTCTTAATGTAGCTTAGGATGGTGTTGGATTTTTTTGGCAACTGAAGTTCACTGCTGGTTAATCTTAAAGTGATTGTCCACTAGGATTACAAGATCCCCCTCACAGTTACACTACTATTGAGCCAGTATCACCTACAGTATTCTATATCTGTGCATTTGGTTTTTCCTGCCTAAACGTAGAACGTTACTTTTCTCACCACTGAATTTTATTTTGTTCTGCCCTATTGTCCTGCTGATTAAGCAGGATCACCATATTGCCTGCCTCTTGGAATGACATCTCCTCAAAGATCCATACAGCTCCCATCTTAATGACATTTAAAAAAACCATTAAAAACTTGGTTGTTCTCCCAGGTCTTGGGAGAGGGTGATTGTAGAGTGTCTATAAGTTTGTTTTAATCGGCCTTGGGTTAGTCCTCTGGCTGGCTTCTTTTTTAATTGCATGCCACTCAAAGTTGTGATGGAGTCAGGCAGCCTCAAAATTGAACTAAGGAAATTAATCATGAATAGAGTATGAAGCTACTGAATATGTTTTCTAGAATAGTTTCAGGTTTTAGGTGCCTTTGTTTTTCTAAAGGCTCAAGCGAAGACAGATGTGTCCCACACAGCCAAACTTCTCTTCATTGTAATACCTGGAATTCTTGAGTATTGGAGATGCTTTCAGACTAGTTCTTCAAGTAATAAATAGAGACTTCCAACTTTTGATCTCAAAAGAAAGAGGAAGCTGAATCTCTGCCCTTTTCTAGGGATTGTGCATCATCAGGCACAGAAGTGCCCATATAAGGGACTAGTCTCATGAATGAGGCTCTCCCCATGAGTGCAGAGAGCCGTGAGGATGGCACAAAAGATTAGTGGTAGTTCCCTTCCTTCCATCCAGGTCATAGCATATAAGCGTTGCTTAAGCAGGGTCCGCAGGATTGTCTGGGATGTTACACATCCTCTTCATGAATTGTTTCCTTGTTACCTTCTGGGAGGAGGGTTCGTGGTATCCAAAGCAGAAGTTTGTAAAGCCGCCCTGAGTCTCCGGAGAAGGGCGGGATATAAATGGAATAAAAATAAAAATAAAAAAATGGGACCTGGTTATGGGAAGGACTGCTTAGCTTCTATTATTTCTGCCAATCTATTGAGACCAGACAGAGTGGGTATGCATTCTTCATATGTTTTAGCCTCCAATCCTCTAATTATCTTTGTTGCTCTACATATATGTGTGTTGTGTATGTGTTGTGTATGTGTTGTGTATGTGCATGGCTAGATATATACTTCCTTTTGAGAGCAGGCAACAGAAATTCATTTTTAATGTGGGCCAGTGTGCTCACAGTAAAAAATGACAATAAAGGTTATCATATAGCAAGTATGTGCTGAAGGAAAAGAAAGAATGGCTCCACCCAGGAGTAGAGACCTGCTTTGCGTGCAAATAATCTTGGTTCTGGACATCTGAAAGTATCCAAATTATTCCTGCACAGATGATAGCAAGTTAAGATCCCTTCCCTGCCCCACTGGCAAATTCTCCCAAACTGCTGTTTATTTTTTCCCCTGCTTTCTTTCTCTTATCAGTACCCCGAAAGAAAATTCAATCAGAAATGAGTGCACAAGATCTACTTGATTTCTGAGCAGAAAGTAATTGGTGAGACCAACTTTGGAAATGTGAAACCATGGTAATGCAAGATGTGAGATATTCTCAAGCTTTGGGAACAAATTTTCAGTCTAAGGGGAAACTATGTCAGCAGGGTAGAATGAGTTTCTGTGAGGAACTGGACAAGGTGGTAAGGCTAGTTAACAGGAACTGTCTTCAGCCTTAATCTTTTTACCTTCAATAATAATGCAGTAAAATACCTCCATATGTCTGTTTGTCTGTGAGTTTCCATAATGCTGAATGTTCCAGTTAGCAGCCACACTTTTCATTGTTCTAATTTCCGCTAAGATTCCTAAATGACCCATGAAACAAATTCTGTAGTGGATTTTGCTCAACAAGGTGTGCATCTAAGTTAATATCTTTTTACCCCTTGATTATAGGTGGTTGATGTTTTGCAGCAGATTGTGTACATCAGCTCTGCTGAAAAGCTGACAAACTTTCCAAGTTAGTGTGTGAGAGAGTGAAAAAAGACAAGATGGCAGTAACATGATTGAAGCCATGCCCTTTTGTACATTCGTACAGTGGGCTCAGTGGTTTAGGACGCTGAGCTTGTCGATCAGAAGTTTGGCAGTTTGGCGGGTCAAATCCTGAGTGCCAAGTAACAGAGTGAGTGCCTGTTACTCGTCCCAGCTTCTGCCAACCTAGCAGTTTGAAACCTGGCTCTTTGGCTTTGAAACGGAGATGAGCACCATCCCCTAGAGTTGAAAACGACTAGCACGCATGTGCGGGGGAACCTTTACCTTTATGATATTGAAGCAACATGTGAAAAAGGGCAGGGCTCTGATTATATTGCATGATGCAACCACCATCTTAGGTTTTTTTTTATGCTTCTCCTTCACCCTAAATAGCAATAGCAATAGCACTCAAACTTATATGCCACTTCATGGTGCTTTAAAGCACTCCCTATGCAGTTTACAGAGTCAGCATATTGCCCCCAACAATCTGGGTCCTCATTTTACTGACCTCGGAAGGATGAAAGGCTAAGTTAACCTTGAGCAGGTCAGGATCAAGCTGCTGGCAGTGAACAAAGTGAGATTGCAATATACATTCTAACCACTGCGCCGCCACAGCTCTCGTTTCAACAAAGTTTTGGTGATGGTTCAAATATGTGGCTTCATACATCCTCAAAAGCAAAAAAGCAAATGTGGAAAATAGTTACAATACACTTTTTTCCGTCTTTTAAATATGCACACTGAACTGGTGTCAATGTGAAGAAGACCTATAAGAAATTTCATTGAAATTTCTTTGCTCCCAGGAAATTGGTAAAATCTTTGTTTCAGATATGGTTTCAAGTAAAATTTGGATCAACCAGCCTAGGCAAGACCTGGTAAATGGCAAATAAAACCTATAATAATTGGGTGAATCACACCAAATATAATGTGATTTGATGATTTTGCATGATTTGGGCTTAAATATGTTATATGATTTACTTGTGGTTTATATAGCAAACATGGCTCGATAAACATGGTTTGGTACACTATGAATAAAATTCTCCATTGATCCATTCACAGCATGAATCAGATTCTCCACCAATTTAATAATCTATGGCTGTTATTATTGCCTGATATTTTCCCAGTACCACACAGCTATTCTAAGAAAATGGTAATTCTTGCTAACCTATCCTACATAACTCTTTTAAAAATAACATAGATTTATTCAATGGGCATGCCTCTCAGTGCATCTAGAAAGATGGGCTAGGTAGAGACGTCAGTAGATTATTCTTAAAAGTACCAAGAAAAGAATAATGAATAGCAAAAAAAAACCTAAATCAAAACAAAACTGAGTCCAACTGTTTGGGGGAAAAAATCCTCTCTGACAGATAACATGTTAAACCAATGCAACATTTGCAATGTCAGCTTGGGGAAAAAACTCAGAAAATAAAAGCAGCAATAGGGATGACTACAAGATGAGTGAACAGAGGGCTATGGAGAAGAGCAGAATTTAAACTCTAGACTGAAAGATACCACAGCTAGTGATGGAAAACAGCCTGTAATTCATCAGCAGGATGAAGGCAATGTTTAAAGTTGCACGGTAAGGAGGAGAAGCATAGTCACATATTTGAAAAATATCTTAAAATAAACCCAATAGCAGGCCACTTCTGGACTGTTGCCAAGAAATCTACCTGGGCTTTACATGACCCTAGGCAATCCTGGAGAATGATGCTAGTGTTTTAAGGAGTGAGAGACAGGTGCTACATTTGCTCTAAAGCAGGGGTCCCCAATCCCTGGTCTGTGGACCGGCACCGGTCCGTGGCATGCCAGTAACCAGTCCATGCAAACAAGCAAAGCCCCATCCATGGGATGCTGGAAGCACATGAAACCACGCACTCTCCGGTCCACGGAAAAACCTCTCTCCATGGAACCGGTCCTTGGTGCCCAAAAGGTTGGGGGTCACTGCTCTAAAGCACATTTTGCCTTTAAATCCAAAGTCCTGCAAAACCCTAATGGACACACCCATAAAGGCAGCAGAAGACATTTTGATACAAAGGAATCTTTATTTCAGCGTGGCATGATGTAGCCTCATAAAGCCTTCTCATCTCTAAGTTAAATCAGCTCAATACATTTAATCTTCTTTATAGTCATCCTTGGTCTTGGTTTATTGGGGTTGCACCATCCCAATTTCCCTCATAATTCTCAATACTAATCCATCTTGTATGCGCATTCCTCACAAAAAGTAGAGTTTACATAGAAAAGACTAGATCGGGATTTTTATTGCCTAGAACTAGACAAGAAGCATCTACTAATACAATGGAAGATTGCTCTACAATTTCATCACCTTTCTGGCTCAAATTCAGTTTGCTATTTGCAAAAACACTTTTTTCCCCCTCATATGCACTCCTGATTTTGCATTTATTTTTATTGAATGTATTTGTATTGAATTTGTTGAAATTGGGGGTTCAGCAGTTTTGGGATTTTTTTGTTTTTGTTTTAAAATCCCATTTATATCCCGCCCTTCTCCAAAGACTCAGGGCGGCTTACAATCTAAGAAGCACAAATCAATGTGCTTAGCAATAGCCTTCATTCTATGTATATGCCTGCTTATTAGGGCTTTCGCCCCCCCCAGCGGCGTTTTACAAAGTCAGCTTATTGCCCCCAACAATCTGGGTCTTCATTTTACCTACCTCGGAAGGATGGAAGGCTGAGTCAACCTTGAGCCTGGTGGGACTTGAACCTGCACTAATTGCAGGCAGCTGGTGTTACTTAAGCAGGCATTAGCCCACTGCTCCACCAAGGCTCTTGGGGTCATGCTGAAGCTCAGTTTGGAATCTGATTAATCTTTGGATTTTCTCTACCCATACAGTTTCTCCTCTCTGCCCCCGTTCTGAATTATGCACACCATAGAGCAGGGGTGTCAAACTCAATTTCATTGAGGGCCGCATCAGCATTGCGGTTGCCCTCAGGGGGCCGGGTGGGTATGGCCTACTAGGTGGGCATGGCCTACTTGGTGGGTGTGGCCTACTGGGTGGGCATGGCTAAAGTGCATATGGCCTACTGGGTGGGCATGGCCAGCTCTACATCATTCTCATCAAGGGTGCCTATGGGGGCCTGGGCAGGAGTGGGACAGATCTGAGGGTCTCTGGCAGGAGGAGGGTCTCTGGGCCAGGGCCAAGGCAGTGGGGGCCATTCCCTCACTGTTTCCAGGATGGCTTCACAGGCCGCATGAAACCACTTCGCGGGCCGGATCCAGCCCCCGGGCCTTGTGTTTGACATGTCTGCCATAGAGCAAAGCTTTGGGGCAGATTGTCATAAGTCTATTATGGTGGCACTATTGCTCATCCAGATGAAGGTTCACCACACTATGGAATCATCAGCATCTGACTAGCAACGATACTTTGAGCGTTATTTTCTCAACTGATATCATACCAACACACTGGTTCCTCACACTTGGTCTCTATTAATCCATGGTATTGTTGACTTCAATATTTGTTAGCCCAGCACAGATACGTTCAACTGGCATTAGCATTGCAGGAAAGGTCTGCATGATTGGGAATGAAAAAAGCTTTTAATGGTCCCACCTGCAGATGTTGACCACATAGCCAAGGCAGTGTAAAAGGATGAATTTCAGTCCAGCAGAGAGAGGTTTTGCTGGCAGCTGGAGCTGAATTGAGCAAAATTCTAAGGAAGCCTGAAATGAACCAAACATTTTGGCTTTCAGCTGAAAAGCCAGAAGAAAACAACAACCCAGCTGATCTTGCTTGAAGCTGCCATACTGAAACTATGGAACAAGGTAAGGACCAGTGATAGGGAGAGGTCCACAGCTGAGCTGGTAGAAATGCTTAAAGTGCACCAGCTGATGTAAACAATTTCAGATTTGACCAGGGGCCTTCAAACCTGGCCCTTTTATGACTTGTGGACTTCGACTCCCAGAATTCCTCAGCCAGTGTACCTGGCTGAGGAATTCTGGGAGTTGAAGTCCACAAGTCATAAAAGGGCCAAGTTTGAAGACCCCTGGATTTGACAGTGAAGGCCAATGGAGAGACACTGTGGTGTTGACCCACTGAATAGGTGATGTGGAAGATATAGGATGCAGAGGGGATGCTAGCTGCAGAGCAGGCTCAGACTGATTATGGCAGTATGAGATGATAGGCTTTTACCAGAAATTGTAATTTCAGGTACAGAACTGACTTCATCCCATCCCATCAGCATGTCCTATCCAGTCAGGCAGGGAAGATATGCTGCAGAGCCCATCAGTTAAAGAACTCTGATTGGGGGGTGGGGTGGGGTCTAGGAAGAGAACTACCCCTAGAGGTGAGGCGGACACTCACTCTCCTGGCCTTTTGAAAGGGGGTTAAAACATTGCTCTGCGGCCTTGTCTGGGGGAACCCAAAGGAGCACACAGTCAGGGGTTGGTGCAAGTTTGCCTTGGTCAACTAATAGGGCTTAATTATTCTTGCCTCCTTAAAATGGTTTTTTTTAAAAAAAAATCTCTAAAATTTTAACTCTTTAACATTTTAATTTTTATATAATGTTTAGAATTCTGTGTTTTATTGTACACCGCCCAGAGTCTCTCTTTGAGGGCAGTTTAGAAATGAGAAATATAAATAAACAAATACACAACTCATGGTGATGAGCCAAGGGTTGGCCGTTTGATACTTTTCAGCAGTTTTAATGCTTTGAACTTCCCTACCTTTTCTGGTGCCTAGTTATAGTCACAAGAAGGCACATTGTAAACCATCCAACCAGTTTAAAGGGATAAATTCACCCTGCCTGATAACCGGCTGTGATAGCAAGCGGGGAGTGAAAAACAATAGGCTAACATACCTAACTGATTTAAGTTTGCTTTTTTTCCTACCTAAGTGAGATCTACGGATATAGATAGATCTGATAAATGCTTTTACTGATAAGAAATGCCTATTAGGAAAACATCTGCTTGCTTGGACAACCTTTAACACCACATGAGCCTTGCTTGAGACTAGAGATATAAAAACTTCTAGAGCCTTTTGTTTGGGGGCCATTTGCTTTGGGAATGTATCCCAAGTGACCCAAGAATGTATCCCAAGAATAAAATTGTTCTTATCTCCACCCTTGGTAAAAAGGGACACGGTGGCTCAATGGGTTAGGACGCTGAGCTTGTCGATCAGAAGGTCGGCAGTTTGGCGGGTCGAATCCCAAGTGCCGCGTAACAGAGTGAGCGCCTGTTACTCATCCCAGCTTCTGCCAACCTAGCAGTTCGAAAGGACATAAAAATGCAAGTAGAAAAATAGGGACCACTACAGTGGGAAGGTAACAGCATTCCGTGCGCCTTTGGCGTCTAGTCATGCCGGCCACATGACCATGGAGATGTCCTTGGACAAGCGCTGGCTCTTCGGCTTTGAAACAGAGATGAGCATCGGCCCCTAGAGTTGGAAACGACTAGCACGCATGTGCGGGGGAACCTTTACTGTACCTTTACCACCCTTGGAGTGTGATTCATTGGACTATAGTATGCCAGATATAAACCCTAGGACATTAATACATAATACAGATTATGGTAGGCTTGGTAGATAGCATAGACCTAAACCCTTAAAAAGGCAGCTTGGGTAGAATCACACAATCAGCCTGCCAATAAAATGCTCACTTTATAGAAATATATCAGGATCAACTATTTGGGTTTGATCCTATCTTTGACACACATAACCTGGGAAATGGATGCAAAAACACATTCATAGAGATGTTGTACTCCTACCAGCCAGTAAGCAGTAGGCATTGAGCCTTTTATTTTATTTTATTTTTAAATGCCATCTATGTCTGTATTCTTCTCCCAGCTTTTTAACACCTGCCCACCCACTTTCTTAGACCCTATGTGAGTAAATACTAGCTATAATGAAGCCAAGTGGGAAATTATTCATTTTTAAAACTTAAATAGCTATGGAACACAAAATAAAATTGTCCACTATGTTCATCACAACTGAAAACAGTGAGTGTTCATGCAAACGAGTGAGATTAGTCAGGCCCAGAAGTTATATTTTTTGATGATGGCCCTTCCCTTGTCATTCCAAGAGCGATATCCATCTATACACTTGAAACATGATACCTGAAACTATTCTGCAAGTCTGCTGTTACCCAGCATTGGATAGGTATATGTGGTGATTAAAATATTTATTGTTTTATTTGTACTTATTTAGAATGGTGCTTCTTCTGGTTTTATTGTAAAGATAAAGATATCCCCTTGTCCAGTTGTGTCCAATTCTACAGGATAGTGCTCGTCACTGTTTCTTAGCCGAAGAAGCCAAAATTATCTCAAGACCCTTTCTGTGGTCATGTGGCCAGCGCACCGAATGCTATTACCTTCCCACTGAAGTGGTACCTATTTGTCTACTCACATTTGCTTGCTTTTAAACTGCTAGGTGGGCAGGAGCTGGGGCAAGTAATGGGAGCTCACACTACTGCATGGTGCTTGGGTCTCGAACCTGGGCTGTCACCTTTCCATCTGACAAACTCGGGATCTTTAACTGTTGAACCATCATGTCCCTGGTTCTATTATACTTTGTATTTTATTACTGCAAACCAATGAGAGTTGTAAGATTTAATGGAATGTGAATGTCATTCATAAATGTTCATGAGACGGTGAAGCAAATACATGCAAGCCTGCCCTGTCGTGGTCATAATCCTTACTGTTATATCATGGGCTCTGGTGAGCAGGAACGAAGACACAAGGCTGAGTATAGAGAAACTCATTCTTTATTCTCGCTGGAACTGTACTTGAGCTTGGGCTGCACCCAGCCACAATATATAGCCAAACCCTACGGAAGCAGCCAATAAGATTGAACCCATGCTTGCCACCTAGGCTGACCAATTGCAGGACCAGGGACGGCCTGTCTGGGTTTCTGGGGAGCCATTAGCTCTCCAGCAATGCATGTGGTATGGTACCACAAGCCCAATACATAAAACCCCTCCCTCCTAAGATTAGGCTATAATCCCCTTAACAAACTTGACAACAGTCAAGACTTATGAATCACTCCCAACAACCAAAATAACATAATAACAAAAAATACAAATAATAAGTAATAATGCTTATACATTCAAGGTGGCTAGAATGACATTACGCAACCTTTACAGACATGTCATTGTAATATGGACTACAATAAGATTAAACAATGGCTAAGTGGCTTTGCCAATGCAGTAAGGACTACAATGAGATTAAACAATGTCTCAGTGAACATGCTTACAGGCAGTACAGTTTCCAAAATGCCCCAATTTCTGTAGGTAGTGGTACACTTTTTACAACACTTTATTTTACAATATAGTCTGTTAGATATGCCGGAGGTTTGTGTGGCCTGGAGGAATGCCTTGGAGTTCCCCTCACTTTGTGGTCCACCAGCTTACCCTGTGGGCTGAGTAGACCCATGTCCCCTTGTGCTCCATTGTCCAGGGGGATTGAAATGCTCTGACTGGCCTCACCAGGTTGGTCCACCCCGGAGTCAGTCTGTTTTGCAGAGTAGGCACAGCGGTTGCTGAGATTCAGCTGGCTCACCTGGTCAGGGGTTCCATGTTGCACTTCTGAGCTTCCTGGTTCTTCCTTGGAATCAACTTCTGCTGAGAAGGGAAAACCCTGGTGGTTCTGGTGTGGGCTGGCTTGGGTACCGGTTTGAGAACCTCGGGAGGGACTTATGCCACCGTCCTTACTTAGTGACCGTTCAGAAAACCACTTCCTGAGTTGATCGATGTGTCTTCTGTCCAGTCGCCCTCCCTCCAATCCCACTTCATAAGATAGGGGTCCAGATGCCTTGGTTACTTGACCAGGAACCCACAAATTCCCTGGCCCATAGTTTCTGGCCCAAACCCAATCGCCCATTTGCAGCCCCCTCAGGGGTTTTAGTCTGGAGGCTTCTGATGCCACTCTGTCTGGATGCAACCTGTCCAGTTTAGTAATTAAACGTCTTCCCCAACATAGCTCAGCAGGACTTTTACCTGTAGTGGTGCAGGGCGTAGAATGCTGGCAGAGCAAATAATCTGCCAATCTGTGATGCCAGTCACCTGTGATAATATGCTTGAGTGCCTCCTTTGTTGTCCTCACCATGCGTTTGGCTTGTCCGTTCAAAGAAGGATGAAATGGTGCAGACGTAGCATGTCTCATGAGGTTAGCTCTGAAAAGCCCGAAACTCAGCAGCAGTGAATTGAGCCCCATTATCAGAAACCAAAACATCAGGCAACCCATGTGTTGCAAAGAGTTTCCTCAGCACCTGGATGGTCCTAGCAGTAGTCATATTAAGAACTGGAACTACTTCCAGCCATTTTGAGTGGCTATCCACAACTAACAGGAAAAGCTGTTCTTGAAAAGGCCCAGCGTAATCTATGTGAACCCTGGACCAGGGGGTATGCATTTCTTCCCACCTGTGAACTGGGGCCTGAGGCATTTCAGGCCTAGATTGCTGACATGTATAGCAACCATGAACTTGATCCTCTACAGCCTTATCCAGGCCAGGCCACTAAAGGTAGCTTCTAGCTAAGGCTTTCATTCTTACAATGCCTGGATGGCCTTCATGTAGAGATGGTAAGACTCTGTCCCTCAATGAAGTGGAAATTATGATTCTGTTGCCCCATAATATGCAGCCCTTATGTGCAGACAACTCATGTCTCCTGACAAAATAACTTTGAAACTCAGAGCCTGGACTTGTAACCAACCAACCCGTGTATATCTGTGGCAGTTTCAGCAGCAATATCTCCTGCGTGGAGCAGAAAATCAGGTAAGTCCTGAATGGACAATATTTTAGCAGCAGGAGCTGGATCAGGATCCATTAGTGGCAGTGGTAGTCTGCTGAGGCCATCTACATGGCCCATTTCCTTCCCTGGTTTATGAATTAAGTTAAAATTGTATGCAGACAAAAATATAGACCATCTCAGCATTCTTGGTGATAGTATCTGGGGAGTTTGTCTGTCTGTTGTGAACCTAAAACCTAAAAGAGGTTTGTGATGAGTGTAGACAGTGAAATCCCTGCCATATAAATAATCATGAAATTTCTTAACACCCGCCATTATAGCCAAGCCTTCTTTATCAAGGCTTCTTTATCAATCTGTGAATAATTGCGTTCAGCAGACGATAAAGTCCTAGAATAAAATGCAATAGGAACCTGTTTCCCATTTTTCTCTATGTGACTTAAAACTGCCCCCACCCCATAGGGAGATGCATCACATGCAAGACATACAGGTTTAGACTCTATGTAATGAGTTACAGTGGACTTTTCTGATAGAAGGGCTTTCAGATCCTGGAAACTTTTTTTTATGTAAGTTAGTCCATTTCCAAGGGGCTTTTTTATCAAGCAGCCTGTGGAGGGGCTCTGCTATCACAGCCTTATGAGGTAGGAATGTGTGATAAAAATTTAGGAGGCCCAAAAATGCTTGAAGCTCTCCCTTTGAATTTGGCCTTGGAGCCATTTTGATGGCCTTCACTTTTGAATCAGCATGGTGAATTCCATTAGCATCAATACAGAACCCCAAAAATTCCATTGATGAGACCCCAATACTACATTTGTTTTTCTTCAACGTATTCCTCGCAAACAGTCATAAGGTCTGCTCTTTGTGTCTGATTAATGCCTGTAATTTGAATACCTAAGGCATCAAGCCAATCAAGTCCAATAAGACTCGTTCTTTGGCCCTCTACTACATTACATCCAGGTGCCCCAAAAACCCTTTAAATTTTACCAGTAATGTGGCTTCCCCCTTAACTTTAATGTGAGCATTTTGAAAATCCGTTAAAATGATATCTGAGGGTCTTAGTTTGGCCCAATTGTTGCTGCGCCTACATACAAAGTTGAATGTGTCTTGCGAAATGATCGATACTGCCGAGCCGGAGTCCAACTCCATCTTACATGGAACTCCTTGTAGCTCTACTGAGAGCTGGAGTTTAGGCTTGAGGGGGCAATGAGCACCAGCACGGCAAACGCTTCTCCGGCTTCTGAAGAATCCCACACTAACTGGACCCTGGGCCCCAGTACCTCTCCTAGTCGGTTTCTCCGACTGGTGTTTGGGTGGCCTGTCTCTCTGGTGGGCTCTGCAAACCACCACAATGTGGCCGGTCCTTCCACAAGCTCTACACATGGCTGAGCAGAATCTGCAATTGGTGTGAAGATGGTTGCCTCCTCACCCCTTACATCTAGGTAAGAGAACTGCCTTGTAATCATTCTCTCTTTGGTGGTTGCCGCGGTTTTGTGCATTTGGTTGTCTTTGGAGCTTGTTGATTTCGGGTTCTTCATCTTCTGACGATTCACCGACGCATTTGGTGACCTCAAGATGGATGGAATCTTCAACCCTTGAAGGTCTGGTGGGCTGCACTGTCTGCACTGCACCGTCAGCCATAACCTCGTCCTGTGCCTCAGCGAATGTGAGATTGGGTCTAGTAAACAGTCTGTACTGAAGGGTTTTGTCTCGAAGGCCACAGACAAGCCGGTCTCTCAGTCGTTCCTCTAAATTCGAGAACTTGCAAAGGCGTGCGGCCTGCCTTAGGCCCGCAATAAACTCTTAAGCTGTCTCTCCAGGTAGCTGCACTCTTTGGTCGAATTTAAAACGCCACCCCATCTCCGACATCTTGGGCTGAAAATGCCCCGTCAGCTTCTTCTTAAGATCTGCAAACATTACTGCTTCGATGGGCGTGAAAAGGTTTTCTGCTAGGTCAAAAGTTGCTGGTCCACACATGCACAGCAACATGGCGGCTTTGAGGCCTTCCTCTGCAATTTGGTTTGCCCGTAGATAGTTCTCCACTTGCGAGAGGTAAGACAGCCATTCTTCTGGATGTTTTACATCGAACTCTCTGAGTTTGCTGACTTTCGGTATCTTCCGTGATTCCTGCATTCTTGGATCCTGCTTCTTAGGCTCAAGGAATGCGTCCTCTGAGCACACGGCCACTAGTGTGGCTTTACTAGCCGGTCTAGAGAAGGGGGGGAAACACCTCTTCCCTCCAGCGTGTATTGCTGACCCCTCATTGACTTCAGCCCTTTTAAACGGTGAAGCAGGATCCCATCCTCGTCGCCACTGTTATATCATGGGCTCTGGTAAGCAGGAACAAAGACACAAGGCTGAGTATAGAGAAACTCATTCTTTATTCTCACTGGAACTTGTTCTGAACCAGCCCTCTTCTCTCAACCCCTATTTCAAAAGAAGAGACTGGAAAGCGTCCAAGGCTAAAAGGCTTCTGCCAAGATTTAATAGTAAACACACAAGAGCTAATCTTCTCAAGCAAAAGAGTTGCTTTCAGCAACCAGCCCCTCCCCAAACACTCCTTTTATAGAGAGCTCAGGGCGTGGTCTCCCTGTGCCTCCTCCCGAGGAGTCCCATAGCCTTTCTTTGTTTGTCCCTGCTCGACTGCCTCCTGCGTCGGGCGTCCTTGAACAGGGCCAGCTGTGGGTCATCATCCTCCGCACTCTCGGGCTCACACAGCTGAGCAGAGGTTCCCGGCTGAGGACTCTGCAAAGTCTCCAAATCATCATCAGCCGGTTCGTTTCCCTCCTCCCCCACATCTGAGTCCTCCGATACATCGGAGCCGGCTGTTGGACCCACAGGCTGACCCTGAGTCACAACACTATCCCGCACCGCAGGGCCCTTCCCCCGGGTCTGCCGATCCGGATGCGGTCGGGATGGGAACTGTTCGTGAAACGCAGTCACCAACGCAGGGGCATGAACGGCGGTCGCGTCTTCCCATGTGAAGTCCTCCGGCCCGTACCCTTTCCACTCGATCAGGTACTGGAAGCGACCTTTCAGCCAGCGGGAATCCCTGATGCTGGCGACCTCGTACTCGGGGGTGCTGTCGCCATCACGAGGTCCTGATGGGGGAGGTTCCGCTTGGCGAAGTGGACAAGCCGGTTGTTCGGGGACCAACAAGGACCGATGGAAGACGGGGTGCACGCGCAGGGAACGTGGCAGAGTTAAACGATAGGCGACCGGATTGATGACGGCCTCGACGGGGAACGGTCCAAGGTATCGGTGGTCCAGCTTCCTCGCCGGCCGAGTGGATGGTAGGTTCCTGGTGGACAGCCAGACCCGATCCCCCACCGATAGTGGAGGCGTATCCCTTCTCGACCGATCGGCGAACCTCTTGTAGTCGGCCTTGGCCTTCTCCAGCTGCCGTCGCACCAACCGATGGATCGCCTGTAACTCCGCCATGAATTCGTTCGCTGCCGGCTCCGGTGAGTCCACGGGAGAAAGGGGGAAAAACCGGGGGTGATAACCCACATTGGCCAAGAACGGTGTCATCTGCGTGGAGGTGTGCTGCGAGTTGTTAAAGGCAAACTCGGCTATGGCCAAATAGTCCACCCAATTGTCCTGCTGCAGGTTAACGTAGCAGCGCAGATACTGCTCTAAGATGCCGATGACCTTCTCGGTACCCCCGTCGGTCTGAGGATGATGCGCGGACGAGAGGCAAACCTTAATGTCCAACGCCCGCATCAACTCCTGCCAGAAGCGGGCTGTAAACTGGGCCCCCCTATCGGAGACGACTCTATCGGGAAGGCCGTGCAGCCGGAACACCTGTTGGATGAACATGCGACTAGTGGCGCGAGCTGACGGTAAGCCGCGACAGGGGATGAAGTGCGCCATCTTGGTCAACATGTCCACCACCACAAACACTGTCGTGAAGCCGGAGGATGGGGGTAGATCCGTCAGAAAGTCCATGGACACAGCCCCCCAGGGTCTCTTGGGCGTTGGCAAAGGCTGCAGTAAACCAGGCGGGGCCCCTGTCGCTGACTTGGCCTGCCTGCATGGGACGCAGGAGGTGACATAAGACTGAACATCGTGTCGGACTCGGGGCCACCAGAATGTACGGGAGACCAGGTTCAGAGTCTTGAACAGGCCAAAATGCCCCGCAGCCGGGTTATCATGACATTGGCTGAGGACGAGTCCCCTGAGTGGCCCTCCTGGAACATAGAGCCGGTCACGATAATACAGGAGTCCATCCGTGACCGACCAAGGCGAATCTGGCCCCACCTCTTCCTTCCGCTGAGCCACCCACGCCTCCTGCTGCTGCGCCTCCCGGATCCGAGCCCGTATATCCACCGGCTCCCGCACCGCAGCAAAAGACTCGACGGGGATCACGGTCCTGGGCGGAAGCTTGTCTTCCACTCGGGTGTACTCGGGCTTCCTGGACAGAGCATCCACTCTCTGGTTGTGCCCGCTTGGTATGTACCGCACCCGGAAGTCAAACCTCGCAAAGAAGAGGGACCACCGGATCTGGCGTTGGTTCAAATTCCGAGCGGTCTGCAGGCTTTCCAGATTCTTGTGGTCCGTCCGGACCTCGATTTGATGCCGCGCCCCCTCCAGATGATGCCTCCAAGCCTCGAACGCCGCCTTGATGGCCAACAGCTCCTTCTCCCAGATGGTATAGTTGCGCTCCGAGGGATTCAATTTCCGTGAGTGATACGCGCAAGGGAAAAGGGTACCGTTGGGCGTCGCTGCCTGGAGTAACACGGCCCCAATGGCAATGTCGGAGGCGTCCGCCTCCACGACAAACGGCCGTTGCGGGTCAGGATGCTTCAAGATGGGCTCCTTCATGAAGGCGTCCTTCAAAGCTTGGAACGCCTGTTGTTCGGGGGCGTTCCACTGGAACCGAGTCTTCTTCTGCAGGAGCCGGGTGAGGGGGGCTGTCAAGGCAGCAAAGCCAGGGATGAATGTCCGATAGTAGTTGGCAAATCCAAGAAGTCGCTGAATATCCTTCACGCGACGCGGGGGTTGCCAACTCTGCAACGACTCAACTTTACTCGGTTCCATGGCGATGCCCTCAGGAGAAATGCGGTGACCCAAGAAATCAATGGTCACCTGGTAGAACTGGCACTTCTCCAACTTGGCAAACAGCCGATGTTTCCGGAGGCGCTGCAGGACCTGACGGAGGTGCTGATGATGCGCTTCACGCGACGGGGAGTAAATCAGGATGTCGTCCAGGTAAATCACAACAAACTGGTCCAACAGATCCCGAAAGATGTCATTCATAAAATGCTGAAACACAGCGGGGGCGTTGGTCAGGCCAAACGGCATCACCGTGTACTCGAAATGTCCATAACGAGTACCAAACGCCGTCTTCCACTCATCACCCGGCCGAACCCTGACGAGGTTGTAAGCTCCACGCAGGTCCAGTTTCGTGAAGATCTTAGCCTCCCGGAGTCAGTCCAAGAGCTCGGGGATGAGGGGCAGCGGGTAGCGGTTACGCACCGTGATAGCGTTGAGTTTCCGGTAGTCACAGCAAAGCCGTAACTCGCCCGACTTCTTTTTGACGAAGAGCACGGGCGCAGACACTGGCGAGGACGAGGGCCGGATGAAACCACGAGCCAAGTTCTTCGTCAGGAAGTCCCGCAATGCAGCCAACTCGGGCTCCGACATGGAGTACAAACGCCCCACTGGGAGAGGCGCATCAGGGACTAGGTCAATGGAGCAGTCGTAGGGCCTGTGCGGGGGTAATTGATCCGCCTCTGACTCGCTGAACACGTCAGCAAAGTCGGACAGTTCGGGAGGCAAGGAAACCCCTGGGGAACCCTCCACCTGGCCGGCACAGATATGGCGGGTGTGGTCCACGCACTGCAAACTTGGGAAGGTGACCAAGTTCTGAGACCAATAGATCTGTGGATCATGCGCCCGGAGCCACGCCAGTCCCAAGACCACGGGAAAGTGCAGATCCGAAGTGACGTAGAACTGAATGGCCTCCACATGGGTACTGATGGCCATACACACGGGTTGCGTGGCGGCCGTGATAGGCCCGGACAGGAGCACTCGACCATCGATGGTCTCCACAAGCATGGGCGGATCCACTGGACACTGGGGAACAGCCCATTTGGCCACAAAGGCCGAATCCATAAAGTTAGTGGTAGCCCCAGAGTCAATTAAGGCATGGACTGGAATCCCCTCTGGCTTGCCAGGAAGGATCAGACGTGCCTCCAAAATCAAATGCCGTGGAGGTTCACAGGCACCATCGGAACGGCGTCGCTCGGTGTGGTTGTTGTGGGTCGCCCGATCTTTCACACCGTCTAGATCGGGCTCGGGCCGTTTCCCGATAGCAAAGCGGGGGACTTTCTCGGGGCAGGCTTGGTCACTGACGCCCGCTGACGCTTCTTCGGGCAAGAAGCAGCCAAATGTCCAGGGTCCCCACAGTAAAAACACAACCCCTCCGATCGTCGTCTGTCCATTTCCGTCACCGATAGACGGGACCTGGCGGCACCCAGCTCCATTGGCTCCTCCCTCTGGACTGGGGGCTCACGCACAACAGGGGCGGCAGGGGTCTGTGGGGTGGCACGGCGACTCTTACGCTGCTGCAGCCGGGCATCGATCCGCAGACAAAGATGGATCAGCCCATTCAGGTCTGAGGGAATGTCCACGCGGGCCAGCTCATCCAACATCTCCTCTGACAAGCCATCCTGAAAGGCATCCACGAGCGCAGCCTCATTCCAGGCGGAATCCTGGCTAAGCAACCGGAAATCGCTGATATAGGCCTGTAGAGGGCGCTGACCCTGCCTCAAAGCTTTCAGGCGTCGGGTGGCAGTCTGCGCCTTAATCGGGTCCTCGTACATGAGGCGCATATGGTCACAAAACCCCCCAAAGTTATCCAACAAAGGGCTAGGCTGTGCCAACAGAGGCGTGCCCCAACGAGCTGCATCTCCCGACAGAAGGCTCAACACAAATCCCACCTTATCTCGGTCAGTGGGGAAATCAGCTGCTCTCACGCTGATATAAAGCTGGCATTGTCCCAGGAAGGCAGGAAACAGTTCTGGATTACCAGCAAATTTATCCGGCATAGCTATCTGACATTTCCTCCTGGGTGGGGGGGCAGCATGTACCTGAGCCTGCAGTTGTGCCACCTGAGTGGCCAGCAAGGTGAGTTGCTGGTTGAGCTGGGCATTTTCGGCAAGAAGCTGCTCCATCGTAGTAATAAGGGGTGGGTGGCTGAAAGCAAACTGTTCTGAACCAGCCCTCTTCTCTCAACCCCTATTTCAAAAGAAGAGACTGGAAAGCGTCCAAGGCTAAAAGGCTTCTGCCAAGATTTAATAGTAAACACACAAGAGCTAATCTTCTCAAGCAAAAGAGTTGCTTTCAGCAACCAGCCCCTCCCCAAACACTCCTTTTATAGAGAGCTCAGGGCGTGGTCTCCCTGTGCCTCCTCCCGAGGAGTCCCATAGCCTTTCTTTGTTTGTCCCTGCTCGACTGCCTCCTGCGTCGGGCGTCCTTGAACAGGGCCAGCTGTGGGTCATCATCCTCCGCACTCTCGGGCTCACACAGCTGAGCAGAGGTTCCCGGCTGAGGACTCTGCAAAGTCTCCAAATCATCATCAGCCGGTTCGTTTCCCTCCTCCCCCACATCTGAGTCCTCCGATACATCGGAGCCGGCTGTTGGACCCACAGGCTGACCCTGAGTCACAACAGAACTGTACTTGAGCTTGGGCCGCACCCAGCCACAATATATAGCCTAGCCCTACGGAAGCAGCCAATAGGATTGAACCCATGCTTGCCTCCTGGAGCTGACCAATTGCAGGACTGGAGATGGCCTGTCTGGGTTGCTAGGGAGCCGTTAGCTCTCCAGCAACGCACGTGGTGATGATACCACAAGCCCAATACATAACACTTACGTTGCCCACCTTTGCTCCACTTAAAGGCTTCCTTTTGAGATAACGCCTGAGGAATATTTTCCATTGAATCAAGCTCTCCTCTCCATTCAACTGGCTTCATCACTGAGGAATAAGTAGAACCACTGCAAAACAATATCCCTACTATCCTTTCGCCAGCCATCCAGAAGAATACCATGAATGATGGTACTGAACATCAGAAGTCAAGTAGGACCAGAAGATCCTCACTCATCTCATCTAGATCCCAAAAAATTCATCATCAGAGCAATCATTGACCTTTGACAGAACTGAATCCTGAGTGAAAGGGAAATTAGATAATCAATTTCTTTTAGGGCACTCTGTACCTGAACTTTGTATCACCTTCTCCATGTCCTTTGTAATAAAGGAAAGTGTGAGACAGAATGATAATTGCTTTAAGTAGCCAGATCCAAGGAAGATCTCTTCAAAAGGAGTGCTCCATGCCTCTTTGAACACATCTGGCACAACCCCCACCCCCCAAAGCCACTAACTTCCTGGAAATTGTCACTCATCACCCCATTTCTGGCACTGAAAAATCTAGGAAAAACATGGATCTAAATCACAGATGGTGGAATGCGTGCTAGTGAACAGCATATCTGCTTTGTTAGTGTCAGCACGTCAACATGAATAAATAAAAATACATTTTGGATCATTTTGTAAACATAAAAATAAATCAAATTGCCTGTCCTTAAACTAGCTGTATATTTTCTCTGGGTTTTTTTCCCCTTGTGACTTATCTGGAATATTAAGGACTCAATGGCAATTATTTGTTTTCCTCTACAACGTGTAGATACTCAGAAGTGTGGCATGCATTATTGGCAATCCTTTAGTAAAATGTATCTGGAATATTAAGGACTCAATGGCAATTATTTGTTTTCCTCTACAACGTGTAGATACTCAGAAGTGTGGCATGCATTATTGGCAATCCTTTAGTAAAATGTATTTGCAAAGAATTAAATTTCCCTAGATAATGATGAATTAAGTCCCATGAAATGTGCTCCTACTGGCAAATTATACCTTTTACTTGAAGGATAATACGCATTAGGGACTGTCTGAAGAAACTCCGATTCTGGTTTTGAATACTGATTTGGGTCTGGTTTTCTTCAGAAAATGGATTAATTATCTTCATGGATTACCTCAAATATATGTAATGTGAACTATCGTTTTCTCTGATGTCATAGCAAGTTTTAAGCCTACAGATTATTTTAGATCAATTTGTGGATTTGGGTTCAGGAACTTGGCAATACGATAGTTCTTCATTATCTGACACGAGGAGTCCATAATGTAGAATTTATGTCTTCTTGACCTTGAGCCATTGTATACTGGGATTCCCAAAGTTCTACTTTTCCACCATGTTATTCAGCAGTTACATTAAGCAGATGAATAAATCACCTGAAGATTTCAAGCAAACTGCTATTGTTGGGTTGATGAGGTACATTCTGTTTCTCCTCAATCATCTGAGTCACATGATCCTAATAGGTACAGAACAGGAATTTGAATCCGGTTATAACTTTAATGTTGGCCCATAAATAGAATCCCAGCAAGTTGGAAATATTCTTGGCACATAGCTTATGAATCTGGAAGATTGATGTTTATCCTGTTTTTGAAATGTCTGGTCTCTTCCTGAAACAGAAGTTCACAATCAATAAGTACTCTTTGATCCAATTCTATGAATAGCCTAGGTAGCATTGATTGCCTTTGACCTATCCCCTTGGCCATATCATCGAGGTTTTATCATCCCCTCAGCTAAACTACTCTAATACATCATACACTGGCTTTCTTTGAATATTAATTATAAGAAAAAGTGGTACAAAATATGAATGCCAGATGGTAGATAAAATGCTAACGATACAATAAGTTGCACATAAATAATGGCTGCCCATACTCAGTTCAAGGTGCCATTTCTGTCTTTGAAAGGCCTAAAACCACTTGGAGCCCGAAATTCAAACAGAAACGTCTTCCCTATCTCAGTTCTGTATAGATAAAGTCCTTCACTAAAACCTTCCATTTTTTACCAGATATTTATTTACTCAACTCCCTCTCTCCAAACAAAGAAAACATTTATGCCCCCCAACTGAATTCTCATTGAACTATTGTACATTTTAAAGAGTTTCTTTCAAATTAAACTGTTGCTGTATTATTATATTGAAAAAAGAACCACTATATATTTCTCAGAAATGCGAAAAAAGAAGAATGGCAAGGTATGAATGTTTTGAATAAATTTGTTTTCAGGAAGGGACAGAATGGGACAAAGTACAAGGCCAGCTAAAACATATATCTATTATCAAATATTATGTAACTGCCACCCTCAATGCATATTGCAGTCAGTAAGATTTAGCATTTATGTAACTGTCTCTCTCAATACTAAGTAAATGTTGTTGACTCATTGGTTCTGAGTCTATTTCTGCACATGGCAATTAAAAGTAATCTGCTTTGAGCTCTCTGCTTGGATGCAAAAGCAGCAAATAAATAAGACTCAAATGTATTAAACAACTTAGAAGCGCATAATTATATATTGGAAGTATTTTTAACAAGCAATTTCTTATGTAATAAATATGAACAGTTGTTCAGAATTGATTACTGTTCAGTAATGATTGTCTGTTATCTGACTAATGTTGAGAGTTGCACTTATTTGTGTTTCCAGCTTCCTACTGAATATGATGCAAAGGAAAATAAACATTCTTTATTTTATTTTTTTATTTTAATCCCATTTATATCCCGCCCTTCTCCGAAGACTCAGGGCGGCTTACAATTTAAGCACAAACCAATGTGCTTAGCAATAGCCTTCATTCTATGTATATGCCTGCTTATTAGGGCTTTCCCCCCCCAAGCGGCATTATTACAAAGTCAGCTTGTTGCCCCCAACAATCTGGGTCCTCATTTTACCTACTTCGGAAGGATGGAAGGCTGAGTCAACCTTGAGCCTGGTGGGATGCGAACCTGCACTAATTGCAGGCAGCTGGTGTTACTTCAGGTTCTTTGCCTGAACCAAACCTCAAAAATAAAACCAAGATGACTTAACAAAGTTTCTGAAGTATGAGCAAAAATTCCACCATTGTTGCATTCCGTTTAAAGTGAATTGAGGAATTTCAAGGGAAGCTGATTGTCAGTTTTACCTTTTTCCCATAGCTGCTTGTGTTCAAACAGAACCAGATGTAGCAGCTGGCATTGTAACAGACCAAATCTGGTATTATCCATTCACCAAACAATCCATGTGCAATGATGTAGACAAGATTTACTGATGTGGAATTAAGAGTTTGGAGTTACAGTGGCCCTACAGGGCACAATCATCACATTGAGAATTAGAAGCATTTTGAATTTTCCACCGCAATCCAGCCTTTCTGTTTAATTTATGCTTTATTATCCCATCTTATTTTATGTTTATGATTTTATATTCAAGACTTGAAAACCAATCTAAAAAAGTCAGCTATGAACAATAAAATAGCTGAAAACACTGAAATAATAGACAGCAGCATGAACACCATAATACAATTCCATATGGTTTAATTTGTGTCTGCATTCCCACAATATTTAATACCATCCTACTTCACTTTATTTATATGTGAATATGAGCCCTTAAAGAGATAGGGCTCGGATTGCATATTTGTTTTTTTCTCTCAGCCTCCCCACAGTCACTTCTGGTGGACCTGGAGCATCATTGGCCTCTGAACTTGCCAAAACCTAGTGGTAAAAATTAGCAATGCAGGTCTTCGCTGTTTTGAGTCATATATTACTTAAATAGGTTTGACTCTGCAAATTTTCTCCCAGTAAAAATAAATATGTTCTCTGCAAACCAGGATCGTTGGAAAGTGCTGGCTGATCCTGGCCACTTTGACTAATAGCCCCACCCACTCAAATCATTTAGCATGGTCTACAGCAGGGGTGTCCAAACTTTTTTCAAAGAGGGCCAGATTGGATGAAGTGAACATGCTGGAGGGCCGAACATTTTTCCGAACATTCTTTGAACAATTGCAATTAAATGCAAATGAATTATTTTATGCCAAGTTAATTGCAAATGGCATACTTTTCATTTTATAACATTAAGATCAACTGGCAGCTGAGTTTTCACTATGTCGGCAACCCGCGGCTCCGGAGCCACATGCGGCTCTTTGAGCCGTCTCCTGCGGCTCCCAACCGCCCGGTGCGCGCGCACCTCTTCGAACGGGCAGTGGTGCGTGCGCACCTCTCCAAATGGAGAGTGGCACCACCCGTTCCGAGAGGTGCGCACGCACCTTTCCGAAGGGCGGAGGTGCACGCGCACCTCTCCAAGCCGTCGCCGTCCGGAGACCTGCCGACGTTTGGGGAGGTTTGGGGAGGTGCACGCTGGGGAAAAGGCCGGGAGAGGAGGGAGGAGGAAGGATGGGGTGGGGGAGAAGGAGGCTTCCCGGGCTGGGGGGGAAAAGCAGAAGCGAGGGATCAGGAATCCTCCCGCTTGGCTGCTGCCACCGCCGCTGCTCCTATGGCCGCCACCGCCTGCTCTCTTGGCTGGTTGCTTTCCGCTTCTCTCCCCCCGCCTGCCCTCCTTCCTGCCTTCCTCCCCTCCGCCTCGCCTTCCCCGCTCCCGCGTTTTCCCTCTCCCCGCCTCGGATTCAGGGTGATTCCCCGGGAGAGGGAGATGGGATTCCGGTGAGCTTTCAAGCCTCCTCGGCGGTCTCCGGCACGGCTCAGGAAGCGTTTCTGCGCCGCCCGGCCGGAGCCTTTGCCTCCTTCCCTCCCCCAAGCAAGGCGTCCTTTTTCAAGTTGCAAAACCAAGCGGGGTGAAGCGGGCTGTCGGGAAAGACATTCAGGAGGGTCCCCCTGGAGAGGAGCGGGAGCGGGAGAAGGAGGGAAAGGAAGAGGAGGAGGTGATCGACTCGCCCAACCCAGTCCGGGCCGGCCAGCCCCGTAACGTCCGAGCTCGCACTGCGGGCGGAGAAGCAGGAAGCTGAGAGGAAGAAGACCACCAGGAAGCTGCCTCTGCAGCCGCCGCCTCCTCCTCCTCCACCGCCGCCGCCTCCTCCACCGCCGCCGCCTCTGTCTCTGTCGCCGCCGCTGCTAGGAAGGCTGCCGGTGCTGCGGCCGCCTCCGCCGCCGCCACTGCCTCCTCCGCCACCGGGGCCTGACCCGGGGTGTTGCTGCTGGATCGCGCTTGTCCCCGCCGCGAGTCTTCTTCCTCTCGGCTTCCTGCCTCTCCACCCGCGGTGCGAGCTCGGACGTTACGGGGCTGGCCGGCCCGGACTGGGTTGGGCGAGTCGATCACCTCCTCCTCCTCCTTTCCCTCCTTCTCCCGCTCCCGCTCCTCTCCAGGGGGACCCTCCTGAATGTCTTTCCTGACAGCCCGCTTCACCCCGCTTGGTTTTGCAACTTGAAAAAGGACGCCTTGCTTGGGGGAGGGAAGGAGGCAAAGGCTCCGGCCGGGTGGCACAGAAACGCTTCCTGAGCCGTGCCGGAGACCGCTGAGAAGGCTTGAAAGCTCACCGGAATCCCATCGCCCTCTCCCGGGGAATCACCCCGAATCCGAGGCGGGGAGAGGGAAAACGCGGGAGCGGGGAAGGCGAGGCGGAGGGGAGGAAGGCAGGAAGGAGGGCAGGCGGGGGGGAGAGAAGCGGAAAGCAACCAGCCGAGAGAGCAGGCGGCGGCCGTAGGAGTGGTGGCGGCGGCGGCAGCAGCCAAGTGGGAGGAGTCCTGATCCCTCGCTTCTGTTTTCCCCCCCCAGCCCGGGAAGCCTCCTTCTCCCCCACCCCATCCCTCCCCCCCCAGCCTGGACCCCCTTCTCTCCCAGCCTTTTCCCCAGCGCGCACCTCCCCAAACCTCCCCTCTCGGAATGGGTAGCAGAGAGTCAATACGGCAGGAGGAGGAGCAGCAGCAAGCAGCCGCAGTTGTTAGCTTTACCTCCGGGAAAGGAGACGGAGGACACCGAGAGCGCGAACTTGATGCACTTGTAGTAGGGCAGTGAGTCCCGCCAGGCCCGCCCCGCACCTGCGCCGCTCGTCTTCCAAGTTTGGGCAGTGACGTCAGGATGCGGCCCTCTCACCGCCCTCCTGCGGCAGACAGTCTTCTGCTTGCCGCCCTCAATCAGAAGGGAGGGCCGCATTTGCACAGAGCAGGGAGGGCTGTTAGAGGGCCGGATTGAACCGCCCCGCGGGCCGCAAATGGCCCGCGGGCCGGACTTTGGACATGCCTGGTCTACAGCTAGTGGAAACAAGTTGGATTGGCTGAGTGTCCTGTATCTTCACAACCAAGAGCATAAAAGCGGCACATTCTGGTCAGCATCCTACATTTCAGATCTGAAGACAAGCTCCATAGCTCATACTTGTTTTGAAGTCAGACATGTGCGTGTGTGCTAAATTAACTGCACTTCTGCATCTGATGTGAGGCCTTTCAAGGACTTATTAGTGTATTAAGAATTCACTTAGGGATGTACATTTCCTACCAAGCGTGAACTATAATAAATGAAGAACAACAATGGGAGGCTGCAAACAAGGTGCTGCTTGTGTGTAGGTTAAAGGCTATCTGGTTAAAGAGGATTAATCATATAACTTGATCTCTTTATTTATGATGTGAATTAGATTTCCAGCTGACCTGGAGGTACTTGGTTTTCATCTCTTTGGAAGGCTCTGTACCTGAATGACTTTCATTTTATTAGTGCTATAAATCAAGTGTGTGGTCAAGGAAAAAAATTTCTGCTTCATTGGCAGATTTTATATATAAGATCGAAGGAGATGGCTCTAGTGAGCTTCTCGTGTATCAAAACTGCTGGGCTGGGCAAAACATCAGCTGGTCTCCTGCAAGAACTGCTGGTACCCAGACTGGTGATGTAGGTCACTTAGATCTCACTCAGAGTAACGGTGATCAGCATGTAGAGGTAGTCCTCAACATACGACCACAATTGAGCCCAACATTTCTGTTGCTAAATGAGACACTTGTTAAGTGAACTTTGCCTCATTTTACAACCTTTCTTTGCCACAGTTGCTAAGTGAACCACAGCACAGTTGTTAAGTTAGTAACACAGTTGTTAGGTGATTCGGGCTTCCCCACTGACTTTGCTTGTCAGAAGGTCACAAAAGGGATCACATGAACCCTGAACATGGCAACCGTCATAAATATGAGTCGGTTGCTAATGGTCTGAATTTTGATCAGGGGACCATGGGGATGCTGCAATGGCTGAAATGGATGCTGCAGTGTGAAAAATGAACATGTCATTTTTTGTCAGTGATATTGTAACTTTGAACAGTCACTAAACGAACAGTTGTAAGTCAAGGACTATCTGTATTAAATATTATTTCTTCTATGAGAACAATTCAAACTACCCCTGTTTGTTGCTGTAACCCACTGACAGACCATATTGACAGGTCTTATCATCTGATCTCCCAGGCAACTGGACTGTTCAGTGATTTGAGAAGGATCCATTTTATGAGTTGAAGCTATCACCAACTTTGAGATCTGACCATAAAAATCCCGTAGTGATAGATTTGGGGAAGAGGAGATATTTTGAATAACGTGTTATGTACTGGGCTTTTGGAATATCACCACGTGCTCTGCTGGAGAACCAACAATTCTTCAGCATCTCAGACAGGACGGTGCCAGTCCTGCTATTGGTCAACTTTGGGCGGCAAGTATAGCTTCAATCCGATTGGTTAATACCATAGGGCCTGGCTATATATATTGAGGCAGGGTGACACCAAACTCTCAGTACAGTTTCTGCTTAAATAAAGTATGTGTTCATCTGTACACCTCTGCGTGTTCTTGTTCCTGCTCATCAGAGCCCACGACATAATGTAAATGAATCAGCAGGGGTTTAATTTTACCTTAATCCTATCCCCTAACCCTAGGACTGTTTGGGACTTCACCAATTCACATTATCAGAGTAAATTAACTGGCTTGGGAAGGTTGATTGGAAGACTTCTTCTACGCAAAGTTAAATGCAGGGGTGATAAAGGGCTGGGTTTCCATTCAGGAGTGTTTAGTCATCTCTGTGCAGATATTTAGCTAGCTGCAGCTCGCAGGATTTGAAAAGGACACCCAACATTAGAACTAGCATTAAAAATGCACAATAAAGAATGTGTCGATTCAGAAAGTTCAGACTGCTCCAGCAGCTGCTGATACATTTCTACAGAGGAATTATTGAGTCAGTCATTTCTACTTTTATAACTGTCTGCTTTGATACAGAACCAAACAGACTTCAACAGATAGTTAGGACTGCAGAAAAAACAATTGCATCCAGTCTGCCTTCCATTGAGGATCTGTGCACTGCAAGGTCAGAGAGGGCTGAGAAAATATCTACAGACCGCCTCAGATCCTGGACATAAACTGTTTCAAATCTTCCCCTCAGGATGCTGCTATAGGGCACTGCACGCCAAAACAACTAGACACAGAGAGTTTTTTCCCTCATGCCGTCACTCTGCTGAATACCTAATTCCCACAGTACTCTCTTATCTCTAAGGATATTTACCCATGTAGTATGACTGTATACTATTATCCTTCTCATCTTTTCTACTACCATCTCATTGGCATCTTTTTGGCATCAATTAGCATATTACTTTGTTGTTTGTGTACGTACACTGAGAGCTTATGTACCAGAGACAAATTCCTTCTGTATTCAATCACACGTGGCCAATAAAGATAGTTCAGAAAAGAAGCATAAACCATGAATATTAACCTCCCTCTACTATAAATTATAATGACAGAATCTTGCACATCTAAAGGCACTTCTTTTCTCTTTTACTTTCCAGAAAATGAGGGAGAGTCCCTGTGAGATACTTCCCACATCCCATTTCCTTCTATGAGCTGAGATACTTTTTCCATTACAGTTTTCTCTAGGCTACTGCTCTTCCTCCAGTTTCCCAAAGTCATCCCCACTGACCATTACACAAAAGAAACTCTACCCTCCCTGTCCTTTTTGCTCCATAAGCCTTGGTTTCCTAAAAGCTATTTGCATTTACCATTAATTTTAGTAAGGACCTTGTCAAGAGGTTTAACTACTATTGGCAACCTGATAAAGCAGATGCACAGAAAACAATATATGTAGGGTGAGTGGCAGTTTCCCTTTGAGTCAGTCTTGGCTCCTGATGACCACATGGCAAACATTTCCTGACAAACATTTTTAGAAATGATTTGCCACTGCCTTCTTTCTAAGGCTAAAGGGGGGGTGGCCCAAATTCACTCAGTTGGCTGCGTGCCTAAAACGGGACTGGAATTCTCATCTCCTAGTATAGCCTTAACCGCTATACTTGATCTCATGCATGTGTGAGAGGCAGAAGTTTCTACAATCTTCCATTGACCTCTTTTAGTCTTTGGCACTTAGACATCTGCCCATTAGGGACATAACTATTGCACTCCCTTTTCCCAAAACACACTTGTTTTACTTGCAAACTAGATAAGATTGTGGTTATTTTCATCCTTGGAGTTACAAATAAATCCCATGGCCGAGGTGGCATAAAAGCCTTTGTAATAATCATCTTAAGTACTTCAAGATTTAGCTTTTTTATGTGTTCTACACTTCCAGTTGTTAATTTTATAGGAAACCACAATATTGACCTTTCTTTATGCTAGTCTCCTACCTTCGTCCCCCAGCCTCAAAATAAACTACTAGATGAAGGGAGTGAACTAAGCCTGAACCCAAATGGATTGCTTTTTTTCTTGCAAGTTTGGTCACAAATAATAATAATAATAAGTTGGAAGGGACCTTGGAGGTCATCTAGTCCAACCCCCTGCTCAGGCAGGAAACCCTATACCATTTCAGGCAAATGGCTGTCCAGTCTTCTCTTAAAAACTTCCAGTGTTGGAGCATTCACCACTTCTGCAGGCAGGTTGTTCCATTGGTTAATTGTTCTAAGTGTCAGGAAGTTTCTCCTTAGTACTAGGTTGCTTCTCTCCTTGACTAGTTTCCATCCATTGCTTCTTGTCCTGCTTTCAGGTGCTTTGGAGAATAGCTTGACTCCCTCTTCTTTGTGGCAGCCCCTGAGATATTGGAACACTGCTATCATGTCACCCCTCACCCTTCTCTTCGTTAAACTACACATACCCAATTCCAGCAACCATTCCCTATATGTTTTAGCCTCCAGTTGCCCTTCTCTGTACCCTTTCTAGAGTCTCAACATCTTTTTTACATCATGGTGACCTAAACTGGATGCAGTATTCCAGGTGTGGCCTTACCAAGGCATTGTAAAGTGGTATTAGTACTTCATGTGATCTTGATTCTGTCCCTCTGTTAATGCAGCCTAGCACTGTGTTGGCTTTTTTGGCAGCTGCAGCACACTGCTGGCTGATATTGAAGTGATTGTCTACTAGGACTCTGAGATCCCTCTCACAGTTACTACTATTGAGCAAGGTACCACCTGTACTATACCTGTGCATTTGATTTTTCCTGCCTAAGTGTAGAACCTTACTTTTTTCACCATTGAATTTCATTTTGTTACATAACGCCCAGTATTCGAGTCTGTCCAGATCCTCCTGTATTTCAAGCCTATCTTCTGGAGTGTTGGCTATTCCTGCCAGCTTGGTGTCGTCTGCAAATTTGATGAGTTCCCCATCTATCCCTTCATCCAAATCATTGATGAAGATGTTGAAGAGCACTGGGCCCAGAACAGAGCCCTGGGGCACCCCACTACACGCTTCCTTCCATATAGATGCAGTTCAGTTGAGGAACTTGATAAAATTCCTACATTTTTAACAATGAAGAGGGGCACATATTTTTTCGTAACTGCTTAGTTTTCAGGAGTTTTTCTCAGCACCTTTTCTGCTGCTTACATTCAGTGTGATGCCTGTTTCCATCTTGCAAGTGTTGCCTGTGTGCATTTCACTCCTTGTGACTGCCTGGACAAATCCTGGCAATTTTCTTGGCAAGGTTTTCAGAAAGAGTTTGCCCTTCTCTGCTTCCTAAGGCTGAGAGAGACTGACTGGCCCAAGGTCACCCAGCTGGCTGTGTGCCTAAGGTGGAACTAGAACTCCCAGGCGTCCTGTTTCTAGCTTGGTGCCTTAACCAGTACACTAAACAGGCCTCTTTCTCTCTTTCAAGTAAGTACCATTGAAATTGTTCTGGGCACCAATCTGCCTGGGAATAGGAAACTTTGGATCAGAGGTTCCTAAAACAGTCTAGCTATAGTAGCTTTTGATTCTGCAGATAATCAGGTTTGCTCAGAGACTAGGGCTGATTCTCATTGTGGTATGTTTTTAAAGGAGAGTTAAACCCTGTTTACAAATCAGTTACAGACATTTTTCATAAGCAGCTCAAATGCTTTAGATCAGGCACAAACAACCATTTCTGGATGAACTTAGCCTTCAAATAGTTTCCATGAGACTCCTAGCCATTCAAAGTCTCTATGTGCAGCACACAAAAGCTGCAAAACAACCTTGTCTGCATTGTAACAATGCAAGTACAAAAAAAAGGATTGTGTTGTGACATCAGGAGGCATGTATGGTTCTTTGACCATCATTGTGATTGGTAATCAATTGTAAAGCAGGTTGTAATTAGTGAGCAGCTAGGAGCGTAGTAATGAAGACAGCTGATCAAGTTAAATGTGATGTTACATATTATTAAAGCTAAAAGAAATTAGACAATAAGATTATTCCTATTTCTTGAATACCACTCTCCTCATCGCAGTTATAAGTTATAAATTTGGAACATAAAGGAGCTTTGGGGTCTCCCTGTAAGTCTTAGGAGGATACTCATGTAAAGCAGTTTCTTTACGTTCAGCCACAAAAGAAGGGTGTGTGTGTGTGTGTGTTTGTGTGTGTGCTTTTCTTCCACTGCTACTCAACTTACCTTTTATTTCTATTCAATATTTGTGAATTGGTTTTGAATTGCTATACTATTTGGCCAAGTCATTGCCCTGATATTACAGGCCAGCATGTGCTTTGAGCTGAGGGGTGGAGATGGGGAATATCTCATGTAAAATCAAAATGCTCATTCAAGAAACAGAAGGCGGTAACTTGTTAAACATCTTTTTTTTAAAAAAAATCTTTAAATATAAAGAATGATATAGAGCTAAAGAATTGGCTGAAAAAAGTACACTAAACATAGGAAAGCATTAACTTCCTTAAAACAAAGCCCCCATTTGCCCACGCACTGAAAGAAAACAGAATGTTGTCCTCAATACTGCTATCATTTTTCATGAATTGGGTTTTTGATAAAAACCCATACGTAATTGTGTCAGGTTCATATTATCTTTCTTTTAACTGATGATTGTCCCAAGAGACTATTTCACACAAATTACTGGGGATTGCTGAAATAAATAGTGATATAGATTAAATTGGTGATGATGATACTCATTATCCTCATTATCATCAAGATAGATAGGAAGATAGATAGTAGATATCTATCTATCTATCTGTCTGTCTGTCTGTCTGTCTGTCTGTCTATCTGTCTATCTATCTATACAGCAAAAATAATTGCCACAAATTATCTAAATAGGCCAATGTTTGTGTGGGGAAAGACCTTTAACTCTTTCAAAGTGAGAGAACATTGGATTCCCCATGCTTGTTAATGTCTAAACTCTTTGAATATACCAGTTAAAGGGGCTAGTATTAACTGTCAAGAACTATTCCCCATAATTCTTTGAAACAAATCATTTAGAGGAGGTGGGTGGGGTAGAAATTTAATAATTTAATAATTAAACATCTGTTTTCTTCAGAATTCGATGGAGAAAATAAGCCCCCCCCCAAAGAAAGTAGATAGTTACATTCGTATATGTTAATTTAAGTGTAAATTAAGAAACAGATCCTCACAGTGGGGTAAAAATGTGATCACTTGACCTACTTACCTGCTCAGTTTGTTTGTTCAGGCATTGTGTTGGATATTGTCCTCTCTTCTGTCCCAAAGGTGCTTTTTCAAGAGGCCACTGGACTTTCTTGGGTTTCTTTTTCTTTTTCTTTTTTTCTTTAAAGACATTTCGCTTCTCATCCCCACTATCCAGTCAGAGCTTCTTGGATGAGAAGCAAAATGTCTTCAAAGAAAAATAAGAACATCCAGGGGTCTGTTGAAAAAGCACCTTTGGGACAACCATTAGCTGGATGACTGAGAATCTCCATAGACATTTGTCCTTTTTTCTGTTGTACTTTAGCTCTAAGTGTTTTTCAAGCTTGGCAAGGTTAAGATGTGTGGACTTCAACTGATGAGGCTATTTTTCAGCCCCATGAACTGAGTGAAAGAATTTGATCTAACTGCATCATTCCCTAAGATTTCCCTAAGATGACAACCTATCAAATACTGTACAACCTGGCCATTAAGTTATTTAAATATCAAGGTGCCTGTTTTTGTGTGGATGTGTTTATTTTAAAAGACATAGGCTTTCCTCTGATGCTTCAAAATATACTCGCTTTGGAAACTTTTATATAACTTTAGGCTTCTCTCCAATTTAAAACTCTCAGGCATGCCTGCAATCAATAATAAGCTTCTAATATAAACATATTTCAAAAGATAAAAGCACGGGAATGCGAGCCATAAAACAAGGGTAATCCATCAGTGCAATACTATAAATCTAAACTTAGTTCAAAAGCATGCAGAAAAGAACATCTCTTTATGCTGCCCTTAAAGCTTGGTGGGCATTTAGATTTCCAGAAATGCCATTGCATGGGTTGCACACCTTAACTTAGAAAGCCTCTCCTAAACATGGAATAGATAGATAGATAGATAGATAGATAGATAGATAGATAGATAGATAGATAGATAGATAGATAGATAGATAGATATAGATATAGATATAGATATAGATATAGATATAGATATAGATATAGATATAGATATAGATATAGATATAGATATAGATATAGATATAGATATAGATATAGATTTTATTCTGGATGGGTGGGGATGGGTGGCAGCAGTCCCAGTTTCTCCTGTGGCCCCCTGGGAAAATTAATTGCCCATCGCAATGCAAAACTAAAATAAAATAATAGAAATCTCTAAATTGTGTGGAAACTGGCTACCTATCTTTCTCCTTGCCTACCTCTTTAGTGTGTGTTTGTGTATTTGGGTAGGTAGGTGACCTCAACCAATGATGAACCAAACTTATGTAAAACAAACATTAGGGAAAGTAAAAGATATTCTCCATTACTAGATAGCTGAGTTTCCACTCTCCTATTTAACTGCTCCTAAAACAGACCTGGGCATTTTACGGCCTCTGAACCACATCCAGCCGCCCTTCGATTGCTCCTGTCTGCCCCACAGCAGCAGTGGTGGGGTGTGTGTGTGTGTGTGTGTGTGTGTGTGTGTGTGTGTGTGTGGCAGGCCAATAGCAGCCCTCCACAACAGTCCCAGTTCCTCCTATGGCCCCTTGGGAAAATTAATTGTCCACCCTGAACTAAAGGCATGAAGTTTTCTCATGCCTTAAAATCAGTACCACACCACTCACTTTCCTTGAAGTCTTACCTTTGATATTTTGACAGCAAGGAGCTGGAATAGGATCATTGAAAAGTTATCTCAGGAATGGTTGGAAACTAGATGCAACATAGAAAGGGACAGGATGGAAAAGAGTCATAGCTCAATGGTAGAATAAATGTTTCTCGTGTAGAAGATCTCAGACTCAATCCTCAGTTATTTCAGGTAGGGGTAACAAGACTTCTCTCCTCACATCTTTTAGTCAACATGAGCGAGAAGGATCCACTATCTGACACTGTTTCCTATTGAGTGATTCAACTAAAGTAACAGAATTGGGTCTCACCAGTTCATGAGTTCAAGGGTAGGACTGTATTTCTGTTCTAGTTTTGACCTCCCATCCTTTCCTCTATGGTCCATTATCTTGTACATTGGTGGTTTTACTGTCTTGCAAGTAAAACTACAGTGAGTTTGTTTATGCAACAGAGATCTTGAATCTGCAGTGTAGAATATTTTTCTATCCAATTAAAACAATTTAGGACTCTTCCTGAGCCTAATTATCCACCAAGCTTTCAGCATCACTGGGTCACTGACAGGCTAATGGGTATAGGCGTACCCAACAGATTACCCTTGCCAAGAGTAATTTTATTTATTTAAGAGATTTCCGCCAAAACCACTTATTTAAACACTAAAACTAAGGTTGGGCTTGACCCTCAGCTGCCATGGTACTATTAAAGAAAAGCAAAGTTTGGCCTATTATAAAACAGGAATAGTTGAAATAAATTACATAAGGTTGTTTAGTTAGGAAGAAGTGCTTTGCCTAAGCATAAAAAGCTTTTGTAGGTAATGGTGGGAGAAAATGAGTTATGAGAAAGGAAGGAGCTTATCCATGCATGAAATAAAAATACATTACTTCAGGAACATCACCACAATTGATAAAGCAATACAGCCATGAGGATAGAGGAAAATTGTCTAGCAAGAATTATTGTGCTGGAAACATGGATATTTCTATCCATTTCTTCATGAATGGAAGAAGCATTTCAAACAACCTTGCATGATACACCAGGGGGACAAATTTAATGGACAAATGAAGAGCTAAGCAACAATTCCTACCTCTTGCAAGCAGCTCCTGTCACATATAATGTCCATAAGAGAGATTACCATGTACTGTAGTTCTCAGAACATGTATAGTGCCTTGCGTATATATGCCATGGGATGGTATAAGAAAGCCACTTGACCAATTAAGAACCAAGTGAGATTGCTCAATGGAAGCACTAACGAAAGCATTTTGGGACACCCATCATGCAAAGACAAAAGTCATTGGAGAAGACCTTGATATTGGCCAACAGGAAAAAGAAAAGTGGATACTTATCACCACTGATGGCAAGGCATGAGCTTATAAGAACTTGGAGAAGGAATTCTCACTCTTGCCAGCATTTTTCTGTTAAACTTCACCAGATCTAATACCCCTACAAAGTATACTGAGCTGGTTCTGGATATAACAATCGCTGCCAAGAAACTTACTGATATTATTGGAAATCATATAAAATTCCCTCTCTGGAAGAATGGCAGGTTAGGTTGTAGGAATATGCTTTTATGTGAAAAATAACATTGGAAAAGGTAAAATCTGATACAGGCTTTAATTCAAATTGGAATCCAGTTGTGACTTATATTTGTGCAGATGAGCACGTACCCCATTTGAAATGTTGGCTTTTAGCAACCACTGCAAATATTTACTTTTGCTTCATTCCTTGAATAAGGCTATATTTTTTAAAATTAGCTAGACATTTTCATTAATTATCTCTCATCCTGATTTATTATTTGTATCACACTGATCATGTTTGTTAATTACTAAATATTGACTTCCTTATAATGGCCCTGAAGTCTTAAATTAATATAAGATGCATTAATATGCAGCACTAATCAAACATTATCCTGGCTTTTTTTTTCCAATTTAATACACCCTGTAAATCTCTTTTGTACTATGTTATTCTTTTTCAGCTTTTCCTCTTGGTTGAGGATACTTTTAAATATTAACTGAAATAAATACTTCACAATAATAAAAGCAGTTATTGCTCATCCCAGTGAAATAATGTCCAGCAGGTGACAAAGCGTTGGAAGCAACTGGACAACAATATCAACAACAAAAACTGAAATGATGCTCATGAAATCAGAGCAGGAGCAACACAGACAATTCTCTTGAGCTGCCACCAGCATCTAATGTCTCAAGATACATGTATGTAATTGAATTAGATGCTTAAAATATGTACATGTTATTAAAAATGTACCCAGTTATGAGTATACTTTTGAAAGTAACACATGAAGTTTCATTATGCTTAAAGAAATTTGCTTGTTCATAGACACTAAATTGATGTTGAATCTAATTACGGCAGCAAGACTTTTAGTAGCGCAATATTGGAAGAAGGAGGAACTGCCGACTATAGAAGAGTGGACTTTGAAAGTTTCTAATTTGGCGGAAATGGCAAAGATTTCAGCATATTTGAAAGAACAATCGCAACAGAGATATATTGTGGAATGGAGAAGGTGGATTGAATATATTCAGAATAAATATGGGACTAAAAAGTTTCATTCAGCATTTGAATAAGTAGTGGTTTTATATGATGTATAATTAGTTATTTGTTATTTGTTAGCAATACGATGACTATGGAGAGTTAAAGTGTGACAGAATTTAATGTTTTACTTTTGGGTTGTTAGCATATTTTAGTTTATGTTTGTAATACTATACCCTGTATTCAGCTCTGGGAAGTCGGGGAGGGGGGAGGGGTGGGGAGGGGTGGGTTGGGGAGAGGGGAGGGAGAGGAGGGGTTTTTTCTTTTTTTGTTTCTTTTTTCTATCTTAAAAATGTATGGTAAAACTTTTCAATAAAAATTTTTTTAAAAAAAATTAAAAAAAACACAAAAAAAGAAATTTGCTTGCAAATTACACCTGTGGAACAAAATGCAAAAATGAACCTAGCACCCACCGCATTGCCAATAATTAGACAATTGCAATAAACAATGAATTCAGAACAGTTCATACTCAAAACACTTCCGTTTCAGAAGTGATTTCGATGCTGTTCAAACCATTGCAGAAAAGTCTCAAACTTGAAAATAATTCTAAATTAAAAATTGGGCTCTTTTTAAAAATCTCCTGGAATAGTCAGAAACGGCATCAGGCCACTTTTTTTTAGATATCTCTAATTTTATTAAGGAATTTAATTACAATAGTAAAATTTAATACAAACTAAAAGGAAAGAAAGAGTGAAAGGTGCAAAGAAGATGAAAAAATAGAAAATGGAAAATAAGAAAGGAAAAATAAGAATGCAATAAAAAAAGATAAAAGAAATATATAAAGTGAGTTCTAACCTTCATCACAACACCAGGCCTCTTTTTAAGCTTGAGGTCAAAACAGCCGTTACACAGTGTACTTGAAACAAAAAGTTTTCAGCTTGAAACATTTTTATTTTAAAATGTTTTGCACAACCTTTGCACCCATGTTACTACATTTGGTGGCATGCTAGCAAATTCACACATGATTTACCTTTGCTTTTCTCCCATTGCTGTATCTCATATCAACTTTGGAAAAGATACCAAAGTACATTGACAAATTTATCCATACCTAATGTTCAGCCGTAGTAGGTGATAATTTTACACTTCATTTATGAAATAAGTACAAATTCAATTTTCCCTTATCTCTATAACCTTTTCCTCTTCCAGAGTGTAAGATCTGAAGGCAGAATCACACGGTAAAGAAAGAACATTCTTGTTCTTTATTTTTGCTCTTGTTTTTCTCATTTTTTTTTAATCTCCGATTACTCACATTGTATTTTGCCATGGTTACATTGTGAACCACCCAGGTTCACTGATTAAATTAAATTAAATTATTACATTAGATTAACTTGATTTATAAAGTTATTATATGTGCTGGTTTGTGACCGCAATAAAGATTGATTTATTGATATTATATATTCAATTTGGAGGTAGGTACATTTTTCCTCCAGGTCTAGTTCATATCGGAGAGAATAATTCTAATAAAGAAGAAAATAGCACAAATCCCTATTTTACATCATAGACTCAGGTTACCAATATTACAAATTCATCGGATAAGTGAAAAGAACCAATGAATAGTAGAATAGTAGATAGTTTTGACATTGTTTATAAAACCAAGTATGTGCTTTAGACCAGATCTCAACAATGTTTTCAATTCTTAGGTACTTACAGGATGTTCTTCCCTATAAAATCACTTGCAATCTCACAAAATTGTCCTTTCCCCCCTTAAATTCTCCTCAAGTGGTTGTGTGAAAACACTAAAAGCTGAGAAAGGTTTGGAAAATTTTGCTATGTATTTATTTATCTGAAGCATATTTTGTTTCCTTTACATTAAGGTTAGAGAAAGTCTGTGGGTAAACCTTTAGCTAAACAAGATTCTACGGCACAGCTCTGGGTCCCATGCTGTCAATTCCTAACTTAGAGTTGGTTTTTTTCAGGCTCACATTATTATTTTTCATTTTTCCAGTCCATCATTCCAGCTTCTGGATCTTGGGAGCAGTACAATAGTTTTCTCAAACCTTTTGTATACTGCATGTCAGGAAGAACGTGCTTGGACAAAGCATGACTATGATTATGCTTACTTTACTGTCAAAATCACAGCACATTTTCCGCTTTCAAGAAAACAAAGAACATTTAACATTTCACACAGTAAAAAAGCTCATGTTTCAAATCCCTTAGGCCATATTTTTCAATCCATTAAACATTTCAAATTTTGTTCTGAGCCACTGCTGCAACAGAGAGCCCTATGTTAAATCATCTCTATTCCGTCTGTTGTAGGGATAACTACTTTCTTTTCTTAGACAGGCGGTCTTCTACAAAAAAAAAATCCTTATCATAATTTTCACTAATGGAAAAAGAGAAAGACTTGTATACATTTCTATGTCTACGTACGTTGGATTTAGCTCCATGGAGTTCATTAGTTAATCACATCTGAGAAAACTTTATATATATTTTCTTCTGTATTCTATTGGAACTAAAGAGCCCCTTGTTGCGAGTGAAGAAGGAGAGTGCAAAAGTTGGGTTGAAACTAAACATTAAGAAAACCAAGTTCATGGCATCCGGCTCTCTCAATTCCTGGCAAATAGAGGGGAAAGAAATGGAGGTAGTGACAGATTTTATTTTCCTGGGCTCCAAAATCACTGCAGATGGGGACTGTAGCCAAGAAATTAAAAGACGCTTGCTCCTGGGGAGGAAAGCCATGGCAAATCTAGGCAGCACACTAAAAAGCAGAGACATCACCCTGTCAACAAAAGTGTGTATAGTCAAGGCTATGGTCTTCCCAGTTGCAATGTATGGCAGTGAAAGTTGGACCATAAGAAAGGCTGAGCGCCAAAGAATTGAAGCCTTTGAACTCTGGTGCTGGAGAAGACTCCTGCAAGTCCCTTGGACTACAAGGCGATCAAACCGGTCAGTCCTAGAGGAGATCAACCCTGACTGCTCTTTAGAAGGCCAGATCCTGAAGCTAAAAATGGTGCTTTCAGCTATTTCATATTGTTATTTCAAAAATTGGTTGGAACTACATGGAAACTTAAAAGATTTGAGATGTATTATCTTCACCCAGCTAGAGGAGATCAACCCTGACTGCTCTTTAGAAGGCCAGATCCTGAAGTTGAAACTCAAATATTTTGGACACCTAATGAGAAGGAAGGACTCACTGGAGAAGAGCCTAATGCTGGGAAAGACTGAGGGCAATAGAAGAAGGGGACGACAGAGAATGAGGTGGCTGGATGGAGTCACTGAAGCAGTAGGTGTGAGCTTAAATGGACTCCAGAAGATGGTAGAGGACAGGAAGGCCTGGAGGAACATTGTCCATAGGGTTGCGATGGATCGGACACAACTTCGCAACTAACAACAACATTCTATTTATTAAATTTACAAAAGAGCAAGAAAACAAAACATTCAAGTTCAACACACTTACATACACACACACAGTCAAATCTTGCCAGCCAAGGTCAGAAGATAACTTCCTTGCCATCTTTGTTTCTTTTCAGTCTCTATATTTCATGTTGATAAGACAGAAATGTCTTTCTAACTCAGTCGGTTGAAGAACCATAATAAATTGGGAGATTTTTTTAAAACCAAAAATCCTTACATTTGAATCCCTCCCTTCCCCAGTACATAGTACTACACCATCTGTTATATACACAAAAGAATGAGATTAACGTACATTATTTCCTTCCACTGGGGACACATTTCACAATATTCACGGTGGTATTTCCAGAATTGCCACAAAACCTTTAGAGATCAGGGTGACATTGTTTCTGCAGGCAGAAAAGAGATGATAATAATAGCACAAAACAGATGTGATCATATTTCTTGGCTGCTAAATATTTTGCAGTAATGCTACATTACAATAAGTATTTATCCACCTTCCTTCTGTAACATCTCAAAGTATTTGTTTCACAATAGCATGTTATGATGTTCTTTTGTCTCCCTACCTCCTACCAAGAATAGCTTGGAAAAAGACCAGAAGTTTGAGACAGCCCAACCAAGATAAATTATGCTAGCCATGATTCAGATGGAAACTAGAGGAACAGCTATTCTCTTCAGCAATAGATGCATACTATAGGGCTGAAGAACCTACATACTTCCAGATGTTGAACTACATTTCCTGAAGCCTTACTCAATATGACCATTGGTGAAGGATACTGGGAGTAGTAATTCAGCATCATCTCTGGAGCAATGATTAGAGTTTCAGAGAGGGACCGGGAACAGCTTGGTTGAAGCTCTTAGTCAACTATGGAAAATTTGATACAAGAGCAGTAACCATCTAATTTATATTAATTATACATACAAAGTTATCCAGTATTTGTACAATCTGTTTCTGTCAGCCAAACACACTTTGCATGTGTTGTAGCTTCTTTAAATCAACGAAATGTTTGAGCCAGTCTTAGCTAGGTGTCATTGATTTTATGGTGTGTACATTATCATTTAGTAAAGCTTTTAAGAAGAAAACAGTATCAAGTTGGCAACAAATTGATTAACTGGTTGTACAAATAATGAATAATTGCACTGTACATTTAATCGAAGACAGATGGCCATTGCGTAAGTTGTTGAGCCAATTCACATGCATACTATACTATATTCAGTTTGCCATTTTAGATCTGTCATGGCCTATTTAAACTTAATGTCAGCCATCAAGAAATAAAACATGCCAATAAACTCCAACACTTGGACTAGTCTAGCACTTTCAGTGTAATAGGCTTTTCAAGCCTGTGAAAGTAGATGGGGGGTTTACAAAATAGTACCACCACAGAAGATCTGCACATTGTTGCTTTCACATTGGCAGAAGAATAATTTGGGATTCCAACTCAAGCCGGGGCTGCACAAGTGTAATGTATTGGGATTTTACTTGAACTGTTTCATGTGTCTGTTTGAATGCTGCTTAAGGTTGCTCAATTGGTGTGTCTGTGTAATGGTCACTGACTAGCCAGACTCACTGTCTCCAAGAAGATCATTGGATGATTTGGGTTGGGAATGGGTTCCTTTAAACCTATTGGCCGCCGCCTAGTGGCCAACCGTATAAGCAGCTGTGCAGAAGCCTCTGTTTCAGTTCTGTTCCTGTTTGCCTCAATAAAGCAATGCTCCTGTTTGCAACCTCTCATCTCGCTTATTGCCAGCCAAGAACTCACTACACAACAACAAGAATAAATAAAAATGAGATCCAGACAGCAGTGAGGAAAGAATATTTATTCCTAAAAGCAGAGCAGTTTGTCTTTAGATGAAGGCTGTAGAGAAACGGGGTACAGCGGCATATTTTTATAGAGGGAGTTTGTCCAGGATATGGAAGTGTCTATGTGCTGATTCTAGGGGAACACTTGAGGGGCGTGTGTGTGTTTGTGTGGGGGGGGCATATATTTATTCTTGTGAACATGCAGTTCCTCTGGGAGACCTAATTTAATTAACTTTGCTTGTGTTTCCAGACCTTATCCTTTGATATATAGATTAGGTCTTGGTAACCTCTTTGGGCGTTTGAGGCAGTTTGCTAATTTTAGTTGATTAACTTAGTTTCAGCTTGACTGTCAATTATCTAGTGGAGACACTGATTCTCAGACCCTTGTGGATTCTGTTAATATTTTAAGAGAAGATGGGAACAGTATAAAGAATAAAATACATTTGGATATAAAACTTCTCACAGCATGAAACAGAGAAGCCACCTCTACAAAGCATGAGGAGGTAGCTAGCAGGTGGCTAGCAGGAGTATTAATAAAGCTCCACCGTCACAACAGTCTTATTATGTTAGGTTACTCTAATCTCTGAAATGGGTCAAGACACGAAACAGATATCAACAAGGACTTCTGGAACTTTATTTCATTGTTGTAGGGCAGGGGTAGGCAACCTCGGCTCTTTTATGACTCATGGACTTCAACTCCCAGAATTCCTGAGTCAGCTATGCTGACTCAGGAATTCTGGAAGTTGAAGTCCATGAGTCATAAAAGAGCCGAGGTTGCCTACCCCTGTTGTAGGGCAATAATAACAGAATCTTGAAAGCCTGCGTAGTTTCCCTGTCCCCTTTTACACCAAGGTCAGGTTATGTCGATTCAATGTTTTATAGTTTCTCTTTTCACGGGGGTTGAGAGGTTTATTGTTTTGGTTTGTTTTTTCAGCTACCAATTCTTGCATACTTTTGCTGAGGTTGTGTCTGTTCTCCTCTACACCTAATTTCCTTTTACCTTTCAAAAAACCCAGTTAAAGGACATACCAAGAATCTTGCCTTTTGTTTTCTAAGTGCCTCCTAAGGTCATGACACTCTGTTTATATGTTGCCCAGAGTCATTTGATAGTGTTATGGGAGGCTTATAAAATAAATAAACAAACATGCAAACAAATGTTCCACACACAAGTTCACACCCTGCACTTGAGCTTGTGGCCCTAATTCCAAACTCATATTGTCAAACTCACTGATTATCAAACAATATCTACAGCATACTTGCCTATTCACTTTTTAAATTTTTTGTTAATATGTTATACATGATGGCATCCCAGAAAGACATATCCCGCTTAAGCTCTGGAGGTCCAAATACCAGGAATGAATGCCAGATTTCACACTTTGCTAAATGAATTTTTTTTGAGGGGGGGCTCAGAGCAGCTGGTGGACATTTTGGATTTCTCAGTTTCATCTTAGAAATACTGTAGGAGAGATGAAGCCAATGTCACTGAACACATGTGTCATACAGAAGACTTTAATTTATGGCAATTTATTGTCCCCCCCCCCCCTATCCTGTCTCCACTTCAGTATTTAAGAAATATTAAGAATCTCCCTGGCATTTTTTGAGATAGGCTGTTTTGAATTTCTACATCTTCTTGGCTTAATTCAGACATAACAAAATTAAGAAATCTGAAAGATTCTAAACCCAGATCCAGACAATAACCTGGAAACATGAAATAGGTGAGTTCAAATAAACACAGAGGCCCTATAAAATACTTGATTTTGCTTATCTCACCTAATCAATAAGAAGATAATGGTGATATAATGCATCTTTATTTGAACTTTATTGCTGTTCAGCAAATTAATAGATATGAGAAGCATATTCTGATATATACCTCAAAAGGTTACCATTGCTTTAATGCAAACCTGTCAAACACAAGGCCCAGGGGCCGGATCCAACCCACAAAGTGGTTTCATGTGGCCCACGAACCCATCCTGGAAACAGTGAGGGAACGGTCCCCACTGCCTTGGCCCTGTCCCAGGTTGGTCGGGAGCCAATGTACAATTGTTGTGACTCAGGGCCAGCCTGTGGGTCCGACAGCCGTCTCCGATGTATCGGATGACTCAGAGGGGGAGGAGGGAAACGAACCGGCTGATGATGGTTTGGAGGCTTTGCAGAGCCCTCAGCCGGGGACCTCTTCTCAGCTGCGTGAGCCCGAGAGTGCGGAGGAAGATGACCCACAGCTGGCCCTGTTCAAGGACGCCCGACGCAGGAGGCAGTCGAGTAGGAACAAACAAAGAAAAGCTGTGGGACTCCTCGGGAGGAGGCACAGGGAGACCACGCCCTGAGCTCCCTATAAAAGGAGTGTTTGGGGAGGGGCTGGTTGCTGAAAGCAACTTTTCCGCTTGAGAAGACAAGCTCTGGTGTTTTTGTTAACTGCGCAATAAATCTTGGCAGATGCCTTTTAGCCTTGGACGCTCTCCAGTCTCTTCTTTCTGAATAGGGGTTTGCCTTACTCAAGGCCAGAAGAGGGCTGGTTCAGAACAGTTTGCTTTCAGCCACCCACCCCTTATTACTACGATGGAGCAGCTTCTTGCCGAGAATGCCCAGCTCACCCAGCAACTCACTTTGCTGGCAGCTCAGGTGGCTCAACTGCAAGCTCAGGTACATGCTGCACCCCCACCCAGGAGGAAATGTCAGATAGCTATGCCGGATAAATTTGCTGGCAATCCAGAACTGTTTCTTGCCTTCCTGGGACAATGCCAGCTTTTTATCAGCGTGAGAGTAGCTGATTTCCCCAGTGACCGAGATAAGGTGGGATTCGTGTTGAGCCTTCTGTCGGGAGATGCAGCTCGTTGGGGCACGCCTCTGTTGGCACAGCCTAGCCCTTTGTTGGATAACTTTGGGGGGTTTTGTGACCATATGCGCCTCATGTACGAGGACCCGATTAAGGCGCAGACTGCCACCCGACGCCTGAAAGCTTTGAGGCAGGGTCAGCGCCCTCTACAGGCCTATATCAGCGATTTCCGGCTGCTTAGCCAGGATTCCGCCTGGAATGAGGCTGCGCTCGTGGATGCCTTTCAGGATGGCTTGTCAGAGGAGATGTTGGATGAGCTGGCCCGCGTGGACATTCCCTCAGATCTGAATGGGCTGATCCATCTTTGTCTGCGGATCGATGCCCGGCTGCAGCAGCGAAAGAGTCGCCGTGCCACCCCACAGACCCCTGCCGCCCCTGTTGTGCGTGAGCCCCCAGTCCAGAGGGAGGAGCCAATGGAGCTGGGTGCCGCCAGGTCCCGTCTATCGGTGACGGAAATGGACAGACGACGATCGGAGGGGTTGTGTTTTTACTGTGGGGACCCTGGACATTTGGCTGCTTCTTGTCCAAAGAAGGGTCAGCGGGCATCCGTGACCAAGCCGGCCCCGAGAAAGTCCCCTGCTTTGCTGTCGGGAAACGGCCCGAGCCCGATCTAGACGGTGTGATAGATCGGACGACCCACCACGACCACGCCGAGCGACGCCATTCCGATGGTGCCTGTGAACCTCCACGGCATTTGATTTTGGAGGCACGACTGATCCTTCCTGGCAAGCCAGAGGGGATTCCGGTCCATGCCTTAATTGACTCTGGGGCTACCACTAACTTTATGGACTCGGCCTTCGTGGCCAAATGGGCTGTTCCTCAGTGTCCGGTGGATCCGCCCATGCTAGTGGAGACTATTGATGGTCGAGTGCTCCTGTCCGGGCCTATTACGGCCGCCACGCAACCAGTGAGTATGGCTATCAGTTCCCATGTGGAGGCCATTCAGTTCTACATCACTTCGGATCTGCACTTCCCCGTGGTCCTGGGACTGGCGTGGCTCCGGGCGCATGATCCACAGATCTATTGGTCTCAGAACTTGGTCACCTTCCCAAGTTTGCAGTGCGTGGACCACACCCGCCATATCTGTGCCGGCCAGGTGGAGGGCTCCTCAGGAGTTTCTTTGCCTCCCGAACTGTCCGACTTTGCTGATGTGTTCAGCGAGTCAGAGGCGGACCAATTACCCCCGCACAGGCCCTATGACTGTTCCATTGATCTAGTTCCTGATGCGCCTCTCCCAGTGGGGCGTTTGTATTCCATGTCGGAGCCCGAGTTGGCTGCATTGCGGGACTTCTTGACAAAGAATTTGGCTCGTGGTTTCATCCGGCCCTCGTCCTCGCCAGTGTCTGCGCCCGTGCTCTTCGTCAAAAAGAAGTCGGGCGAGTTACGGCTCTGCTGTGACTACCGGAAACTCAACGCCATCACGGTGCGTAACCACTACCCGCTGCCCCTCATCCCCGAGCTCTTGGACCGACTCCGGGAGGCTAAGATTTTCACGAAACTGGACCTGCATGGAGCTTACAACCTCGTCAGGATTCGGCCGGGTGATGAGTGGAAGACGGCGTTTGGTACTCGCTATGGACATTTCGAGTACACGGTGATGCCGTTTGGCCTGACCAACGCCCCCGCTGTGTTTCAGCATTTTATGAACGACATCTTTCGAGATCTGTTGGACCAGATTTACCTGGACGACATCCTGATTTACTCCCCGTCGCGTGAAGCGCATCATCAGCATCTCCGTCAGGTCCTGCAGCGCCTCCGGAAACATCGGCTGTTTGCCAAGTTGGAGAAGTGCCAGTTTTACCAGGTGACCATCGATTTCTTGGGTCACCGCATTTCTCCTGAGGGCATCGCCATGGAACCGAGTAAAGTTGAGTCGTTGCAGAGTTGGCAACCCCCACGTCGCGTGAAGGATGTTCAGCGACTTCTTGGATTTGCCAACTACTATCGAACATTCATTCCTGGCTTTGCTGCCTTGACAGCCCCCCTTACCCGGCTCCTGCAGAAGAAGACTCGGTTCCAGTGGAACGCCCCCGAACAACAGGCGTTCCAAGCTTTGAAGGACGCCTTCATGAAGGAGCCCATCTTGAAGCATCCTGACCTGCAACGGCCGTTTGTCGTGGAGGCGGACGCCTCCAACATTGCCATTGGGGCCGTGTTACTCCAGGCAGCGACGCCCAACGGTACCCTTTTCCCTTGCGCGTATCACTCTCGGAAATTGAACCCCTCGGAGCACAACTATACCATCTGGGAGAAGGAGCTGCTGGCCATCAAGGCGGCGTTCGAGGCTTGGAGGCATCATCTGGAGGGGGCGCGGCATCAAATCGAGGTCCGGACGGACCACAAGAATCTGGAAAGCCTGCAGACCGCTCGGAATTTGAACCAACGCCAGATCCGGTGGTCCCTCTTCTTTGCGAGGTTTGACTTCCGGGTGCGGTACATACCAAGCGGGCACAACCAGAGAGCGGATGCTCTGTCCAGGAAGCCCGAGTACACCCGAGTGGAAGACAAGCTTCCGCCCAGGACAGTGATCCCCGTCGAGTCTTTTGCTGCGGTGCGGGAGCCGGTTGATATACGGGCTCGGATCCGGGAGGCGCAGCAGCAGGAGGCGTGGGTGGCTCAGCGGAAGGAAGAGGTGGGGCCAGATTCGCCTTGGTCGGTCACGGATGGACTCCTGTATTATCGTGACCGGCTCTATGTTCCAGGAGGGCCACTCAGGGGACTCGTCCTCAGCCAATGTCATGATAACCCGGCTGCGGGGCATTTTGGCCTGTTCAAGACTCTGAACCTGGTCTCCCGTACCTTCTGGTGGCCCCGAGTCCGACACGATGTCCAGTCTTATGTCACCTCCTGCGTCCCATGCAGGCAGGCCAAGTCAGCGACAGGGGCCCCGCCTGGTTTACTGCAGCCTTTGCCAACGCCCAAGAGACCCTGGGGGGCTGTGTCCATGGACTTTCTGACGGATCTACCCCCATCCTCCGGCTTCACGACAGTGTTTGTGGTGGTGGACATGTTGACCAAGATGGCGCACTTCATCCCCTGTCGCGGCTTACCGTCAGCTCGCGCCACTAGTCGCATGTTCATCCAACAGGTGTTCCGGCTGCACGGCCTTCCCGATAGGGTCGTCTCCGATAGGGGGGCCCAGTTTACAGCTCGCTTCTGGCAGGAGTTGATGCGGGCGTTGGACATTAAGGTTTGCCTCTCGTCCGCGCATCATCCTCAGACCGACGGGGGTACCGAGAAGGTCATCGGCATCTTAGAGCAGTATCTGCGCTGCTATGTTAACCTGCAGCAGGACAATTGTGTGGACTATTTGGCCATAGCCGAGTTTGCCTTTAACAACTCGCAGCACACCTCCACGCAGATGACACCGTCTTGGCCAATGTGGGTTATCACCCTCGGTTTTTCCCCCTTTCTCCCGTGGACTCACCGGAGCCGGCAGCGAACGAATTCATGGCGGAGTTACAGGCGATCCATCGGTTGGTGCGACGGCAGCTGGAGAAGGCCAAGGCCGACTACAAGAGGTTCGCCGATCGGTCGAGAAGGGATACGCCTCCATTATCGGTGGGGGATCGGGTCTGGCTGTCCACCAGGAACCTACCATCCACTCGGCCGGCGAGGAAGCTGGACCACCGTTACCTTGGACCGTTCCCAGTCGAGGCCCTCATCAACCCGGTCGCCTATCGTTTAACTCTGCCACGTTCCCTGCGCGTGCACCCCGTCTTCCATCGGTCCTTGTTGGTCCCCGAACAACCGGCTTGTCCACTTCGCCAAGCGGAACCTCCCCCATCAGGACCTCGTGATGGCGACAGCACCCCCGAGTACGAGGTCGCCAGCATCAGGGATTCCCGCTGGCTGAAAGGTCGCTTCCAGTACCTGATCGAGTGGAAAGGGTACGGGCCGGAGGACTTCACATGGGAAGACGCGACCGCCGTTCATGCCCCTGCGTTGGTGACTGCGTTTCACGAACAGTTCCCATCCCGACCGCATCCGGATCGGCAGACCCGGGGGAAGGGCCCTGCGGTGCGGGATAGTGTTGTGACTCAGGGCCAGCCTGTGGGTCCGACAGCCGTCTCCGATGTATCGGATGACTCAGAGGGGGAGGAGGGAAACGAACCGGCTGATGATGGTTTGGAGGCTTTGCAGAGCCCTCAGCCGGGGACCTCTTCTCAGCTGCGTGAGCCCGAGAGTGCGGAGGAAGATGACCCACAGCTGGCCCTGTTCAAGGACGCCCGACGCAGGAGGCAGTCGAGTAGGAACAAACAAAGAAAAGCTGTGGGACTCCTCGGGAGGAGGCACAGGGAGACCACGCCCTGAGCTCTCTATAAAAGGAGTGTTTGGGGAGGGGCTGGTTGCTGAAAGCAACTTTTCCGCTTGAGAAGACAAGCTCTGGTGTTTTTGTTAACTGCGCAATAAATCTTGGCAGATGCCTTTTAGCCTTGGACGCTCTCCAGTCTCTTCTTTCTGAATAGGGGTTTGCCTTACTCAAGGCCAGAAGAGGGCTGGTTCAGAACAACAATTTTGTGGTGGTCATCTATGCTGAAATACATTCAGTCTTAGCTCCACAAGGCCATCTGGAAACAGTGAGGGACCGGCCCATTCCACGTCGGCGCTGCCACCTGAGCACGCGCTGGGGAGGTATCACCCTTTATGAGGAATGAAGAAATGCACCATTGCCTGGAAGTGGCCAGCACATGGCCCTGCCTACTTTGGGCAGGCTAGGGATTGGGCAGCATTGTGCTTCTCTTCAGATTCATGCCACCCGGCTCAGCATCTCAGCACTGTGTGGAGAGCGCCCCGCTGCCTTCTGAAACCGGGCAGGCTGGGGGCTGGGCAGCATTGTGCAGGTAACATCAACTCTCACCCTGCTCATGGCATCCGCTCCCCCAGAGCCCACCAAGCCAGATATGTGAAGTAGGTGAGGGCCATGTGCTGGCCACTTCCAAGTGATGGTGCATTTCTTCATTCCTCACAAAGGGTGACAGTACCCCAGCTACGTTTCTTGCCTGTTTTTCTCCCTCCCTCATCTCAAATATTTTCCCACCACTCTGTTCTTAGGAAGGAAGGAAGGAAGGAAGGAAGGAAGGAAGGAAGGAAGGAAGGAAGGAAGGAAGGAAGGAAGGAAGGAGAGGGAGGGTCTGAGGAAAGTCCTGCCTTAGTCCTTCCCTGCTGCCCTTTCACCATCCCCTTGCTCCCTCCTCCTGGCCTATCCTGGGGGTCTCCCATCCTATTGCTAAGGAAGCTTTGGATACAAAGCCAGGTCTCCTCACATGGAGAGGGAGTGGGCCTCCCTCTGACTTGCCCTCATACCCATCATGAACAACCTGGCTAAGGAGAGCAAGCACAGCAGCAGCAGCCTTGAGGAGGAGATAAATGCAGCTGGACACCCCCTTGGGGAAGTGGGGCTGGGCTTAGTGCTGCGGGTGCTTGAGGGCTGGGCATTTGACCTCCGTGCCACTGTCCAGCCCCCCTCCACATGGCCTGAGAGAAACAGTGAGGCTCTTCCAGTGGACCATGCCTTGGCACTTTCCCCAGTCCCATCTCCGTATGTCAGAGACCCCCACTCCTGCCCAGGCCCCCATAGTCACCCTTGACATGAATGATGTACAGCTGGCCATGCCCAACCAGTAGGCCACATGCACTCCAGCCATGCCCACCCAGTAGACCATGCCCACTCTGGCCACACACACACACACACACACACACACACACACACACCTGAGGGCAACCGTAATGCTGATGCAGCCCTCAGTGAAATTGAGTTTGACACCCCTGCTTTAATGGCTGGGCTGCAATAGTGAGACAGCATATGGTAATGATTTGAAAAGGGTTTTTCATAAGAGAGTGCTATGTTTTTTGGCAGCTTCTTGGATGAATATATATACTTTTATTACATACCAGAGACAATATATTTGGTCCATAAACAGACACATCAAAAGTTTTTCCATTTAGGTGGAACCCAGAGGCTTTAATAATACCACATTTTCTTCAATTTCCAAACCAAATCCAGGTGATTTTTTTAAAAAGAAAAAAAACAGAGAACTTTATACATGCAAGTTCTGTTATGCAAAAGAATTGGAAAAGAGTATATAGCAAGAGGTTAATAATGAACATTTATAAAACCCTGAGAGCCTATGAAAGTCCTTCGCATTTATTTTATTACTTAATGGTTTTGAATGAATATATGCGATGGTCCTTTTCCCATTTTATTATTTCCTTCAGATAGTGATGGATATTGTTGCTCATTTGTTGATTGTTTTGAAGAACTACATAAGAGTCCTTTCTTTCCCCTATGAATAGAAGCTACCATCTATCCCAATTTTATCTGCTGGGATAGGTTAGGTTGAGACATAATTAACATGTCACTTCATGCTTCAGAGGAAATTTAATTGTGCAGCTCCCAAATTCAAGCCTGATACTCTAACCATTACACCACAACACTCTCTCTAAGCAAGGTAACTTCTAGTTAACACACCTCATTTCAGCAACCTTGGGATTAACAATGTGATTGGAAAAGAAAGTAATCTAAACAATTATCTATAGTATGCTTTTTTAAAAAAAAACCAACAGTGATCATTTTTATATAGGGGATAAAGCAGATGAAAGTTGTAAAACTGACAATTTTATAAAACAGATCTGCGTTATACTTCATTCTTCAGAAATGCAAAAGAAATCTGCCTACGCCTGTTTGTATTATACCTTTATCTACATACCTCTCTCCCTTTTGTGATAAGTTGCTCCACAGAGTTTCTTTTTATTATAAGATGGTTTCATAGGCAATAGCCTATTTAATCAGAAGCTAAGGAAAACTGTGTAAATATTCTTTGCATTCATTGTATAACCATTTTATTTTATACAAAGACAGCACAAGTTCATGTGAGGCAACCATTGAATATAACGCTTTTATTCCCAATATATTAGCAAAATATTAACACAAATGTCATTCTATTCCTAAAACATGCCACCAGCTTAACTAGTGATTTAAAATAAAGGTAGATCAGCTTCAACAACTTGGAAATTTAAAATGGACTTAGATCAGGATTTACCCAACATTGATTGATATATACTTTTTTTAAAAAAGTGAAGGAAGATTGGCGTTGATTAATCTTGAGATCGGAAATGAGAAAATGTGTGGCAAGACTAGGAAGAGGGGGGGGGGGAACCCTGAAGACCACAGCAAGCTGTTCCATATTATTGACAAGTAATCAAGCATCAAGTTTAACTCTAGGAGTTTTACATTCTTACTATTTTAAATATACTGTAATTTAGCTCTGAGTCAGCATGTAGAGGATTATGCTGGACCACTGGAGTTTTTAAAAGGATTTATAAACACTGGTGTACAGCTATCATTCCCCCTTCCTTTACAGATGAAAGGGTGATACTTATTCTTAATGCCTATTCCCATGAGTCAAGAGTCAGTTTGGTGTAGTGGTTAAGACACTGGGCTAGAAACCAGAGGTCATGAATTCTAGTCCTGCATTAGGCACAAAACCAACTTGGGTGGGTGACTTGGAACCAGCCATATCCTTTCAGCCCTAGGAAAAAGGCAATGGCAAGATACTTCTGAAGTCTTGCGCGCACACACACACACACACACACACACACACACACACACACACACACACCAATGAAGAAAACTTTCAATGTATAACCAAAGTATTTTCACATTCAAAAATTCTAGGTTGTTTTATTAGCAAATATATGCAGATTTGGTCAACTAATGCATGTTGTTCTCAGGAATTGATTTAACATTCATTTGATCAATCAACAGTCTGACAAATAAGTGGTCTTTCTGTTTAAGGGTGCTTGGGAAAAAAAACCCACAAAGATTTTAAATGGAAAACCACTGATGTTACCCTTTGTTTATTTCCATATCTGCCGGATGCCACTGCTTTTTGAGAAAACTCTTTGTACTGGCAGGCATTAAACAAATCAAAGAATTCCTGGAGACTGAAGTGACAAGACCTTAGGGTTTCAAACTTAAACATAGATTTTATGGTGCTCTGCCTAAAGAATGATTCTACTTACTGTCTACTTGCAATGCAGATTAATTTTGAAAAAGTTACAAAATATGTATCCTACTGGGGCCTGAAGATCATAGGAGAGTAAAATACACAATAGGACAAATAAATTCTGGGCACGCCAAGAGCATTTGTACTTCCATCAGAAACTGGTACTGAAGTTTAGTAATAGATCCCCAAAATCATATATTAGCACCTCTTTAATAACCTGTATGTATACTGATTAAATTCCTTCTTTTATATGATGATCTATTTATATTTAAAATTATGTTAACCCAAAAAGGGTAGACCAAAACTATCATATAACACTGTGCCAAACGTGAATTCATATTTTATTTTATTTTTACTATTCAGTTAAATAAATCAGAAGTGGATTTTGACAAATTTGATGAAATCCCTATCGCTTGAGAGCAGAATACCTGTACTTAGTGACAAGATGGTCAAGGGCTATGTATGAGTAACCTGTCTTTCACCAAATAAATATTAATTTGCTGGCCAATAGCCTTGCAGGCTTTGTGATCCTCTGTTAAAGAAATCTTTCTCAACTGTGGCAACTTTAAGATGTGTGGACTTCAATTCGCAGAATTCCCTAGCAAACATTGCTGACTGGGAAATTTTGTGAGTTGAAGCCTACACATCTTAATGTTGCTAAACTTGAGAAAAATAGCATTAAAACCTAGGGGACTTCAGATCAGGAAGTGTAGGTAGCCAGGAATCTCTCACCAGACAGAGATGTAGAAGATTAAAAAAAAATCACAGCTTTCAGAAACCCCACGTTTGGGGTAAGAGCTATTAAACTATTAAAAGAGCTTAATTAAATTTAAATACCTGAGGATAAAGGAGAAACAGAAGCTCTTTTCACAGAACACAAAAACTTTGGAAAAAGGAAGAATGTATTTATCTACCAGGCTTCCACTAAATAAAGTGCTTAAGACCACTGTTGCAATAACAAAGGTAAAATTATAATATTATTTAAAATATCAAGTAAAACCATACTTTTTTTTGCTTAAATGTTTAAAATTTGAATAAAAATAGCTTGGCCTCTGGCAGTAGGAAAAAAAAATTCTCAGCAGCATCAATGTTGACAACCGATGAAGTTGCAAACAGCAGTGACCTTACTCTGACTGGATCAGTAAAAAAAGAAATTACATTTCTGAAAGTCGTGGTCAAAAAAGAGCAATTATTTTATTTATTTATTTATTTATTAGATTTTTATCCTGCCTTATTATTAAAAAGCAGGTTACATTGGGGAAATGAATGCTAAATAATCCTGAACTGGGAATATTTACCTGTCAACAAACAAAAGCAGAACAATTTGAATTGTTAAAAATAATTCTTGAGCGAATGATATTAATAACCATTTGAAGACTCCCAAAAATTAAAAAAAATCTATAAAAGCAACTGCTAATTATATATACACTTCCATAATAATATGCACAATATCATGAGATACCTATCGTGAGTCTCAACTTTTTCTTCACCACAAACCCTCTTTAAATACCTTTTGTGGCCACAGACCATGAACATGGACCCCCAAGGCTTAACTCAAGAATTAAATTATAACATTTCTTCAAGCCTTTGCAGCACCCCCTTTGACAACATTGCAGCCCCCCCCCCAGGGGTCTGTGGACCACAGGTTGAGAACCACTGAGATAGAATATTTGTAAAATCGTAAACTAGTTTTAGCCTACTGGCAAATACACTGCATGCATATAATGTGCTTCTTTATTTTATCATTATTGGTGGGAACTGGACATTAAGGTAGGCATGCAGAGAGGGGAGCATAATACTGTGTATTGCAAATAGACTCTTGTGTGTGTGTGTGTGTGTGTGTGTGTGTGTGTGTGTGTGAGAGAGAGAGAGAGAGAGAGAGAGAGAGAGAGAGAGAGAGAGAGAGAGATTACAATACTTTGTGTGAAGTTGTTACTTAAGTGCCTAGATCTGCAGAATCATTCTAGAAAGATAGGCCTATCTATTCTGATGCCAAAAAAATTGACAGGTCAATAATGAATTGTTGCACGGTTTTCAGAAGGTAACTGAAGGGAACAGGCAAAGTGCAATACTTCCAGTAAGATCCATAAAAGCTGTACAGCGAAAGATAGGCTTTTATAAACTTAGGCCTCTGCGTTGAGATCAATCCAGATGCATTAATTCTAATGAAAATATGATAACAGATGACCTTTCTTTCCAAACCAAAGTGACATCTAATAGAATAAAATCTTTCAGTGCAGAATCTGTGTGCAAAGAGGAGAAGGTGATTTCCTTCATTTCCCAAAGAAAGATCCACTCAAGGCTAGGGAGGTGTGAATCAATATTAATACACTGGATTTTATTGTCTATGTTGATGGAGCATTATTCAGTTTAGTCCATCAAGATATTTTTAATTGTTCTTTTCAAACTGCATTTGCAAAATTGCATTGGTTTTCATTCACAACATTTGCTAATACCCTTGAGCTTTTGCAAGAAAGGGCACATTAAAAGAAGTGAGAGCAGAGGTGACAGACAGCAAGAAAGCACTTTGAACAACAGCAAAAAGCACAGAAGAACTAGGTAGAAAGAACAAAAAGACAAGACAACAGGGAGATATGGAAAGAGGGTGAAATGGTAATGGGAGCCAATCACATAAGGTAGTTGAGTGATTGAGGCCAAGCAGATATGGTGGGTGGGTGCAAAAGAGGCCAAGAGTTTTAATGGGTAGGTAGGAGCAATCAAGCAACACACTATACACTACCACATAAGAGAGTTGCAGTGTATGAGGCTGAACATGAATACGGGCAATAGCGCCTTTTTCAGATGAGTCCATCACAACCAAAAAAAAATATTTTGTGTGGGCATTGATCAGGGTTTCAGCTCTACTTTTGAAATCATGGATAAACTCTTGTTTGAACAACTTGAATATCTTGCATATTGATTTCCACAATAGGTTATGAATATTTATTTATATATATATGTGTGTGTGGGTGGGTGTGTGTGTGTGTGTGTGTGTGTGTGTGTTCTTATATATGGCATTTAGAATGCCTCATCTCCATGAAACTAGGGGTATCCCTTTTGGCACAGACAAAACTCAGAAGTGAAACCCTTAATATCTTGGCTATGGTATTTTTGGTAATGGATCACTTATTCTGGAATAAACAACCCCATGATCTATAGTCTGAAACTTGCATAATTCCCTACTTTGCACCAGAATTTAATAAGCTGCAGAATATTAAATGATGACATCAAGCAGTAGGACAAGATTCTGCATAGGAAAAGACAGGTGGCTGCCTCTGTGGGCTTAAGTGTGTTCTGTCATAGTCAGTGAAAATCACAGACACACCAGTAAGTGTTTCATCTTTACTAAAAAGATTTTCAAACATAACTGTAATGGCAAAAGGTTTGAACAATTAAGAAGGCATCCAAGGAGTTGAGGAGTACAATGGTGAGGTAAAAAGGGAGTTGTCACCAATGGATATGTCAGGTGTACAGTTTCCCTTATATGGGGGTGATATAATCTGGATTTGTTCCTTCAATGGGGCAGATTTTTTTTCTGGCCAACAGTATTGCTAGGTGCCTTTGTTCATCTCTTCTGTCCTTGCTCCAGACCCTGCCTCTTTGTCTTCTGAGAGCAGCAACAGCTGCCTCTCCTGATTGGTTGTTGGGCAACTCTTCAGCTAAATTCCCTAAAGCTGATGATCTTCTTCATCTTCCAGGTCTGAGCCAGCCATGACACTATGCTGCTGAACAGATTACTCTGCGAGAACATGCCAACACATTCAGGAGTCCATGGTGCTTCCAGGATTTGGATGTTGCATATGGAGGTATTTCTCCTTTTCAAGTATGAATGGGGGATAGACATTTATCCTACCCAAGTAACTACATCCTGCACTTTAACTCTGCAGTACAAAAATATATATCTTGTTTCACACATCCAGTTATACCAAGAAGAAGCAATTAATTAATTACACTTGTGATCAAATATGACCGTATAGAACTTGGATAATTTGGTTGAAATTTCAAACCTTCAAGAGCATGGTGAGGGTTTTATTTGTTTCCTGGTCTGCATTATACTTATTCGTTTCAGAATTAATCTATCATTTGCAAGGCATTACTTTATAGATTACCTTGAGGGCAAGGATCCCTCCTGAATCATAAAAATACATGCCGCATCTATTACATCCACAGCGCATAGATCAGGAAGTGGGAATATACTCCCCCAAATGCAGGGACTGATCAAGGAATGACATTCTCAAATACAATTCTAAAAGAAATGGACTATTTGGCATGATGAACCTATTTCCTTCTCTTTTGTGTAGGTCAGGGAGGATATTCTATTGTGCCCTGAAATGAAATAATATCTTTTGTCACTTGCCCAAATTAATTTAGTTCCACCAGAATATAAAATACACGATGCAGCAACTGGAATGTGCAGCTAACTTTTTGTTTTGCTTTGTTGTTGTTTTTTTTTAAAAAATGAATTAATTTTTATGACAACTCTGCCTAATTACAATCTTCCCTTCTTCTGGGGAAGAAAGAGTGAATAAAAGAATCTTTCCACCAGGAGAAGGAAGAAGACGTAAGTTTAGTTACGTCTTAGTTTAGGTTAATCTTCTTCAATAACTTCTACGAATGACAATCAACTGCTGGCTGCCGTAATATTTGCTGTAACTTGCTCTCCAGGCCAAATGAAAAAAAAAGAAAGAAATCTCATTTTTGTTCAGGCTGTGACGCGGGAGAAAGCCCATCTCTTTTGTCCATTATGACTCTCATTGGGATGTTATTTTTCAAGGAAAAATAGGGTCTTCTGACTAAAGTATGCATGACAGGAAGCTTGGCATTTGGATAACTATCTGTTTGGACGGTCCTCTTATCTTGGAGTCATGACCATAGCAAGCATTACAACTTTATTCAAATTAATACCAAGAGTGTATCTCCTTGGGCAAAGGGTTTAAGGGAGGGAAAGCAATTCAAGAAAGGAAACTGTCAATACAGGCAATCCTCAACTTACAAGAGTTTGCTTAATGACTGTTTGAAATTACGAAAAAAGGGACTTATATCCATTGCACACACGACTGTTGCAGTATCACCATGGTCACATGATCAGAGTTCAGATGCTTGGCAAAGACTCACATTTATGACAGTTGCCAGATCCTGTGGTCATGTGATTACCTTTTGTGACCTTTTGACAAGCAAAGTCAATGGGAAAGCCAGATTCACTTAACAGCTGTGTTACTAACTTAACAGCTGCAGCGGTTGACTTCACAACTGCGGCAAGGAATGGGGCAAAACTCACATAACCACTTCCTCGCTTAGCAACAGAAATGTTGGTCTCAGTTGTGGTCATAAGCAGGGCTTTTTTCTCATAGAACGCTCAGAATGGAGTTCTGGCACCTTTTTTGGATGGAACATTGTAGGGTAGGCAAGGCGGGTTGTATGACATGTATGCGTTCCGGCACCTTTTTCTTTTACAAAAAAAGCACTGGTCATAAGTCAAGAACTACCTGCATAACCATTTAAATTGCTCCGTGAGGCCTTAATAGTGGAAAAATTAAAGTAGATTAAGGTGTTCTTTTGAGGGATGTGTTGCCTTTATCTTTCCCAATAATCTGCGTAAATTGGAAATGCCCTCTCTGTGATGTTTCCAGGTCTTGGAGAAGTTTCCTGAATGAGACCACTTGAAGTTGTTTTAATGCTTCTTGAGGTGAAATCTGTTGTATTTTCTTGCAAACGTGGATGGCATCTCTTATCTCTTTCTGGACCAATTCACAAACTAGCCCAGATGTTTTTTCACTACCGATTCTCAGTATAATCTTTTCATGAGTCAGGCTTTTCAACCTGAACAGCCCTAACGTATGACCCTGATGTTTACAAATATTATAAGATGCTAAAATGATTCAGGTGTCTTCCTTCAATACAAAGAAGTCTTGTCCTGCAAAAAAGCAGGAGGCAAGCCATAGTTTTTGCATTATGGGATTACTATTATTATTTGGGAGGGGGGGTATTTTTTCCATAACCCTCAGAATCCAAAGACATTGTTTCCATCACCTCATCAGGACTAGCACAGTTTAATTTTGAGTGAATCCAATAACTTTATTTGCTAAAGGCCTAGAATATGTCCTATAGCAGGTGATCCTGTGAATCACCTTGGCAGGGTGCAGGTCACTTTGAAAAGGATTGCTGGAAATATACTAAATATACAGCGATGCCATCCCAGATAGAACTCAAACTTTCCATTTATATTTGGTTTCAGGATTAAATGGATGCTTCAGAGATGCTTGATATTTTTATTTTTCTACCCAACCGTGACAAATGAGTAATTTTGTCACAGAGTTATCAAAGTAATAATTGGAAGTATCTTTAGGCTGCAAAAGTAGGATTCAACATATGTGCTTTGTTAAACTACTGGATGCCCAAACAGATTCTGGCATGAAGAACAGTTTTAATCCTTTATTTTAGTCTAGACATATGTGGAGGGGAAAAAATTGACTCATTAAAATAAACAGCCTGTCTTTGGACAACATAAATTATAGGCCGAGTCCATTGATACCCTTGACTGAGGCCTCTTGAAGTAGAAGGGTTAAATACATCCTACACTCCCATATCCATAACAGCATCTCAGTCTCAACTGGTACACTTCCATTTGTTTTTGAGTTTTCAAAAAATTAAGGCAGCTTTTAGTTGAGTCTTTAAATTAATGTGCAGTTTAGCTCTTGGTGTTGGCAAAATTCTGCAGGCACTGGTAACATATCTGTATATTCTTGCCTGTCATTTCTAGATTGTTTCTTACAGATTCTCTTTGACAGACTCCCATCATTGGATAGTTGTATATGTTGCCATGCTACAGAGGAAAATATGGTTTGACTTAATCAACCTGCAGACATACTTAAATCAAGAAATATTATGCCATACAGTTCTCAAAAAGCGATTATATTGTGGTGATAAAGGTAGCAAAACATAGTTATTTTTCCATTCTTGTCCCATCTGCAAGTTGCTTTCCAGCAACCCTTTTCAAAGTGACCTGCACCCTGCCAAGGTGATTCACAGGATCGCCTGCTATAGGACATATTCTAGGCCTTTAGCAAATAAAGTTATTGGATTCACTCAGAATTAAACTGTGCTAGTCCTAATGAGGTGATGGAAGCAATGTCTTGTCATATTAGCTGATATAAGTTTGACTTTGCAATTCGTAAAGAAGTGGACAATACATTCTTGGGTCAGCTAAAGCAACCGCTTGTATATTAGGTCCAGGTTTGTCTTGGTTGGTGAAGTCACCTAATCTCAATCCATGCTGCAATACCACTTTGTTGAGGGAGGTCCTGGCAGCTCGAAGGAGATGGTGGTACACAGTGGTGGGATTCAAATATGTGAACAACCGGTTCTCTGTGTGGACGCTGCTTCCGGACGTCCATGCTGGGCCTGGGCAACAAAAAATTAGCTACCAGTTCTACTGAACTGGTGCAAACTGGCTGAATCCCACCACTGGTGGTACATCTCCTTATCAAGAACTATTTTTTGGACTCATTGGTACTTGTCAGCCCTTCAGGAAACAGACAATAAATCCAAACTCATGCATGCTAACACCAATTTTGCTATAAAGCTAAAGTAAATCTTGCAAATCTGAATGCATTTAAGCTCTCCCCCCCTTTATATTCATCAATAGGAAATGTCTTATCATGGGACATTTTCTCAGGTTACAGTTCTGGCCAGGATTTAGTTTCCTTTTACCAAACTGTTGTCTCTGTTACTGAATTACTGAATTAGTATAGAATTATAAAATAACAGAATTGGAAGGGACCTCTGAGGTCTTCTAATCCAACCCCCTCCTATACCATTCTGGACAAATGGCTGTCCAATCTTTTCTTAAAAACCTCCAGTGATGGAACACCCACAACTGTTCTACTAATTAATTGTTCTCCCTGACAGGAAATTTCTCCTTAGTTCTAGGTTGCTTCTCTCTTTGATAGGCTTCCATCCATTACTTCTTGACCTGCCCTCAGGTGCTTTAGAGCAGGGATCCCTAACCCTTCTGGATTAGTGGCCCAGTGGGAAACAGAGGGGCAGTCACCTTTATGTGTGCATACGCATACACACAAATGTGGCTATGCATGCACATGCGTGAACAGGGCCGTGAACAAGCGCACTCTGCAAATGGGGCTGCCAGCGCCGGTGTGAGGGTTGCGGCAAGGCTAGCGCCATCGCAAGTGGGCATGCGCACACTCTTGCCACATGGCCCGGTGGCCAAGAGGCCACAGCCCGGTAGTGGGCCGTGGCCCATAGTTTGGGGACCTCTGCTTTAGAGAATAGGTTGACTCTTTCCCCCTCAGTCCAATCTTCAATATTCCCTTCAGTAGAAGGTTGTTGAGAAGATTTTGTGCTATAACTATAGTACAAATGGCCCTGGAAGAAACTGATTATCTGGATCCACTTCAGTCAGTTTTTAGTCCTGGATCTACTGAGAAACCATTGGTCATGTTCGCTGATGGAACTGGGGTAGGGTACCTAGCCTGGGAAGTCCTTCAGGCAGCCACTCAAACTTTGCTCATTTCCCACATTACAATGAATTTATTTTACATTAGGGATGCCCTTGAAAACTTCTCTGGATTTTCTGTATTTTATGGCTTTTGTGTTTTCTTCCGAACAATTTGGGGATTTTATCTGTATTTTATTACTATTTATGTTATGTGGTGCTCAGAGTCATTGTAAGAGCTGGAAGGAGAGGAAGGATGGCTGGATTTAGGCTGCTTCAATAGCATAAAAAAGGTTGAAATTAAAGATTTCAGATTACACATCATGCATGTGATCTTTATGCAATAGATTTATGAATACTTTGATTATAAATATCATGCCTTGCAACTGAAGCAGGGTCCTATTTTTTCTTCGAAGTATATTTAAGATGACTTTCTAAGAAGTATATTTAAGAAAGACGTTTTCTTTTGATACTTTTCCTTCCAAAGCATATGCTATTATATTGATACTATTAGCTATCAGAAGAAGAAGAAGAAGAAGAAGAAGAAGAAGAAGAAGAAGAAGAAGAAGAAGAAGAAGAAGAAGAAGAATGATTGATAGATGTGTGTGTGTGTGTGTGTGTGTGTGTGTGAGAGAGAGAGAGAGAGAGAGAGAGAGAGAGAGAGAGAGAGAGAGAGAGAGAGAGAGAGAGAATGAACAAAGAAATAAATGGAGACAATAATGTTGCCTTAAATCTACCATCCCTGAAAGACTTATTGTAAGAAACTCAAGGAAATTAAAAAGATGCCATAAAGAGATACATAAAAAGAGCCCATTTACCATCCATGATTCCCAAAGTCCATGGAGCATTAATATTAGGTTAAAAAATATCATGATTGGTTTTTTAAAAAATGAAGTAAGGTGCAGGGAACCTCTTAGTTTCTTTTCTACATTTTCAGAATCAATTTCTTGCAGAATAGCAAATACTTACCAGATTTAACAGTTTATCCCTTGAGTATGCAAATCCAATTAAAATGCTCCACCAATGGAGGATGAGATAAAACAGGCCTCTGAGAAAATGAAGCATATGTTTATAAGGTTTTTTTCAAAAAAGATTTCACCACTTTTGAAACAAGCATTCATTTCCCAAGTTGCATAGTGGCAGGTGCAACAGCTGCAATACCATTGAGCTAATAAGTATACCAGATCTAACTTTAAATGATTTCATAGCCCATGAAACCGAAGCAAGGCACATCAGATTAAATAAACACCTAACTATGTTCTAACAGATACGTTTTACATACCATGGATAAATCCTTCTGTGTATATTCCTGTGCTTTATATTCCTGTAGAGTATTTCCAATTATGTCTTAACCTTTCCTATCCAAAGTGGCAGATATTATCACGGTCTACCTTTTGAGGGATGCGGTGGCTCAGTGGGTTAGGACGCTGAGCTTGTCGATCAGAAGGTCGGCAGTTTGGCGGGTCGAATCCCGAGTGCCGCGTAACAGAGTGAGCGCCTGTTACTTGTCCCAGCTTCTGCCAACCTAGCAGTTAGAAAGCACATAAAAATGCAAGTAGAAAAATAGGGACCACTACGGTGGGAAGGTAACAGCGTTCCATACGCCTTTGGCATCTAGTCATGCTGGCCACATGACCACGGAGATGTCCTCGGACAAGCACTGGCTCTTCGGCTTTGAAACGGAGATGAGCACCGGCCCCTAGAGTTGGAAATGACTAGCACACATGTGCAGGGGAACCTTTACCTTTTGAGGATTATATGGAAGGCTACTCTTTGGGGTTCCAGTGGTAGAGTTTTTTTCTTAAATTTAATCTAGTCTGAACGATGAAGGGGCACCTTCAAGTCAGTTTTGGTTCCTGGCAATTACCTAGACCAGTCCCTGCCATTTTCTTGGTAAGATTTCAGAAGTAGTTTGCCCTTTCTTGCTTCCTAGGACCAAGAAAGAGTGACTGACCCAAGGTCACCCAGCTTGATTTCTACCTAAAGTAGGACTAGAACTCATGGCTTCCTGGTTTCTAACCTGGTGCCTCAACCACTACACCAAACTAGTATGATATGTAGGCTAGGCTAGGCTAGGCTAGGCTAGGCTAGGCTAGGCTAGGCTAGGCTAGAGTAGAGTAGAGTAGAGTAGAGTAGAGTAGAGTAGAGTAGAGTAGAGTAGAGTAGAGTAGAGTAAAGGCAGGGTATGTCTTTTCTGTGATACAATCATTTAAGTCTCAGCAATCTGCTTCGCATCAATATTTTCAGATAATTAATGTATATTGCATATATATGAATCTAAGCCAAGGATGAATTCAGTCCCTGAAAAGCTGTCCCAGGCCTCAGAAAACCTCTAGGTTCACTGTGTTAGCTAAATTTTTCATAGATGAAAGTACTATAGTGAACTTTCTTAGCAGCTTTTTCACAGCAAATGAGTTCTATATTCATTTCCAGATTATTTTGCTGATAACCCATGAGCACAAAAGAATGAGAGATTTTACATCTTCTAAAGCACCTTATCTTTAAAAAAACAAAAAAAAAACAAATCAAGAGCTAGGAGCCAATAGCAGGTTACAATCTTCTCCCTTGTAGGATGAATGCCAGAGCCAAGAGAATAGCTGTCTGGCTTGTCATAAAACTTAAGATGATAGATATGGAAGGACATTGGTAAGTTCAACACCCTAATTGATCTAGGACATCCAAGCTAAAGCATCTCCAAGAGATGAATGTCCATTCTTTGCTTGAGGGCCTCCAATGAATTAGCAGCTGCAAAGAGCTTTTTCTTCTACTCAAATGCCACTCGTCCTTGAAATGCAGAAATGAGACAAATGTTACTCTGACCTCTGCCACTACTACAGGCCCAGATTCTGTACAAAAGCTTTTATGGTTAAAAAGAGACTCTTACAGGAATTGCTGAATTATAAAGCAAATTTAAATCTTGACAAGTTGCAGGTGAGCATGCATACATACATCTGTCTAATCTCAGCAAGTTCCTGGACAGGGAAGCAAGTTGCAATCCTATTTATATCGGCATTACAAAAATAACGGTATAAAGAGGCAGAGCCTGGAAACCTATACAGGTAGTCCTCGAGTTAAGACCACAATTGAACCCAAAAATTTCTATTGCTAAGTGAGACAGTTGTTACGTGAGTTTTACCCCATTTTTCAATCTTTCTTGCCACAATTGTTAAGGGAATTGGTGCAGTTATTAAGTTGGAAACACCATTGTTAAGTGTATCCATCTTCCCCATTGACTATGCTAATCAGAAAGTTTACATGATCACATGACTCCGGGACACCACAATGGTCATAAATATAAATCAGTTGCCAAGCATCTGTATTTTGATCATGTGACCATGGGGATGCTGCAACGGTTATAAGTATGAAAAATGGTCATAAGTCACTTTTTTCAGTGCTGTTGTAACTTCGAATGATCACTAAGTGAACTGTTGTAAGTTGAGAACTACCTGTATCTGGAAATAAGAGTATAGAAAGAATATTAAAGATGGCAATGCTGCAGAGTATGTGTAGCTTGGTAAACTACCTGGACACGTCCATGAAGTTCTCTTAGCTAAATTTTGGAAGTGATTTGCCCTTGCCTTCTTTCCAGAGGTGAGAGAGAGTGGCTGGCCCAAGCTGACTTTGCACTTAAGTCAGAACTAGAACTAGTGCTCTCCTGGTTTCTAGCCACTATACCACACTGGCTCTTCACTGACCTCTCCCTAAATATTCTCAAACAGCTGTGGGCTGAAAAGCAGAAATCAGTGACAGACACTAAATCTCAACCCTGGAAAGAAGTGCAGTGGAAATACAGAATTCAAGAAATAAAAAATTAAGCCAAAAAGAATAGCACAGAGCAAAACTAAAGACCTGGAGCATAGTGGACAGAAGAAAACAAAGGACGTGTAGATTTATAGGACTGCAGTTGGATTGATCTTATTTTAAATGCTCTCCTGCAGGTTTCTAATTATTTGAGTTAATGCCAGATCTGAAAAAAATTAATTACAATGATCTCCATAAAGCAGGGGTGTCAAACTCAATTTCATTGAGGGCCGCATCAGCATTGCGGTTACCCTCAGGGGGCCAGGTGGGTATGGCCAGGGTGGGCGTGGCCTACTGGGTGGGCATGGCTAGAGTGTGTGTGGCCTACTGGGTGGGCATGGCCAGCTCTACATCATTCGCATGAAGGGTGCCTATGAGGGCCTGGGCAGGAGTGGGACAGATCTGAGGGTTTCTGGCAGAAGGAGGGTCTCTGGGCCAGGGCCATGGCAGTAGGGGCTGTTCTCTCACTGTTTCCAGGATGGCTTCGCGGGCCACATGAAACCACTTCGTGGGCCAGATCCGGCCCCCGGGCCTTGTGTTTGACATGTCTGCCATAAAGGATTCAAGTATCTCTCTACTCAAGCTCTGTTTAGGCTATTTATTAAACTTCCAGATGGGTAGTGTTGTGTAGTGAGTTCTTTGGAGGCAGTAAGCGAGGCAAGAGGTTGCACACAGGAACATTGCTTTATTGAGGCAAACAGGAACAGAACTGAAACAGAGGCTTCGGGTGCAGCTACTTATACAGTTGGCCACTAGGCGGCGGCCAATAGGTTTAAAAGAACCCATTCCTGCCCCAAATCCTCCAATCATCTTCTTGGAGACAGCTTGTCTGGCAAGTCAGTGACATTACACAGACACACCAATTGAGCAACCTTAAGCAGCATTCAAAAGACACGTGAAAACAGTTCAAGCAAATCCCAATACATTACAAGTAGCATCTTCTCCCTTTGCAAAAATGAAGTTTAAGGAGAGGTTTACCAAGCTAGCAGCCCGCCAAACTGCAGGAACTGATTTCTTCACTTGGCTTCAAAAAATATAAGAGATTTCCCCAAAGGCAGAAGCTTGTCAGTCTGAAATCCTGAGGAATAGCAAAGGTTGCTGTAAAAATGATAAGATGGACAGACAAAAGTGATAGACTGGAATTTCCAACTTGTCATCAAAAAGCTTCATATCCCTGCCTGGTGAAGAGATTGTCCAAATGTCTTCATTTTTCAGAAGAGGAATGTTATTGAATTGGCCACTAATGATAGCGCAGAATGGACCATTTCAGATTGGATTATTTCCAAATTGGCCACAAATTGTGAGGTCACAATAGACTTCAGGTGATGTAACTTTATTGTAAGCTCAATCTGAAATTAATTGAGCTGCTAGTTCAGTGGTGAAAGAGATGCTTTAATGTGTAAACATCCCAGATTCAAGGCTTGACATTCCAAGGGGGGCTCAAACCAACTTCTAACCTGAATTTTATATAGCCAATGAATTATCTCATTTTTCATTTTTAAAGTTATTATTTCACTGTATTCCAGTTTTTAAACTTTGCAAGCAGCATCCTGATGTGACTGTGAGGTTACTGGGAGGGGGGAGGGGCAGGAATAAAAAAAGAAAAAGAAAATGGCCTTCTAAGGTTTTGTTTTAGCATTGTTTTTTTGCTTTTTGAGTTGCTGGTAGGGTGTAGAGTACAAAATAGTTCCAGGAAGATTTGCCCATCATGTTGCTGCTCCAAACAAAAGAAAACTACAGTGCCAAAAATTACATGCTTCTGCTATCAAATTTTAGTAACCAAATCTAGGAAGTTTTTTTGGCCTGCAAAATGGGAATTGCTGGTCTTTGTGTAATCCATAAACCACTTTGTTTCACTCTGAAGTAGATCCTTTGGCCTCTCTTTTAAAAATCTCATTCTGGCAATAAAATCTTTAGACAGCCAGAGGGGAAGTCACTACACCCATCTTTTAACATCCCTTACCCTGGATAGAGAAGTCACTTTATTACAATATTTCAGCGACTGTATTACAATATTGAATCTGTTTGGAACGTGGCTCAAGATCCAAAACAAAACAAACTCACTTGGAATTCCAGCAACAAGGTTTTATTTCAAAAGAAGCGTTTGCAAAGGCTTGGTGGACTGAAACACACACAGCAGTTCAGCCACAGCTTACAGAGCTGTTTGACACATTTTTATATCCTATCCCCGACGCAGATTCCACCTCCCCTATCGCACTCAACGCCCCTTCTCTAATCATCCGATAAACTTTCTGGACCGCCTAAAACCACTGTCCTTCCCATGTTCCAGGAAGCCCCTTTGTCCATATCCTATCTTTCACCATCTAATTTTCTGTTACCACAGTCCATCTCCTATAGTTGTTTCGATATTTCCTCTTACAATTTGTAACTTCTGCTTTTCACATTTGTACCTGTCAATACTTAGATAAAATATTATTTATGATCTTCAGTTGGCTTCTGCTTCAACCTTTAGACTCATTAGAAATTTCTGAATAATACTTTTATTCCTTTCAATCCACCCTTTCTTTTCTTTATCCTTTCAGAAATTTATAAACAAACAAACAAAAAATACACTTTGCATATAAGAACTACCAGTGCTTTTTTTGTAAAAGAAAAAGGTGCCGGAACTCACACATGTCCTACAACCCTCCTTGCCTACCCTACAGAATTCCATCAAAAAAAGGTGCCGGAACTCCGTTCTGAGCGTTCTATGAGAAAAAAAGCCCTGAGAACTACGTAATATACTTACCGTATATGTTGGCATAATGATCCCAGTTATAAAAACGTCTGGGTTGTTGTTCTTCCTCCTTGTTATCCCTCAAACACATTTCCTCATTTTTATATGGTGCAGGGGGGTTTCTTCTGAAGACATTCTTTTAGTAATGGCAGTTTCTATTAATCTCTGTACCAGTCCTCTTATGTTTGATTAGCCTGTATACACCTTAAGTTTATCCATTCTATATCCCGTGGAATTTGAATATCACTATCTCCCAATATAACTGAATTTAAGTTAGGTTGTGTTTCTGCTGCCTAAATTTCAATTTCTCCTATAATTGGGTATGTGGGCTAAAGAGTCTGTTGATGTCAGACCTTTACATATTTTTAACCAATCCTCCACTATTACTATGTCACAAATTTTTTCACAGAGACAGACTGTCCACAATCACAACAGTGATAAGAACATTCAGTGACACCATTGCAAGCACAGAACCAACACATTATGTAGAAGTTTGTAGAATGTGGAGGTCCACAGCTTCTTCTGGAATCCTTGGATGGAATAACATAGGCCACCACTCAGATTGAAAAAGCCAGAAAGCTGCTATTCCTCCAATGAGAAAAATCACAAACAAACCCAGGCTATTATTTCTTCACCCCACAATGACCACATCAGGTTTCTGGAAATTTTTATTCCGAGAGGGTCTTCTCCAGGAATTATTTTCCACTCTTTTGGCTCCACCCTTTCTTTTCTTTTGAACTGCTGTTTCAGTTGTTAGGAGGACTTGGTAGGGACCACCCCAGGCTGAAGTAAGTTTTTCTTCACACCAGCTTTCTATCAGGACCCAATCACCAATCTGAAACTTGTGGACAGCAAACTTCAATGGAGATGTCTGGGCTAGCAATCCTTGCTTGCTGAGAAAAGACAAAGCAGAAAACAGCCCCAGTATCTAATTCGTTAAAAACATGTCCTTAGTTTCATATTGTGGAATTTTCCCCACTTGAGGTAATTTAAAATCAACTTGAATGCATTGAAATAGCCTCACCATTAGATATCATAGAACATTTTATGCATTTGTTTACATATCATACTTATCATATAACCAACCATATATCAACCATCCCTCCTTTCAGTGGCTGCTTCTGTGTCCTAGTTATTGCTTTATTCAACGATGCTAACCATCAAGACTTCCCCAAATGTCAATTTTAGACAAAAATGCCTCTTTTGGCTGCCTCTTTTCCTCCACTTCTCGGTAAAACCCCCTTCCTCTAGCCATTCCTTTGTCCGTATTTACAAACAAATTGCTTAGTAAAGAGCCAACAAAGGAATGCTCACCAAACTCTGCTAGAGTTTGTTTGCACACAAATCTTTACTTAAAACAACATAGCTCATTTATAATCCCAAAATTTTTCTCAACTTCTTTCTTTTAAACAAGGGTTGAATTACAATTCCTTCAATTCTCTTCAGGTAACTATTATTATAATTACAAGGAGCTGTTCACAAGCCAATGAGCTCCTTTGGTTTCTTTTTTTTAATCTCTTTCTTTGTAAACAAGGCCTTTTTATTAATTATTATTATTAGACACAACACAAACAGAAACACACACACTACCTCAACACTCCTCTAAAAAAATGGACTATATATTGCCTTGGATCCAACAGGCATATAAACTTCTTTTATTAACCTATATGTTTAGTGCTTGACATAGCCAATTTTTAAAACTTCCATATTTTGAGCAATATGCACTAATGCTTTTAATAGGATTTCTTGGCCACTCAAAATAACAATATTGAGTCATGGTACCTTTACTCTTACCCCAGATGTATTTTCCAGATGAATCCATCCCATCCTGCTAACATTTAAAACAGCAATACTTTATCACAATACTTTTACTTTTACCTCAAGTGTATAGTTTATTCTGCCAACTTTGCCCTCAAATGAAGTAATTAAAACTGCCTAACTATGGCCACTGAGTTCCCTCATCCATTTGTTTTTGTCCCCAAATAAAATAACAGTATTGAATCATCAGGTCTTTATCTAAACCTTTTACCATTCTACTATAAGGAGGATGATTCCATCCATCCAGGATCTTCCCCAGGGGACTGTTAGGAGGGATGAAAACATTCTCTCCCTTTCCCACATCTTGGGAGTCCCCTCTTTGATCCTTTTGTGCCTTCTTGGAAAATCTATTACCCATCAGTGGTTACCGTCTGGTTCTCTTATCATTAGCAACCTAATGAGGCCACCTTATGCTTCACCAAGTCACTTCCTCTTTTTCCCCACCAATCTCCTCGCGGAGGTATGGAAATCAGGTACTCAAGAGTCCGCACTCACTTCGTCTTGCCAGCCCTTATGGCTCTCGGGGCATCTCAGTCACACTCTCACAGGTCTCAGATTCACACCAGCCTACCCACCCAGCCGCCCAGGTAATGCCCTGATTTTCTTACCTGGGTCTGTGCACAGAGTTTCCCAGCAGTTGGTACTTCACCCACCTCCTTGCCTTGCCAGTTCTTCAGACCTTCAGGACATTCACACCTAGTGTATGTATGTCTTGCCAGTCTTCCAGGAAACCCCCCCCCCAAAAAAAATTGACCTGACTTCCTTTGTTCCTGGAATCCACTATTTAGCATCCGGTTCTTCATGGGTACTGGGATAGGGGTGTTCACCTTTCAGGAAACTGTCAAAATAGACATGGCGCCTGTCCCCTTAGGGGTGGCCACTCCCAGTGGTCCAGGGACTGTTTAGATATTTATTTATTTATTTTTATTTTAATTCCATTTATATCCCGCCCTTCTCCGAAGACTCAGGGCAGCTTACAAGCTTAGCAGTATCCCGGATGAGCCCCCAAGTTGTTTGGAACGTGGCTCAAGATCCAAAACAAAACAAACTCACTTGGAATTCCAGCAACAAGGTTTTATTTCAAAAGAAGCGTTTGCAAAGGCTTGGTGGACTGAAACACACACAGCCATTCAGCCATACCTTACAGAGCTGTTTGACACATTTTTATATCCTATCCCCAACGCAGATTCCACCTCCCCTATCGCACTCAACGCCCCTTCTCTAATCATCTGATGAACTTACCAGACTGCCTAAAACCACTGTCCTTCCCATGTTCCAGGAAGCCTCTTTGTCCATATCGTATCTTTCACCATCTAATTTTCTGTTACTGTTCTGAACCAGCCTGCTACCAGCCTTGCAATAAGGCAAACCCCTGTTCAAACAGTAGAGACTGGAGAGCGTCTGAGGCTGAAAAGCGTCTGCCAAGATTTATTACTCAAACAACAGAACAAGAAACAAAAACACTGGAACTTGAATCCTCAAACGGAAGGGTTGCTTTCAGCAACCAGCCCTTCCCCAAACACTCCTTTTATTTAGAGTTCAGGGTGTGGTCTCCCTGTGCCTCCTCCCGAGGAGTCCCACAGCCTTTCTCTGCTTGGTCCTGCTCGACTGCCTCCTGCGTCGGGCGTCCTTGAACAGGGCCAGCTGTGGGTCATCATCCTCCGCACTATCGGGCTCACGCAGCTGAGAAGAGGGCCCCGGCTGGGGGCTCTGCGAAGCCTCCAAGCTGTCATCAGCCAGTTCGTCTTCCACACCCTCCTCCTCCCCCTCATCTGAGTCATCCGAGACATCTGAGCCGGCTGCCGGACCCACAGGCTGGCCCTGAGTCACAACACTATCCCGCACCGCAGGGCCCTTCCCCCGGGGCTGCCGATCCGGATGCGGTCGGGATGGGAATTGTTCGTGAAAAGCAGTCACCAACGCAGGGGCATGAACGGCAGTCGCGTCACCCCATGTGAAGTCCTCCGGCCCGTACCCTTTCCACTCGATCAGGTACTGGAAGCGACCTTTCAACCAACGGGAATCCCTGATGCTGGCGACCTCGTACTCGGGGGTGCTGCCTCCATCACGAGGTCCTGATGGGGGAGGTTCCGCTTGGCGAAGTGGACAAGCCGGTTGTTCGGGGACCAACAAGGACCGATGGAAGACGGGGTGCACGCGCAGGGAACGTGGCAGAGTTAAACGATAGGCGACCGGATTGATGACAGCCTCGACTGGGAACGGTCCAAGGTAACGGTGGTCCAGCTTCCTCGCCGGCCATGTGGATGGTAGGTTCCTGGTGGACAGCCAGACCCGATCCCCCACCGATAGTGGAGGCGTATCCCTTCTCGACCGATCGGCGAACCTCTTGTAGTCGGCCTTGGCCTTCTCCAGCTGCCGTCGCACCAACCGATGGATCGCCTGTAACTCCGCCATGAAGTCGTTCGCTGCCGGCTCCGGTGAGTCCACGGGAGAAAGGGGGAAAAACCGGGGGTGATAACCCACATTGGCCAAGAACGGTGTCATCTGCGTGGAGGTGTGCTGCGAGTTGTTAAAGGCAAACTCGGCTATGGCCAAATAGTCCACCCAATTGTCCTGCTGCAGGTTGACGTAGCAGCGCAGATACTGCTCTAAGATACCGATGACCTTCTCGGTACCCCCGTCAGTTTGAGGATGATGCACGGACGAGAGGCAAACCTTAATGTCCAACGCACGCATCAACTCCTGCCAGAAGCGGGCTGTAAACTGGGCCCCCCTATCGGAGACGACTCTATCGGGAAGGCCGTGCAGCCGAAACACCTGTTGGATGAACATGCGACTAGTGGCGCGAGCTGACGGTAAGCCGCGACAGGGGATGAAGTGCGCCATCTTGGTCAGCATGTCCACCACCACAAACACTGTCGTGAAGCCGGAGGATGGGGGTAGATCCGTCAGAAAGTCCATGGACACAGCCCCCCAGGGTCTCTTGGGTGTTGGCAAAGGCTGCAGTAATCCAGGCGGGGCCCCTGTCGCTGACTTGGCCTGCCTGCATGGGATGCAGGAGGTGACATAAGACTGGACGTCGTGTCGGACTCGGGGCCACCAGAAGGTACGGGAGACCAGGTTCAGAGTCTTGAACAGGCCAAAATGCCCCGCAGCCGGGTTATCATGACACTGGCTGAGGACGAGTCCCCTGAGTGGCCGTCCCGGAACATAGAGCCGGTCACGATAATACAGAAGTCCATCCGTGACCGACCAAGGCGAATCTGGCCCCACCTCTTCCTTCCGCTGAGCCACCCACGCCTCCTGCTGCTGCGCCTCCCGGATCCGAGCCCGTATATCAACCGGCTCCCGCACCGCAGCAAAAGACTCGACGGGAATCACTGTCCTGGGCAGAAGCTTGTCTTCCACTCGGGTGTATTCGGGCTTCCTAGACAGAGCATCCGCTCTCTGGTTGTGCCCGCTTGGTATGTACCGCACCCGGAAGTCAAACCTCACAAAAAAAAGGGACCACCGGATCTGGCGTTGGTTCAAATTCCGAGCGGTCTGCAGTCTTTCCAGATTCTTGTGGTCCGTCCGGACCTCGATTTGATGCCGCGCCCCCTCCAGATGATGTCTCCAAGCCTCGAACGCCGCCTTGATGGCCAGCAGCTCCTTCTCCCAGATGGTATAGTTGCGCTCCGAGGGATTCAATTTCCGAGAGTGATACGCGCAAGGGAAAAGGGTACCGCTGGGCGTCGTTGCCTGGAGTAACACGGCCCCAATGGCAATGTCGGAGGCATCCGCCTCCACGACAAACGGCCGTTGCGGGTCAGGATGCTTCAAGATGGGCTCCTTCATGAAGGCGTCCTTCAAAGCCTGGAACGCCTGTTGTTCGGGGGCGTTCCACTGGAATCGAGTCTTCTTCTGCAGGAGCCGGGTGAGGGGGGCTGTCAAGGCAGCAAAGCCAGGGATGAATGTTCGATAGTAGTTGGCAAATCCAAGAAGTCGCTGAACATCCTTCACGCGACGCGGGGGTTGCCAACTCTGCAACGACTCAACTTTACTCGGCTCCATGGCGATGCCCTCAGGAGAAATGCGGTGACCCAGGAAATCGATGGTCACCTGATAGAACTGGCACTTCTCCAACTTGGCAAACAGCCGATGTTCCCGGAGGCGCTGCAGGACCTGACGGAGATGCTGATGATGCACTTCACGCAACGGGGAGTAAATCAGGATGTCGTCCAGATAAATCACGACAAACTGGTCCAACAGATCCCGAAAGATGTCATTCATAAAATGCTGAAACACAGCGGGGGCGTTGGTCAGGCCAAACGGCATCACCGTGTACTCGAAATGTCCATAGCGAGTACCAAACGCCGTCTTCCACTCATCACCCGGCCGAACCCTGACGAGGTTGTAAGTTCCACGCAGGTCCAGTTTCGTGAAGATCTTAGCCTCCCGGAGTCGGTCCAAGAGCTCGGGGATGAGGGGCAGCGGGTAACGGTTACGCACCGTGATGGCGTTGAGTTTCCGGTAGTCACAGCAAAGCCGTAACTCGCCCGACTTCTTTTTGACGAACAGCACGGGCGCAGACACTGGCGAGGACGAGGGCCGGATGAAACCACGAGCCAAATTCTTTGTCAGGAAGTCCCGCAATGCAGCCAACTCGGGCTCCGATATGGAGTACAAACGCCCCACTGGGAGAGGCGCATCAGGGACTAGATCAATGGAGCAGTCATAAGGCCTGTGCGGGGGTAATTGATCCGCCTCTGACTCGCTGAACACATCAGCGAAGTCGGACAGTTCGGGAGGCAAGGAAACCCCTGGGGAACCCTCCACCTGACCGGCACAGATATGGCAGGTGTGGTCCACGCACTGCAAACTTGGGAAGGTGACCAAGTTCTGAGACCAATAGATCTGTGGATCATGCGCCCGGAGCCACGCCAGTCCCAAGACCACGGGAAAGTGCAGATCCGAAGTGATGTAGAACTGGATGGCCTCCACATGGGAACTGATGGCCATACACACTGGTTGCGTGGCGGCCGTAATAGGCCCGGACAGGAGCACTCGACCATCGATGGTCTCCACTAGCATGGGCGGATCCACCGGACACTGGGGAACAGCCCATTTGGCCACAAAGGCCGAGTCCATAAAGTTAGTGGTAGCCCCAGAGTCAATTAAGGCATGGACCGGAATCCCCTCTGGCTTGCCAGGAAGGATCAGACGTGCCTCCAAAATCAAATGCCGTGGAGGTTCACAGGCACCGTCGGAACGGCGTCGCTCGGCGTGGTCGTTGTGGGTCGCCCGATCTATCACACCGTCTAGATCGGGCTCGGGCCGTTTCCCGACAGCAAAGTAGGGGACTTTCTCGGGGCAGGCTTGGTCACTGATGCCTGCTGATGCTTCTTTGGGCAAGAAGCAGCCAAATGTCCAGGGTCCCCACAGTAAAAACACAACCCCCCCGATCGTCGTCTGTCCATTTCCGTCACCGATAGACGGGACCTGGCGGCACCCAGCTCCATTGGCTCCTCCCTCTGGACTGGGGGCTCACGCTCAACAGGGGCAGCAGGGGTCTGTGGGGTGGCACGGCGACTCTTTCGCTGCTGCAGCCGGGCATCGATCCGCAGACAAAGATGGATCAGCCCATTCAGGTCTGAGGGAATGTCCACACGGGCCAGCTCATCCAACATCTCCTCCGACAATCCATCCTGGAAGGCATCCACGAGCGCAGCCTCATTCCAGGCGGAATCCTGGCTATGCAGCCGGAAATCGCTGATATTGGCCTGTAGGGGGCGCTGACCCTGCCTCAGAGCTTTCAGGCGTCGGGTGGCAGTCTGCGCCTTAATTGGGTCCTCGTACATTAGGCGCATATGGTCACAAAACCCCCCAAAGTTATCCAACAAAGGGCTAGGTTGTGCCAGCAGAGGCGTGCCCCAACGAGCTGCATCCCCCGACAGAAGGCTTAACACGAATCCCACCTTATCCCGGTCAGTGGGGAAATCAGCTGCTCTCACGCTGATAAAAAGCTGGCATTGTCCCAGGAAGCCCCTTCATGGATTACTGCCTTGTCGTGGCGAAGGGGCTTGCGTAATTCAATGAAGCTATGGGCTATGCCGTGCAGGGCCACCCAAGACGGACAGGTCATAGCAGAGAGTTCTGACAAAACGTGATCCACTGGAGAAGGAAATGGCAACCCACTCCAGTATCTTTGCCATGAAAACCCTATGGACAGTACCAAAAGGCAAAACGATATGACGCTGGAAGATGAGCCCCTCAGGTCGGAAGGCGTCCAACATGCTACTGGGGAAGAGCAGAGGGCTAGTACTAGTAGCGCCAGAAAGAATGAAGCGACTGGGCCAAAGCCGAAAGGACGCTCAGCTGTGGATATGTCTGGTGGTGAAAGGAAAGTCCGATGCTGTAAAGATTTTTTCTCCATAGGAACCTGGAATGTAAGATCCATGAATCAAGGAAAGCTGGACGTGGTCAAACAAGAGATGACAAGACTAAACATTGACATCTTAGGTATCAGCGAACTAAAATGGACAGGAATGGGTGAATTTAATTCAGATGACCATCAGGTATACTACTGTGGGCAAGAATCCCTCAGAAGAAATGGAGTAGCCTTCATAGTCAATAAAAGAGTAGGAAAAGCAATACTGGGATACAATCCTCAAAATGACAGAATGATCTCAGTTCGAATCCAAGGCAAACCATTCAATATCACAGTAGTCCAAGTCTATGCCCCAACCACCAGTGCTGAAGAGGAAGAAATTGACCGGTTCTATGAAGCCCTACAGCACCTTATAGAACTAACACCCAGAAATGATGTCCTTATCATCATGGGGGATTGGAATGCTAAAGTAGGAAGCCAAAAGATAACTGGAATAACAGGCAAGTTTGGCCTTGGAGTACAAAATGAAGCAGGGCACAGGCTGATAGAATTTTGTCAACAGAATACGATGGTCATAGCAAACACTCTTTTCCAACAACCCAAGAGACGGCTTTACACATGGACATCACCAGACGGTCAACACAGAAATCAGATTGACTATATGCTCTGCAGCCAAAGATGGAGAAGCTCTATACAGTCAGTAAAAACAAGACCAGGAGCTGACTGTGGCTCAGACCATGAGCTTCTCCTTGCAAAGTTTAGGCTTAAATTAAAGAAAGTAGGGAAAAGCGCTAGGCCAGTCAGGTATGAATTAAATCATATTCCTGTTGAATATACAGTAGAGGTGACAAATAGATTTAAGGAATTAGATCTGATAGACAGAGTGCCTGAAGAACTATGGACAGAGGTTCGCAACATTGTACAACAGGTAGCAACCAAAACCATCCCAAAGAAAAAGAAATGCAAGAAAGCAAAATGGCTGTCTGAGGAAGCTTTGCAAATAGCTGAGGAAAGGAGGGAAGCGAAAGGCAAGGGAGAAAAAGAAAGATATGCCCAATTGAATGCAGAATTCCAAAGAATAGCTAGAAGAGATAAGAATGCCTTCTTAAATGAACAATGCAAAGAAATAGAAGAAAACAATAGAATAGGGAGGACCAGAGATCTTTTCAAGAAAATTGGAGAGATGAAAGGAACGTTTCATGCAAAAATGGGCATGATAAAGGACCAAAATGGCAGGGACCTAACAGAGGCAGAAGAGATTAAGAAGAGGTGGCAAAATTACACAGAAGAATTATACAAGAATGAGCTTAACATCCCTGATAATCACAATGAGGTGGTCACTGACCTCGAGCCAGACATCCTAGAATGTGAAGTGAAGTGGGCCTTAGAAAAGCTGAGCAACAACAAAGCTAGTGGAGGTGACAGTATTCCAGCTGAGCTATTCAAAATCTTAAAAGACGATGCAGTAAAAGTGCTACACTCAATTTGCCAGCAAATTTGGAAAACTCAACAGTGGCCACAGGATTGGAAAAGATCAGTTTACATTCCAATTCCAAAGAAAGGCAGTGCCAAAGAATGTTCAAACTATCGCACCATTGCACTCATTTCTCATGCTAGTAAAGTTATGCTTAAAATTCTACAAGCTAGACTCCAGCAGTATGTGGATCGAGAACTACCAGAAGTACAGGCAGGATTTCGAAGAGGCAGAGGAACTAGAGATCAAATTGCTAACATACGCTGGATCATGGAGAAAGCTAGAGAGTTCCAGAAAAACATCTACTTCTGCTTCATTGACTATGCTAAAGCCTTTGATTGTGTGGATCATAACAAACTGTGGCAAGTCCTTAAAGAGATGGGCATACCAGACCATCTTATTTGTCTCTTGAGAAATCTATATGCGGGCCAAGAAGCAACAGTGAGAACTGGACACGGAACCACTGATTGGTTCAAAATTGGGAAAGGAGTCCGGCAAGGCTGTATACTGTCGCCTTGCCTATTTAACTTATATGCAGAGCACATCATGAGAAAGGCAGGGCTAGATGAATCAAAAGTTGGAATTAAGATTGCCGGAAGAAACATCAACAACCTAAGATATGCAGATGATACCACTCTAATGGCAGAAAGTGAAGAAGAACTAAAGAGCCTGGTGTTGCGGGTGAAGAAGGAGAGTGCAAAACTTGGGTTGAAACTAAACATTAAGAAAACCAAGATCATGGCATCTGGCCCTCTCAATTCCTGGCAAATAGATGGGGAAGAAATGGAGGTAGTGACAGATTTTATTTTCCTTGGCTCCAAGATCACTGCAGATGGGGACTGTAGCCAAGAAATTAAAAGACGCTTGCTCCTTGGGAGGAAAGCCATGGCAAATCTAGACAGCACACTAAAAAGCAGAGACATCACCCTGTCAACAAAAATCCGTATAGTCAAGGCTATGGTCTTCCCAGTTGCAATGTATGGCAGTGAAAGCTGGACCATAAGAAAGGCTGAGCGCCAAAGAATTGAAGCCTTTGAACTATGGTGCTGGAGAAGACTCCTGCGAGTTCCTTGGACTGCAAGGCGATCAAACCGGTCAGTCCTAGAGGAGATCAACCCTGACTGCTCTTTAGAAGGCCAGATCCTGAAGCTAAAACTCAAATACTTTGGCCACCTAATGAGAAGGAAGGACTCACTGGAGAAGAGCCTAATGCTGGGAAAGATTGAGGGCAATAGAAGAAGGGGACGACAGAGAATGAGGTGGCTGGATGGAGTCACTGAAGCAGTAGGCGTGAGCTTAGATGGACTCCAGAAGATGGTAGAGGACAGGAAGGCCTGGAGGAACATTGTCCATAGGGTCGCGATGGGTCGGACACGACTTCGCAACTAACAACAACAACAACGTCCCAGGAAGGCAGGAAACAGTTCTGGATTGCCAGCAAATTTATCCGGCATTGCTATCTGACATTTCCTCCTGGGTGGGGGTGCAGCATGTACCTGAGCTTGCAGCTGAGCCACCTGAGCTGCCAGCAAAGTGAGCTGCTGGGTGAGCTGAGCATTCTCGGCACGTAGCTGCTCCATCGTAGTAGTAAGGGGTGGGAGGCTGAAAGCAAACTGTTCTGAACCAAGCCTGCTACCGGCCTTGCAATAAGGCAAACCCCTGTTCAAACAGTAGAGACTGGAGAGCGTCTGAGGCTGAAAAGCGTCTGCCAAGATTTATTACTCAAACAACAGAACAAGAAACAAAAACACTGGAACTTGAATCCTCAAACGGAAGGGTTGCTTTCAGCAACCAGCCCTTCCCCAAACACTCCTTTTATTTAGAGTTCAGGGCGTGGTCTCCCTGTGCCTCCTCCCGAGGAGTCCCACAGCCTTTCTCTGCTTGGTCCTGCTCGACTGCCTCCTGCGTCGGGCGTCCTTGAACAGGGCCAGCTGTGGGTCATCATCCTCCGCACTATCGGGCTCACGCAGCTGAGAAGAGGGCCCCGGCTGGGGGCTCTGCGAAGCCTCCAAGCCGTCATCAGCCAGTTCGTCTTCCACACCCTCCTCCTCCCCCTCATCTGAGTCATCCGAGACATCTGAGCCGGCTGCCGGACCCACAGGCTGTCCCTGAGTCACAACAGTTACCACAGTCCGTCTCCTATAGTTGTTTCGATATTTCCTCTTACAATTTGTAACTTCTGCTTTTCACATTTGTACCTGTCAATACTTAGATAAAATATTATTTATGATCTTCAGTTGGCTTCTGCTTCAACCTTTAAACTCATTAGAAATTTCTGAATAATACTTTTATTCCTTTCAAATCCTTTTGGACACTTGAAGAATGTTATACATTTGGTATTGGAAAAGGTGAGGTTACCTGAGAGAATTTGTGTTTCTTTGTGTCTTGTGTGTGTTCTGAACCAGCCCTCTTCTCGCACCCCTAATCAAAAGAAGAGACTGGAAAGCGTCCAAGGCTAAAAGGCTTCTGCCAAGATTTAATAGTAAACACACAAGAGCGTATCTTCTCAAGCAAAAGAGTTGCTTTCAGCAACCAGCCCCTCCCCAAACACTCCTTTTATAGAGAGCTCAGGGCGTGGTCTCCCTGTGCCTCCTCCCGAGGAGTCCCATAGCCTTTCTTTGTTTGTCCCTGCTCGACTGCCTCCTGCGTCGGGCGTCCTTGAACAGGGCCAGCTGTGGGTCATCATCCTCCGCACTCTCGGGCTCACACAGCTGAGCAGAGGTTCCCGGCTGAGGACTCTGCAAAGTCTCCAAATCATCATCAGCCGGTTCGTTTCCCTCCTCCCCCACATCTGAGTCCTCCGATACATCGGAGCCGGCTGTCGGACCCACAGGCTGACCCTGAGTCACAACACTATCCCGCACCGCAGGGCCCTTCCCCCGGGTCTGCCGATCCGGATGCGGTCGGGATGGGAACTGTTCGTGAAACGCAGTCACCAACGCAGGGGCATGAATGGCGGTCGCGTCTTCCCATGTGAAGTCCTCCGGCCCGTACCCTTTCCACTCGATCAGGTACTGGAAGCGACCTTTCAGCCAGCGGGAATCCCTGATGCTGGCGACCTCGTACTCGGGGGTGCTGTCGCCATCACGAGGTCCTGATGGGGGAGGTTCCGCTTGGCGAAGTGGACAAGCCGGTTGTTCGGGGACCAACAAGGACCGATGGAAGACGGGGTGCACGCGCAGGGAACGTGGCAGAGTTAAACGATAGGCGACCGGGTTGATGACGGCCTCGACTGGGAACGGTCCAAGGTAACGGTGGTCCAGCTTCCTCGCCGGCCGAGTGGATGGTAGGTTCCTGGTGGACAGCCAGACCCGATCCCCCACCGATAGTGGAGGCGTATCCCTTCTCGACCGATCGGCGAACCTCTTGTAGTCGGCCTTGGCCTTCTCCAGCTGCCGTCGCACCAACCTATGGATCGCCTGTAACTCCGCCATGAATTCGTTCGCTGCCGGCTCCGGTGAGTCCACGGGAGAAAGGGGGAAAAACCGAGGGTGATAACCCACATTGGCCAAGAACGGTGTCATCTGCGTGGAGGTGTGCTGCGAGTTGTTAAAGGCAAACTCGGCTATGGCCAAATAGTCCACCCAATTGTCCTGCTGCAGGTTAACGTAGCAGCGCAGATACTGCTCTAAGATGCCGATGACCTTCTCGGTACCCCCGTCGGTCTGAGGATGATGCGCGGACGAGAGGCAAACCTTAATGTCCAACGCCCGCATCAACTCCTGCCAGAAGCGGGCTGTAAACTGGGCCCCCCTATCGGAGACGACTCTATCGGGAAGGCCGTGCAGCCGGAACACCTGTTGGATGAACATGCGACTAGTGGCGCGAGCTGACGGTAAGCCGCGACAGGGGATGAAGTGCGCCATCTTGGTCAACATGTCCACCACCACAAACACTGTCGTGAAGCCGGAGGATGGGGGTAGATCCGTCAGAAAGTCCATGGACACAGCCCCCCAGGGTCTCTTGGGCATTGGCAAAGGCTGCAGTAAACCAGGCGGGGCCCCTGTCGCTGACTTGGCCTGCCTGCATGGGACGCAGGAGGTGACATAAGACTGGACATCGTGTCGGACTCGGGGCCACCAGAATGTACGGGAGACCAGGTTCAGAGTCTTGAACAGGCCAAAATGCCCCGCAGCCGGGTTATCATGACATTGGCTGAGGACGAGTCCCCTGAGTGGCCCTCCTGGAACATAGAGCCGGTCACGATAATACAGGAGTCCATCCGTGACCGACCAAGGCGAATCTGGCCCCACCTCTTCCTTCCGCTGAGCCACCCACGCCTCCTGCTGCTGCGCCTCCCGGATCCGAGCCCGTATATCCACCGGCTCCCGCACCGCAGCAAAAGACTCGACGGGGATCACGGTCCTGGGCGGAAGCTTGTCTTCCACTCGGGTGTACTCGGGCTTCCTGGACAGAGCATCCGCTCTCTGGTTGTGCCCGCTTGGTATGTACCGCACCGGGAAGTCAAACCTCGCAAAGAAGAGGGACCACCGGATCTGCCGTTGGTTCAAATTCCGAGCGGTCTGCAGGCTTTCCAGATTCTTGTGGTCCGTCCGGACCTCGATTTGATGCCGCGCCCCCTCCAGATGATGCCTCCAAGCCTCGAACGCCGCCTTGATGGCCAGCAGCTCCTTCTCCCAGATGGTATAGTTGCGCTCCGAGGGATTCAATTTCCGAGAGTGATACGCGCAAGGGAAAAGGGTACCGTTGGGCGTCGCTGCCTGGAGCAACACGGCCCCAATGGCAATGTCGGAGGCGTCCGCCTCCACGACAAACGGCCGTTGCGGGTCAGGATGCTTCAAGATGGGCTCCTTCATGAAGGCGTCCTTCAAAGCTTGGAACGCCTGTTGTTCGGGGGCGTTCCACTGGAACCGAGTCTTCTTCTGCAGGAGCCGGGTGAGGGGGGCTGTCAAGGCAGCAAAGCCAGGGATGAATGTCCGATAGTAGTTGGCAAATCCAAGAAGTCGCTGAATATCCTTCACGCGACGCGGGGGTTGCCAACTCTGCAACGACTCAACTTTACTCGGTTCCATGGCGATGCCCTCAGGAGAAATGCGGTGACCCAAGAAATCAATGGTCACCTGGTAGAACTGGCACTTCTCCAACTTGGCAAACAGCCGATGTTTCCGGAGGCGCTGCAGGACCTGACGGAGATGCTGATGATGCGCTTCACGCGACGGGGAGTAAATCAGGATGTCGTCCAGGTAAATCACAACAAACTGGTCCAACAGATCCCGAAAGATGTCATTCATAAAATGCTGAAACACAGCGGGGGCGTTGGTCAGGCCAAACGGCATCACCGTGTACTCGAAATGTCCATAGCGAGTACCAAACGCCGTCTTCCACTCATCACCCGGCCGAACCCTGACGAGGTTGTAAGCTCCACGCAGGTCCAGTTTCGTGAAGATCTTAGCCTCCCGGAGTCGGTCCAAGAGCTCGGGGATGAGGGGCAGCGGGTAGCGGTTACGCACCGTGATAGCGTTGAGTTTCCGGTAGTCACAGCAAAGCCGTAACTCGCCCGACTTCTTTTTGACGAAGAGCACGGGCGCAGACACTGGCGAGGACGAGGGCCGGATGAAACCACGAGCCAAGTTCTTTGTCAGGAAGTCCCGCAATGCAGCCAACTCGGGCTCCGACATGGAGTACAAACGCCCCACTGGGAGAGGCGCATCAGGGACTAGGTCAATGGAGCAGTCGTAGGGCCTGTGCGGGGGTAATTGGTCCGCCTCTGACTCGCTGAACACGTCAGCAAAGTCGGACAGTTCGGGAGGCAAGGAAACCCCTGGGGAACCCTCCACCTGGCCGGCACAGATATGGCGGGTGTGGTCCACGCACTGCAAACTTGGGAAGGTGACCAAGTTCTGAGACCAATAGATCTGTGGATCATGCGCCCGGAGCCACGCCAGTCCCAAGACCACGGGGAAGTGCAGATCCGAAGTGACGTAGAACTGAATGGCCTCCACATGGGTACTGATGGCCATACACACGGGTTGCGTGGCGGCCGTGATAGGCCCGGACAGGAGCACTCGACCATCGATGGTCTCCACAAGCATGGGCGGATCCACTGGACACTGGGGAACAGCCCATTTGGCCACAAAGGCCGAATCCATAAAGTTAGTGGTAGCCCCAGAGTCAATTAAGGCATGGACCGGAATCCCCTCTGGCTTGCCAGGGAGGATCAGTTGTGCCTCCAAAATCAAATGCCGTGGAGGTTCACAGGCACCGTCGGAACGGCGTCGCTCGGCGTGATCGTTGTGGGTCGCCCGATCTTTCACACCGTCTAGATCGGGCTCGGGCCGTTTCCCGATAGCAAAGCAGGGGACTTTCTCGGGGCAGGCTTGGTCACTGACGCCCGCTGATGCTTCTTCGGGCAAGAAGCAGCCAAATGTCCAGGGTCCCCACAGTAAAAACACAACCCCTCCGATCGTCGTCTGTCCATTTCCGTCACCGATAGACGGGACCTGGCGGCACCCAGCTCCATTGGCTCCTCCCTCTGGACTGGGGGCTCACGCACAACAGGGGCGGCAGGGGTCTGTGGGGTGGCACGGCGACTCTTACGCTGCTGCAGCCGGGCATCGATCCGCAGACAAAGATGGATCAGCCCATTCAGGTCTGAGGGAATGTCCACGCGGGCCAGCTCATCCAACATCTCCTCTGACAAGCCATCCTGAAAGGCATCCACGAGCGCAGCCTCATTCCAGGCGGAATCCTGGCTAAGCAGCCGGAAATCGCTGATATAGGCCTGTAGAGGGCGCTGACCCTGCCTCAAAGCTTTCAGGCGTCGGGTGGCAGTCTGCGCCTTAATCGGGTCCTCGTACATGAGGCGCATATGGTCACAAAACCCCCCAAAGTTATCCAACAAAGGGCTAGGCTGTGCCAACAGAGGCGTGCCCCAACGAGCTGCATCTCCCGACAGAAGGCTCAACACGAATCCCACCTTATCTCGGTCAGTGGGGAAATCAGCTGCTCTCACGCTGATATAAAGCTGGCATTGTCCCAGGAAGGCAGGAAACAGTTCTGGTTTAGCAGCAAATTTATCCGGCATAGCTATCTGACATTTCCTCCTGGGTGGGGGGGCAGCATGTACTTGAGCCTGCAGTTGTGCCACCTGAGTGGCCAGCAAGGTGAGTTGCTGGTTGAGCTGGGCATTCTCGGCAAGAAGCTGCTCCATCGTAGTATTAAGGGGTGGGTGGCTGAAAGCAAACTGTTCTGAACCAGCCCTCTTCTCGCACCCCTAATCAAAAGAAGAGACTGGAAAGCGTCCAAGGCTAAAAGGCTTCTGCCAAGATTTAATAGTAAACACACAAGAGCTTATCTTCTCAAGCAAAAGAGTTGCTTTCAGCAACCAGCCCCTCCCCAAACACTCCTTTTATAGAGAGCTCAGGGCGTGGTCTCCCTGTGCCTCCTCCCGAGGAGTCCCATAGCCTTTCTTTGTTTGTCCCTGCTTGACTGCCTCCTGCGTCGGGCGTCCTTGAACAGGGCCAGCTGTGGGTCATCATCCTCCGCACTCTCGGGCTCACACAGCTGAGCAGAGGTTCCCGGCTGAGGACTCTGCAAAGTCTCCAAATCATCATCAGCCGGTTCGTTTCCCTCCTCCCCCACATCTGAGTCCTCCGATACATCGGAGCCGGCTGTCGGACCCACAGGCTGACCCTGAGTCACAACAGTGTGTCTATGCGCCTCTGTTCATATAATGAAATTCTCTAAGAGTCTGTCAGTAAAAATCGCATGCATGCATGCTTGTATCTGAGTATTTGAGACATGGCCTGCCTTTCTGCTCCAATTAGCACTTAAAACAGGTTAAAACATGTAAACCAAAAGAAAATGTGATAAATTTACAATACAGGTTAAAATAAACAGTGAAAAAATATATAAAATAGCCAATAATTAAAAGCCTACGAGAGGAGAGAAAGCTTTATAGATGTCCTAATTCTTGAGAGAGAGAGGGGCTAAATGCAATTCCGAAGGCAGGGGTCTTCAAACTTGGCCCTCCAAACTTGGTTCCTCTGGCTGAGGAACTTGGAGATTTGAAGTCCACCAGTCATAAAAGGGCCAATTTTGAAGACCCCTGTCCTAAGGGAATGCATTTCACAGTCTGTGAGCAATGCAGAAGAAATCACTTTAGCACATTCCAGATTTATGAATGGGAATACTTAGGATACTCAGGTCATACGGTTTTTAGAAATATCAAAATCAACATCTTCAATAAAAGAAAATATTTGTAGGTCAGAGTTGAAATGAGGGGTTCTTCATGCTCTCTTGAGGCTGATTGTTTTCTTGCAGACGTTTCATTAACCAAACCAAATGATGTAGCACTGATGATGTTACCTAGTTTGGGTAATGAAACGTCTGCAAGAAAACCACCAAGCTCAGGCAGCACCAAAGGATCCTTCAATTCCTAATAAGCACAAGTATCACATAACTCCTGTTGTTAAACCACTTAGCTGCCTACCTTTTGCATTTTGCCCCAACTGCAACTTCTGGAATTTTTCAAGTATGGTCTCATACAGAGCCAACTGCATTTATTTATTTATTTTTATTTTAATTCCATTTATATCCTGCCCTTCTCCGAAGACTCAGGGCGGCTTACAAGCTTAGCAGTAGCCTTCGTTCTATGTATATGCCTGCTTATTAGGGCTTTCACACACACCCCAAGCGGCATTATTACAAAGTCAGCTTAATTGCCCCCAACAATCTGGGTCCTCATTTTACCTACCTCGGAAGGATGGAAGGCTGAGTCAAACTTGAGCCTGGTGGGATGCGAACCTGCACTAATTGCAGGCAGCTGGTGTTACTTAAGGAGGCATTAGCCCACTGCTCCACCAAGGCTCTCTTTATCAAGAGAGGATGCACACAAAGCATGGGTAGCTATCAAATCCAACTTGCTAAGAAAGGGATGAAGCCGGTAACATAACTATGAGAAGGAATGTCTCCCCAGTTTGCCCTGCAAATTAGGTGATAGTTGAGGATCAAGGAGTACTTTCAGAATATAAACATTTTCCTTCAGTGGGATTGCAGACCTATGCAAAACATTTTCCACCTCAATTCTCAAATGCATTTTTTTCTCCTTAGCAACAGCATGTTTGTGTTGTTGGGATTAATTTCATCTTGTTTTCCCTCATTTAGCTCATTATCAAATTCAGGCAACATTCAAGGGTACTGATTGTTTCCTAGAAACTGTATGGTGAGAAGCGAAAGAGTTAGATGTCCCACTTTCAGTGTTCAAAGTTCCAGACCTCTGACAGTCATTTCATACAGACAGAGACAAGATGGCGTCAACCTCCTGACATGGACTTCTGTTCTTTTAGAAAAAGCAATCCTAAATTAGAAATATGACTGAATTATAAAGATTCAAACCAAGATTTTTTTTAAGGCTTAAGCTCTCAAACATTCTCTTATTGGATAAACTAATCTGGATATTTTGCTTTCCTTTGTCTACTTGAGAGAATGAAAAAAAGGCCAACCCTCAAATGATTTAGTTATGTTTATGAACAAAGTTGTTCTTATGTTGCTAAAGATGAACAGAATACAGTCTACACTAGCAAAGATCTTTTAATTTATTCATTTGTTTAATTCTGGTGACAACCTGCTTTTGTTGCATGATTTTTATTACTCCCTAAGTATTAGTTTAGAGCAATGTAGTTGTTAGGTGAATGGTTTGATTTTTCTTGCAGTTCTCTTAACTACCTGGTAAACACATCTAGAAAGATATGAGCACAGAGGTCAAAGGGTTTTTGTATTACTGTTGCTGTTCTTCAATATATTTATTAAAAGGTAAAGAAGCTCTGTGAAGGGACGCGGTGGCTCAGTGGTTTAGGACGCTGAACTTGTCAATCGGAAGGTCGGCAGTTTGGCGGGTCGAATCCCAAGTGCCGCGTAGCAGAGTGAGCGCCTGTTACTTGTCCCAGCTTCTGCCAACCTAGCAGTTCGAAAGCACGTAAAAATGCAATTAGAAAAATAGGGACCACTACGGTGGGAAGGTAACAGCATTCCATGTGCCTTTGGCATCTAGTCATGCCAGCCACATGACCACGGAGACGTCCTCGGACAAGCGCTGGCTCTTCGGCTTTGAAACGGAGATGAGCACCGCCCCCTAGAGTCGGAAACGACTAGCACGCATGTGCGGGGGAACCTTTACCTTACCTTTACCTTTAAAGAAGCTCTGTAGCAGAGCCTTATGGAAGGATAACAGTAAACTTGGTATCTGCCACAAACTCTAGCCATCAGAAGCAAGAATCCAGACACAGATTGATTAAATCAAAAAGATGCAATGTTTGATTTAGGGCTTTTTCTTTTTTTCAAACATCACAAGTTGGCAGCTTTAAGCTGCCCAGAATCACTTCAACAGTGAGATGAGTGACATATAAATTTAATAAAAATAAATTAGTTGTGTTGCTTTCGTCTTTCTTCAGGTCATCTTTGTTACTCTCTACATATTGAGCATTTATGGCTACTGATAAAGCATCACATTGGTTTCAAATAAACTAGACTTTCTTTTAATTTGCATTAAGTATGAAGACAGTGCATTTTGTGGAGGGCTAGATATGAAGTCTATTTGTATATTGTACACTGTTACCAAACCCTGCAATTAATTAGACATTTTCTAGCATTCACTAATTACATTATGCTTTTGAGACATAGCCCAGAAGCTGGGGACAGAGCTGTGGGTAGCAATCTGACCATGTTTTTGTCCCTTTGTCCTCTATTTCTTTTTCCTTTGAGTTTGACAGCACAGCAGAATATATTGGAGGAAAGTGTTGAGAGTCCATGTGTCCTCTTGACTCTGCTCCTTTATAGGACACTCAGTTATGGGAAAATAGACATCTGGGGCATATAATGTATTATTATTTGCCAAGACTTGAGCTAATTATTTTGCCTGATGATGGGTTCTTTCGAGCCATCCTCTACTTTAAAGTGTCACATCTCTTGGCAGTGGGCCAGGATCAGAAGTAAAGATGGAATGAAATTCTCCGGGTTATATTTTAATTCCTTGTAAACATTGATATGATTTTTTAAATTATTTTTTACAGGCCCAAGTCAACCGTGAGAAGTTTGAAGAGGTGGCCCAAAAGCTGATGAAATGTGTCAAATTCTCGACACGTCTATTTTTGCCCCCTACTCATACCAAAATCTTTTGAGGACTCTATTTACTCTCTTTCTTCTTCACCTCTGTGCGTTATGAAGAACAATGAACTGAAAGAATTGTGCCAGCTTAGAAACAGATAGCTCAGTTTCTGCATGGTGTTCCGGAATGGTGGGTTAGCAGAAGTTCAGCATGGAATATCTTCCTTGTGGCAGAAATAATGTTCAGGTTCTGGTATGACAGATGTTTGGATACTGCACACTTTAAGCTCCAGAGGAGAATCTGCTGAAGAATCTCTAATGAAGCACGGTAGAATTCACAAAACTTTGGGCCAGTTTGATTTGTCCTAATACAAATATGATCCAACTCTCTTTTTCCCCCCTATAAACAAGACAACTACGGTATATCAGCTTGATATATCTGGACTGCAAAAATATGGCCAAATGCTTGGTTAAAGGGTTAAAAAGTTTTGTATCTTCTTGCAATCAGGTAAAGTAAAGATTTCTCCAGCCCAGTCATGTCCAACTCTAGGGGCAGGACTCATCTCTGTTTCCTAGCTGAGAGAACCACTGTTGTCTGAAGTCACTCCTATGGTCATGTGCACGGAATGCTGTTACCATCCCACCAAAGTGGTACCTATTTCTCTACTTGCATTTGCAGGCTTTCGAACTGCTAGGTGGGCAGAAACTTGGAAGAGTAACGAGAGCTCACCCCATCACATGGTGCTTGGGTTTCAAACTGCCAAACCTTCTGATCGACAAAGACTTCTAGAGTCTTAACCACTAGGCCACCGCACCCTTGCAGTCAATCAGTCAATCATTGGTACCATTTAAGGCGAGGTCATTCTACAATATGGGACACAGCAGAGAAAGCGCTTCAAAATTCTGTTGTTTGACTATTACTAAGTTAAAACTTTATAGAAACAAACATTCTTTATAACTCGCACATGTGCATGTAAATAAATTCATGGGCGGGAGCTCAACATACCCGTGTCAAACTTTGCTTCTTTTTTCTTATTTTTATAGTTATTTTATGTAACTATTTACTGCTTTAGCTTTATAGCTTTAGATGATCTTGGTTGGGCTTGGATAGGGGCCTCGAGTTAAGACGCGCTAAGAGGCCCCTGATCAGATTTTTAGCCGGTTATTTTAGGAGGTTAGGGAGGGGGAGGGAGGGGGGGATGGGGAGGGAACTTGTAACCGGCACTCAGTCTGGTCCTGTTAGAGGTCCTGGTGGGACGGGGTTGGGGGAGGTGGCTGCTGGCGCTGGGAATGTGGGGGTGGGGTATCGAATCCCCACGGCGATAGGGTATGGCAGCAGGTGTTTGCGAGGAGGGTCATATCAACATCTGGGATCGCGCCCCCGCTATCTTCGAGCGGTGGCGCGCTCCGACCCTCCGGTTAGCACCCTCTTACCCGGGGATGAGGGTGATCAGGCCCCTGAGCTCAGGCTGGTCTATTTTAACGCTAGATCCGTAGTTAATAAAGCTCCCCTCATCCGTGATCGGATTGAGGAGGAATGTGCGGATCTAGCGTGCATCACGGAAACTTGGCTGGGCTCGGAGGGAGGGGTGCCTCTCACCGAGTTATGCCCGCCGGGTTTCCGGGTGCTGCACCAGCCACGGGCTCAGGGCAGGGGTGGTGGGGTGGCAGTGGTTATTCGGGAGACATTGTGTCCCCGGGAGGCCACCATTGTCCAGATGGCCGGGAGTGAGACCCTCCTCTTGAGGTGTGGTCCTCGGGTTCAGTTGGGCTTGTTGCTTACATACCTGGCGCCCAGCTGTGTGGCAACAGCCCTGCCCGAGCTGCTCGACACCCTCTCAGGGTTGGCGGTGGAGTTCCCCAGGCTCGTAGTCCTGGGTGACTTCAACCTGCCATCACTGGGAGGGTCGTCGGAGTTAGCTCGGGAGTTCATGGCTTCCATGACAGCCATGGGCCTGACCCAGGTTATTGAGGGCCCGACTCATGAGGGGGGTCACACTCTTGACCTGGTGTTTCTGTCTGGACAGTGGTTGGATGATCTGGGAGGGGGTTCTCCGTCCATCACCCCTCTGTCATGGTCAGACCATTACCTCCTGAGGCTAGTTTTCCGTCATGCCATCCCCCGCCGCTGGGCGGCGGAGCCGACCAGGTGGTTCCGCCCCAGGCGCCTAATGGACCCAGATCGGTTCCAGAGGGCGCTTGGGCCTATACCTATCACCCTTACCCACAGCCCAGTCGATGCCCTGGTGGAGGCCTGGGAAACGGCAGCCACCAGGGCACTCGACTGCGTTGTACCCATGCGACCTCTGACCCGACGCAGATCCCGTTGGGCCCCATGGTTCTCTGTGGAGCTCCGGGAGATGAAGCGGCGGAGACGAGGTCTAGAGAGTGGTTGGAGATCCAGCCGGTCCGAATCCGACCGATTGCAGTTAAGAACCTTTATAAGGTCTTATCTTGCGGCGATAAGGACGGCGAAGTCTAACTACTTTGCCGCCCTTATCGCGTCCGCAGATAATCGCCCGGCCGCCCTGTTTAGGGTGACTCGCTCCCTCCTTAATCAGGAGGTGAGAGAGGATCCCTTGCAGGGACGAGCCGAGGAGTTTAGTCATCATCTGGCGGACAAAATCGCTCGGATCCGGACCGGCTTGGACTCTGACTGGGCAGAGTCTAATGTGGAGGAATCAGGCGGTCTTGAGCACGTTATCTGGACTGAGTTCGACCCTGTTTCCCCTGATGATGTGAACAGGATCATGGGGAGACTGAGCACCACCACCTGTTTGTTGGATCCGTGCCCCTCCTGGCTAGCTTATGCGGCTCGGGAAGGAACACGAGGCTGGTTCCATGCAGTAATAACTGCTTCCTTGAAGGAGGGTGTCTTTCCTGCCGCCTTGAAGGAAGCGGTGGTGAGACCCCTTCTCAAGAAGCCTGCTTTGGACCCGGCTGTTTTAAACAACTACCGTCCAGTCTCCAACCTTCGCTTTCTGGCGAAGGTTGTTGAGAGTGTGGTGGCGCATCAGCTCCCTCTGTTCCTGGAGGAAACTGATTATCTGGACCCGTACCAATCGGGCTTCAGGCCCGGACACAGCACGGAGACGGCATTGGTCGCGCTGGTGAATGATCTCTGGAGGGCTAGGGACAGGGGTTGCTCCTCTGTCCTGGTCCTATTAGATCTCTCAGCGGCGTTCGATACCATCGACCATGGTATCTTACTGCGGCGTCTCAGGGGGCTGGGAGTGGGAGGCACTGTTTTACGGTGGTTCTCCTCCTACCTCCAGGGCCGCTCGCAGTCGGTGTTGACAGGAGGGCAGAGATCCGCCCCGAGGTCTCTCATTTGTGGAGTCCCTCAGGGGTCGGTTCTCTCGCCTCTCCTGTTCAACATCTATATGAAGCCGCTGGGCGAGATCATTCGTGGTTTTGGGGTGGGGTATCATCAGTACGCTGATGATACCCAACTTTTTCTTTCCACCCCGAACCAACCCAGTGATGCCCTCTCCGTGATGTCCCGGTGCCTGGAGGCGGTTCAGGTCTGGATGGGGAGAAACAGGCTTCGTCTCAATCCCGCCAAGACTGAGTGGCTGTGCATATCGGCATCTCGGGTTAACCAAGTTATTCCATCCTTAATGATGGGGGGTGAGGTGTTACCCCCCGTCGATAGGGCTCGCAACTTGGGCGTCCTCCTGGATTCACGGCTCAATTTTGAAGACCATATAGGAGCCGTGACCAGGGGGGCTTTTGCCCAGGTTCGCCTGGTGCGCCAGTTGCGTCCCTATCTGGACCGAGACGCCCTACGCACAGTTACTCATGCGCTTGTGACCTCCCGTTTGGACTACTGTAACGCTCTCTACATGGGGCTGCCCTTGAAGACCACTCGGAGGCTTCAACTGGTGCAGAATGCGGCCGCGCGAGTTGTAATGGGGGTTTCCCGATACTCCCATGTAACACCTCTACTCCGCGAGCTGCATTGGCTTCCGGTTGCCCTCCGGGTGAAATTCAAGGTGCTGGTTATCACCTATAAAGCCCTACATGGCCTGGGTCCGGGATATCTGAGGGAACACCTGCTGCCGGCATCAAATGCCCTTCGCCCAGTGCGCTCCCACAGGGAGGGTCTGCTCAGGGTCCCGCCGGTAAGAGACTGCCGGCGGGTGACACCCAGGGATAGGGCCTTCTCGGTGGGAGCGCCTGCCCTCTGGAACCAGCTGCCGGTGGAGCTGAGAACTGCCCCCGACCTTCGATCATTCCGCCGGGGCCTGAAGACCTGGCTCTTCGAGCTCTCGGGCCCAGACTGAGGAGGAATTTTTAATTTGGGGTTCTTTTTAATTGACTACAGGGTTAATTTAATATTTTTTAATTTGGTTCTTAATTTTTGTATTTTGGATTTTTTAATTTCCTGTAAACCGCCCTGAGTCCTCAGGGAATAGGGCGGTATATAAATATAACTAAATAAATACTATTAGTTTTAACTTTTCTTCCCCAACCCATGTACTTTTCTATATATCTCACCTTTAATTATTATTTTCTTGAAATGCGGGGAATGAGAATTGATGTAAAAAATAAAAATGCAATTGGGTAGGCATTTACCTGGAAACTTAGGCTGGTTAATGAACGGATTGAGAAGGAGTTACTTCAGAGTAGAACTATCCTGTAAGGTCAAAATTACATGCAGAAGGGAGGCTGGCTATTTAAACCAGAGCTATAAATCTAGTGTAAGATGCTCGTATTTGTAAGAGAGTCAAACAACCTATCAATTAAACAAACAAACATGTTTAGAATCAGAGTTTGCGTAACTTTTTGCATTTTTGCTACATTCAAATTAAATTTGGAATAAATGCAAAACAAAGAGTCCCAAACTTCCTGTCTTGGTGACAGAAAATTAACTCTTTCCTCCTTTAAGTGAATGCCATTGAGAGCCAGAAAGTTAAGAAGAAAAATGTCCTATTTATAAGAGTTTAGAATGGAAATGAAAATAAGTCTGTCATCATTTGTGTCATCCATCAGCTATGTGCCCTTGGCAGTCTTGTTCAGTCATATGTCAGAGCTAAGTGAACCAGAAGTCAGTGAATCGTACAGAAAAACAAACGAGAAGGGAAAGGAGGAAAGAAGGTTGACAGAAGGCTTCCTCCGTGCTAGAATAAATTGTCATCCTTGCATCTGTCTGAAGTTTGTCCTTTCATCTTTTTTCCCATCCTTATTTATAATTTCCTTCTATTCAGCTACACCTGGGAAAACCAAGGGCAGAGGCGGCCACGGCCACCAAACAGAGTTAAGACTCCAGTTCACACGTGCTCTGTTTGCTAGATCTGCCACCTTTACTTCCACACTAACTTGCAAAGGTGTATAAGATAAAATTTGTAATGTTTCAGTAGCGATCAGGCAATCTGAAAGTCCTGCTTCTAGTGATGTCTGCAAAAAGTTACCAGATAGTAGGAAGTCTGTGCCTCAGGGCCAGTTTAAGATACCCTGGAATTCTAAGGCATGTCAAGATTTGAAAGTCCCACATCATAAGAAATAAAGAGAAAAAAAATATTAGAAAAGATACCTGAAAAAGTGGTATACAATGCAGAAAGGCATTGGCAAACATAACCAACTCCCCTCCTCGCCCCAAAAATAAAACATACATCTTTCCTAGAGTCTTATTTGCGTCATCAAACACCTTATGATTTTTTTTAATCAGCACATATGAAATTATATAGTTTTACTTCATAGAAACGTAAACACAATTACAGAGATCAAAGCCTAGTTAATAGAAGCAGCCATCTAGCTTGTAATGAAAAATTAATACTGTATTCTGACTGTGTGGGTACGTGTATGTGTAATAATCCTATCCACATTATTAAATACCTTTAAATAATATACTTTACAATTTCCTAACAACACAAAATTGAAGTCTGCTAGCATAAAAGAACCAAGAATATTGTACGGTTCGACCCTTAATAATGGTAACTTACATTCTTTTTTCTCCTCGCATGTCACATAAAAATGTAACTTTGGCAAGAAGGACTTCTTCCAAAGTATTTTTTCAACAGCTCATCCCTGACCGTGGACAGCTGTCCCATAACCAGTAGTAGTGACTTGAGTGTTCCCACTAGCTCCCACAAGGCAATCTTCTGCAATCATGACTAAAAATCCAAGCCACCATTTGTGAACGCTGCAATTGGAGAGACTTGTTAATATATTTGTCAGTATTTATCAATATTTATTCATCCCTTCACCCATGAAGTAAAAGGTAAAGGTAAAGTTTCCCCCACACATACGTGCAAGTCGTTTCTGACTCTAGGGGCCGGTGCTCATCTCCGTTTCAAAGCCAAAGAGCTAGCGCTTGTCTGAGGACGTCTCCGTGGTCATGTGGCCGGCATGACTAGATGCCAAAGGTGCACGGAATGCTGTTACCTTCCCACCGTAGTGGTCCCTATTTTTCTACTTGCATTTTTATGTGCTTTCGAATTGCTAGGTCGGCAGAAGCTGGGACGAGTAACAGGCGCTCACTTTGCTACGCAGCACTCAGGATTCAACCCGCCAAAATGCCGATCTTTTGATCGACAAGCTCAGCGTCCTAACCCATGAATATTCTCTCACAATTACCCAACAGGTAAAAATATTACTAAGCTTAAAATAAACACTGTACCTGTTGCCCTGTTTTCCTCCCAAGCTAACATCTGAAGCACAGAAGCAATGCTAAAATAAAATAGTTACAAAGATCATCAATGTGTGTTTTCCTTCCAGAATTTCTTCCATCACAGATGCTGAGAAATAAACATAGGGCTTTCCACATGTGGTATTCATTGTTGCTAGGAAATGCTCAGGAGAACTTGCTTTCTCAAATACTCCTAAACTGGCTGCATGTACACTGATTTCAAAAAAGTATTTCCCTCCTTGGGTGTACCTTGGATATCTTTTGGGAACCATGGTGATACAAGGGTTGAGTATATATCTTTCCACTTTCAGTGAAGCATTTGGGTAGCACAGTAATTGCTGCCTGAATTACTGGGGCTGGTGAACTGCAAATGCTACCATTGTGTTGCCTTGTGCATCTGCAAGGAACCTTATTATTATGAATTCTTTAACTCATCAGGTGTGAGCAGCATCTGGGTGCTCTCATTGGCACAATCCTTCATTGAAGTCAGTACTAGTTGCTGGCAGTCAATCCTAAGCCTAGGTAGCAATCCTAAACAATACCACATGAATGGTGATGTCTTTGGTGCAAGCACCATCATTATATCCCTACTTACAGATGTCTATCACAAATAAAGACATGCCATTTAAAACTTGGCCAGTAACTGTGAGAGGGATCTTAAGAGTCCTACTGGACAATCATTTAAATATGAGCCAACAATATGTGGCAGCAGCCAAATGCTGGGATAGAATAGAGGGATAGAGGGATAGAATCAAGATCATGTGAAGTTCTAGTACCACTTTGCAAAGCCTTAGAAAGACCACACTTGGAATATTGCAGCCAGTTCAGGTCCCCACAATATAAAAAAGATGTTAAAACTCTGAAAAAAGTGCAAACTAGAGCAGCAAGGATGATTAGAGGGCTGGAGGCTAAAACATAAAAAGAACATTTGCAGGAATTTGGTATGCCTAGTCTAGTGAAAATAAGGACTAGGGGAGATATGATAGCAGTGTTCCAATATTTGAGGACCTCCTAGAAGGACGAAGGGATCAAACTATTTTCCAAAGCACCTGAAAGCAAGGCAAGAAAGAATGGCTGGGATCTAACCAAGGAGAGAAGCAATCTAGAACTAAGGAGAAATTTCCTAACAGTGAAAGCAATGAACCAATGGAATGGCTTGCCTTCAGAAGTTGTGGGTGCTCACGCCCTCCCCTTTCAAGATGTTTGCTGCACGATGAGAGTTTCTTTTTTCTCTTACCAACAATCTGCTGATTTCACTGCCAAAGCTGGTTCTTCGGCAGTGCTGCTGCTCCCTGGTTTTGAATGGGAGCACTTAGGTGTGACCCAAGGCGACTTTTGGACAATCATGACCCAGCGAGGAAAGAGAGTCTTGAAGATTCCAATTCCCTCTGGAAGCCATTGAAAAGTCATTGGGCATATTGACCTGTCTGTCAAGCAGTTTCATTTTCTAAGCATGCCAGAATTTTAAGTTTGACTTTATTGTTTTATTTTGCTTTTTGCCTTGAAAGTTGATCAATGGTTGAATACTGACATTTCAACCCCTTGCTGGACTCTAATTGTTGTTTTTTTTTCTTTTCATATATGTTGTTCTGGATAATCTTTGTCTCTTCTATTTGGAAAGCATGGCAATGTTGGGGGGGGTGCAATTAGACTCTCACCACTGGATTTGCATTTTCGAACTTGCAAAATATCTAGAGTTTTATAATTTTGGATTGAAATTCAGAGGAAAATATACTATATATATTGTGTATACACACGCACATACAAAGAGAGAGAAAGACTGTTTTTTGTTCTCTAATTAAGTTTCACAGATTAAAATGGCTGAAGAGTGTCTGAAATCTAAGAAAGAAGGGTGGGGCAGCTTTTAGCTGAATTTCTCTTACAAAAATTGGATCAAACTTTAGGATTTATTCAAAGAATGGTAGAATCTGAAGCTTTACCTTTGGATAAAGATACACAAAAGAAGTTTGATCCAGTTCCAGATCAAAGAGATCTTCAGTCTCACAGCTGAAGAACCAGCAAAGTGGATTTCATTTGTTGTTCCGAATTTTAAGTGTGTACACTTTTCAAACATTATAGCCTCAGCTAGAAGGCAGGGAGACAAATTCCATTCCTCTACAAAGACAGAGACAGAGTGAGACTGGATGGATTTATTACAGTTAACTGGTAACTACTTCTGCTTACACTCTGACTTGAAGATAGATCTTTTCTGGAGACTGAACTTACTACATGTTCTGTTCCAGCCTATGACTGGCCCTGTTTCTGTATCAAGGACAACCCTTTTTCCTTTTTACAGTCAACAGGCTGGAAAAACCCAACCAAATTTATTTACAGTTCAAACAAAAAAGCAACAGAATATTTCCTTCAATAAATAAATCAAAATATCAAACAAGAGTCAACAGACAAGAGTTAAACAGAAGTATCAAGAAGAGATCAGGACTCTTTCAGAATGTCTTCAAACAGTTGCCTTCAGCAACCAGCCCCGCCCACACCTTCCCCTTATATTATCAGTCCCAAGGCGTGGCTTCTCACTGCCTTCTCCTCCTCTCACTGAGTTGCCTCATTGATTTGCTCTGCTCTGCTCTGCTGGATTGCCTTCTGCTTCTAGAGTCTCTGAACAGATTCAGCTGTGATTCTTCTAAGACTGACACCTCGTGCTCACACAGCTGAGTCTCATGAGGAACATGACTGGAGGGGCCAGGCTGAGAGTCCTGCAGTGAATCAGAGCCTCCCTCTGACACTAAAGGCTCTCCAAACCCCTCCTCCTCCTTCTCAGATTCATCAGACTCAGCTGCTGACACCACAGGCTGACACTGAATCACAACACTACATTTAATTAAACAACAATTGACAAGAGAGGATATAAAGAAAAAAAATGGAATTTTGACCCAGGACTATCTATTTATAACTTTCAAGATGATCTGGGATAGTTAAGATGCCACAGTATATTTTCTGTGAGTAGATTACAATAACAGTTCATTAACAGAGTTTTGAAACTTTAACTTTGTTCTGTTTTATTATTGTTGTTTTTCCTGTTAATTACATTGTCACTAATATAACATATAGAATACAGGTCAACAAATTGTTAATAGATTGAGTAGTTTAAAAATGTTGGGAGGGCCTTTTTTGCAAGGGCTGTGAACTAATGTAGTAATATATTAATCAGTATTCAACTAGAGGGGATAATATGGGTACAATGTGTTGTTGTTTTTTGATGCACCTTTTTAATGTTTTGATTGCTTTGTGTTTTTTTTCTTTTATGTCTTCTTGCATTTTTATTTAGTTTTGTATTTTGTATTTTAACTTCGTTCTGAATAAAACAAAAAAATATTTTAAAAAAGAAGAAGTTGTGGGTGCTTTAACACTGGAGGTTTTCAAAAACAGACTAGACAACCATTTGTTTGAAATGGTATAGAATCTCCTGCTGAAGCCGTGGGTTGGACTAGATGACCTGTTATTCTGTTATTTGCACGATGACCTTATCGTGAGCGTGCTGTCATTTGCCTCTAGCCTCTCTCATGGATATACATGTCAGAGGCACACAGCAGGTGGGGAGGGAAGGAAGGGAAGCAGTTTAAAGTGTGCACAATCCAAAGAAGTGGAGCTTGCATTGTGCTGCTAGAATCCTGCCCAGCACCATTGTGACAAAAACATTCAATTCTACAGGTCTTGTTGCAGTTTCCCTTGACGAATATAGTTAACATATTTTAATGTAAATGTTTTTATGGCCACTCCTTACTATGTAGATTTTTCTGACAGGGACTCTTAAAAGTCAGTTTCCGCTGGTAATCTTTTTCAATATACCTAAATACAATCTCCATCCTTTTCATGCAATTTTAACATTCTTCTCTGGATTCATTTTTTGTGGATGGGCTAACCTTTGACCAAAAAAAGGATATTGTTGAATTCTACTCAGTAGTAATATTATCAGTGCCACGGCAGATCCATTGCAATGAATATTACAAATTCTTTCCCGCAGATATCCATGACAGATTACAGCTGCATGCCTATTTAGGATTACACAGCCTCTATTTCCATTGACATGACAATAAGCTCCACTACATAGATCAAGATAAGATTCTGTGATAATTTTAATGCATAAGTCTGCCACGCTGAGGTCAGCAATGTGCTGTTAACCTGCCTAGTTAAAAATAGCACAGCATTTATGGAAAACTCTTTATACTTAGTGCTAGATATAATATTTTCCTGAAAGTTTTGTTAAACTTTCTCACAACCTGGCAGCATATCTTTATTTCAATGTACCCATAGATACTCTTGAGAGCTGATCTGCCCCATTAAACAGCTGTTGTTCTGAAAGTGTTAGGTGGAATAGCTACTGTGGTAAGTTGCTAAATTGGAACAAAAAGTGAGAGGTAAGGGCTCACTAGAACAACAAAAAGGAAACAAGTGATAATTATTTTCTATATTTTTCTGTATATTTAAAGAAGTACACCTATTGGGGCATTTTCACTCCCACATTTCTGCGTAATAGAAACAGGCTCAACTTGCACACAACAACAGTAGGCTTCAGCTGAAATCTGGCAAGACTGAGTGGCTTTGCGTTTTAGGCCCTGCTGGTTCTAGGACTGTACCATCTTTGGTGCTGGATGGGGTTGCACTGCCCCAGACAGACCCAATATATAATTTGGGGTTCCTCCTAGACTCATAACTCGTGCTCAAAGAGCAGGTGGTAGTCATAGCTAGGGGAGCCTTTGCACATTTTCATGCTGTGCACCATTTGCACCCATTCCTAGATTGGGGGGTTATGCTCAGAGTCATTCAAGTCCTAGCCACATTCCGATTAGACTACAGTAATGCATTCTTCATGGGACTGCTTAAGCTGGTGCAGAATGCAGCAGTACACGCAGTTAATGTCTGTTTCTAGAAGAGCATGTATTATTTCTCTGCTCCACAAGCTACATTGGCTGTGAGTTTGATTCTGAATCAAATTCAAGGTCCTGGTTTTAACTTTTAAAGAAGCCTTTCAATGGCAGGAGTTGGATTATCTCACAATCTGTCCCTGATTATATACTTTCCATCCTATCAGGTCCAGCAGAAGAGACATGCTAAGGGTCTTAACTTGCTACAGAATTAACCTTACAAGTCCCAGGAGATAGCCCTTCACTGCCACGCTGCCCGCCTTATGGAACATTATTCTCCTTGAAATGAGGTCAGCTCCATCACGGTTAATTTTTCAGAGATCCCGCGAGATCTGGCTATGCCATCCAGCCTGAGAGTCAGTGAAACCCTAAGATGGCTGTCCAGCACCAGGAAAATCAGGAGATCCAGGCAGTTCAAAGATGAATAAAAATTGTAAGCTTAATTGGTTTACAAGAATCTGAACTACCAATGGATACGTGAAATTAGCGGGAGTTAAGAATAGAAAGGAATTCAAGGTGGACTGGACTTAGTGCTCCTGTGGGCGTGAAGGGATTCCTGACTGAAGACCAGTCCCTTGGGCTCAGCCTGGTCATGTCCTACAATGGCTCCATTACAGTGCCTTGTAAAATAAGATATTCAGATAAGACAGACACGCTAACAATGCTGGGTTCCTGAAATGATAGCTTTGCCTACCTTCTCTCTTTAGGTATTGTGATAGAGTTCAATTAATCGAAATCTTTTTACTTTCATAAGGTAAATAAAAAGCATACCAAAGGAGGAATAGCTGTCTCGATGTCTTTACAGGATGAAATGAATGTATTATGCTAACTCAAATATACACAAGCCTCTCTTAGTTTAACGCATCAGAACCATTACTGTTTAATATAAATATCCAAGAAAGCAATTATGAGCACCAACATATTTTATTTTTTTTCTCTCTCCAAACATCTCAAGATCTCACTGAAAGATAATGAATCTTGACTTGCTGTGATAAAAAGCATGTGTGGGAGCTACGTTATAAAGTACAGCTTCAAAATGGCTGCAAGTCAGTTTTATGCATCGTTAAACTGAAGATGAAATAATTCACGTACTAAAGAAGAATCATGATATAGTTGCCACCGTCAAAGTATTAAAGCTTTGACAAAACCTATGTGCTAATATAAACTTGTCATAATTACGATTCAGGTTTATTGAAACTTTGCACAGAGTGCTGAGTGCTGCAGTGAACACTAAGGTGTGTTTTAAAGCAAAGGTCAGCAAAAACTCTGAAACTACTTTATAGGTTGGAAATTATAGTATCCTTGATCTACTTGCACTAAACTATAATATGTTTCATTTAGTTTTGGACTGTATAAAGAGAACATTTTAGTAGCATTTAGTAAACTATGGCTTTGGTTTATTGTGTTATGTTAAATAAGTCAAGTCTGCCTTATTTAATATAGCATGATATGACGAAGTATTAACTGTGAACCCAATCTCTGTGCTGGGTTTCTAGTCCACGCAGAAGCAGACTTCCTTGACAATTCATTACGACTTCCTAATAGGTTTGCTTGGCCTAATAGGTTTTATGTGTTCTTTCTCAGGGTTGGAACTGGGATGATGGGAGTTACCATCTGGAGGAGAGTAACGAGTAAAATAAAGCTTTTGTCTTTATTTTAATGGAATTGTTGGTCCTTCCTTTTTTTGGTAAACCATTGAAGGTTTGAGCTGGGCAGTCCTATAAATTCCACAAGTAAACAAACATTAGAACTGAAGCATTTCAACTTCTTACATGACAAGAAAATGCTAAGCAGGGCAGACATTTTTTCATATTCTGGAAGGAGGATGGCTCAGATGGAAGAATCTTTATGTGTGACACCAGCCCAGCACCCTTTTTCAGAGACATCGTGAATTAACCTCAAGGTGTAGGGAGGAATGTTTTAAATGGTGGATGTGATGTTGCATTATCAGCCCCTCTCCTCTTTTGTACCTGTGCATGCACCAAAGGGATGGGCTGGTATTAGGATGTCACACCCTCCTACTTGCCCATTTTGATTTCCTCTGATCTGCCTCTCGGGGAAATTAGAGCAGCCGTTGCCCTACGCCACTTACAAAAATGATGCTGGCAGTTAATCCAAATGTCAAAGAGAGCTTGATTCAAATTCCTGCTCAGACATAATGGTGAGATGATTTTCAGCAAATCTGCCTTGCTGACTTAGCCTAAATTATTCCACAAAGCAATTGGGAGAATGAGAATTGAACTATAAGGAAAACTGGGCAGTGAAGAATTGATGCTTTTGAATTGTGGTGCTGGATTCTTGAGAGTCCCATGGACTGCAAGGAGATCGAATCAGTCAATCCTAAAGGAAATCAATCCTGACTGCTCTTTAGCAGGAGAGATACTGAAGCTCAAATACTTTGACCGCTTAATGAGAAGAGAGGATTCATTGGAAAAGACCACGACGTTGGGAAAAATGGAAGGCAAAAGGAGAAGGGGATGGCAGAGGATGAGATGGTTAGATAGTGCCATTGATGCAATAAACATGGATTTGGGCAAACTCTCGGAGACCTTGGAGGATAGGGGAACCTGATGTGCTATGGTCCCTGGCGTTGTGAAGAGTTGGACATGACTTAGTGAATGAATAACAACAATAACATTGGGCAAATGAAATACATTTGTCCCCATGTCTTGAGCATGTTTTGGAGGAAGACTACACGAGACTGTCTGAACTGGTTTCCAAAAGAGTGATAGAAGGTAACTCAGATTTTCGGATAAAATAGGTAATCTTTGCCCAAGAAAACTGTGACATGTGATCTGTAGGATTTGAACAGTGGCCTATTACTGTGCAATTTCAATGCAGCAGGGCCATGGAACAGAAATGAATGGAGCTTCTGCAATAACAGTCTCGATGGCAAATTGTCTGTAAAAGGCAGCGCTTTCAATTAAACGTAGGGGGAATTACTTACAGCAGCCCTAAGATTTTTCTAGCTAAATTGTTCACTCCGTGGGATCCAAATCATGTAGATTGTCTATAAAATAAAACGAAAACTACACAGAAAAAGGAAAGGAAAGGGATGGAAAACTAGCCATTGTATTAATCTGACAGTGATTGCAAAGGAAATTTGTACTCCAGAAAGATTAATCACGTTTATACTCACAAGAAGAAGGTGCTTGAAATTCTCTAATCCTTGTTCACAGCTTTCAGGAAGTGAAATGGCTTGCATAGCGTGGCATCTAAATCCCAACCATTTATACAATCCAGTCAGCAACCTCTGCTGTTTCACACCGCTCTGCAATTAGGCACAAGGAAAGAATTAGCAGCACTGAACAGAAAATGTTGTAGGGTTCAAGAGGCCCTCCCATAAATTCTGCCATGTTGAACGATCAACTGAAGCTTCTGGAAAAGCATTATTATTTCACCTCGGCTAGGATTACCAATATGAAATTAGGGAACAGGTTCTTTGATTTTAGTGAAAAATAAATAAATAAATAAATCAGCAAAGCCCCATCCACGGGATGCAGGCAGGACATGAAGGCACACCCCCTCCGGTCCACAGAAAAACCTCTCTCCACGGAACCGGTTCCTGGTGCTCAAAAGGTTGGGGACCTCTGCTCTAAAGGAATTAAAGATGGTTCCTTTCTACTGTGGCGAAATTTTAATTATCTTGGGGATATAAAATTATTATGTGTATCTTTTCTGATTCAGTTGCCATTTTCTAACATGGTTACTTATATGAGAAACAGCTGTATCTTAGTGGGGGAAAAGCACAAGTTTTACAGGTATTCCAGCATCCTGAAAAAAAGCTACTATGTGAAATCTTGGAAATCCACTTCTGGTTCCTATTTCCCAGAACACCTACTTGGATTCCCACCAAGTTTATTTTCTTATGAAATTGTTTGTATTATCTGCCCATTGCCAGATACTAAATTCTGCTTTACATGCTGCATAGTAATGTGCATTCTGGATAATGTCTTAGGATCCCATTGAAACCTTAGCTGATGGGTTGGAAAGCTAGATGGAAGAGGTTACAAAACGTCTGCAACTCCTTTTCTTAAAGTCATTTCTTTAAGGCCTTAAAAGGGGCCAGTAGGGTTGGGGTCAACTCAATCTCTGCATGGATGATGTTCCACAGGATGGACATCACCACAGAAAATATTTTTTCCTAGGCCCCAACATATGATATTTCCTAGCAGACAGAACCAGAAGCATGCTAGAAGCTACAGAATCTAATGATACAAATAGATATTACCAGGGATCTGGTCCTTGAAATAATTTGGTCCCATGTCATGGATGGCTTTATAGCTCATCACTGGCACCTTGAATTGAGTACAGCAGCGCACTGACAATCAACACAACTCATGGAGCAGAGGTATAGTGTGCTCCCTCAAGGGAGTGTCCATAATTGCCCATGCAGCTGAATTCTGCACTGATTGTAGCTTTCAAACATTGTTCCAAGGGTAGCTCTGCATAAAGCACTTGGCAGTAGTCCATTCAGGAGATGACCAAGGCTTGAGTGACAATGAGAAGAACCTCCCCCTATAAGAATGGGCATGGCTGGTGCACAAAACAAATGTGAACAAAGACTGTCTTGGTCATGTTTGCTACCTGTTCCTTCCCAAATTTCACACAAATTCTGTGGGAGTAGTGCAACTCCATCCAGAATATCAGACGGTAAGTCGCCAGAACCAGGTAGTCCCAAAACCAAGAGTCACTCAGTCTCGCTAAAGTTGAGCTGAAGCCTGCTTTTCTCCATCCCTGTTATTTGCCTTTGCATCTGCAATGCTGCATAGCGAGACTTAAAACATATGTGGGTGTGCTTCAAATAATCCTTAAAGATCCAAAAAAGTTGTCTGCAAAGTCCTCCTAATACTTTATTAATCACCCTAGACATAAGCTAGTGCTTTGATGAAGTGATTATATCTAAGCCATAGATAGCTTAGCCTGATAGAATGAGCATTGTTTTGTATAATTGCTGTTAGATGCTTTCAAACATTCAAGGTTTTCCTTGAATTAGTTTGTATTACAGCCTCAGAAGCATTAATTTAATAGCTTCTCAACTGCCTGATTTGAAAATATATTATAGCAAGAGTTGATTCCAAATTTATTTTTCACTTGAGCTGAGCCTCTAACATGACAAACACACTGAGTCTTGAAATATAAGTGGGAAATGGTCACCGAGGGCCCTCAGTACAGACAATGGCAGTTGGATCTGCAAGTATCTAAATAAATTGCCGGGTATTCCCATGCTACTTTGAATGGAGGATTGACTGCGCTCAGGAAAAAAAAAAGCAAGCAACTTTATAAGCAGTAATGATCCTGACTTAAAACAGAATTTCCCTCAGCCAAACAGTAACAATAGCAATCAATGGCAATAAAAAGTAGTGTATCAGTAAAAGAAATTGAAGAAAGTTTTTGAACTAGTTTTTAAGACTGTATGGGGCATAAAACATCCTCCTTAATCCAATGATTTTGGCTGCTGTGAATTTCAGGAAAGCCTATTTATTTCTACCCTGCCTTTCTATTCAATCAAGTATTCAAGATAACAGGTCAGTTGTCTCACTTTGAATAGGGAACATCTGACATTACAGATCATTTCTCATATGCGAGTGATGCCAAGATTGCAGTGAATCAAGGATGTCAGAGTAATTCATAACTATTTCTTTAAAGCAAAATAAAGTGATCTACCAGCACCATCCATAATCCATTCACTGAGTTCACTACTATCCATCTCCATACGTATTTTTTTATTCAACTCCTTTGTCTATTTCAAAAGAGTTGGACCAGGCATGAAATTCATATGCAATTGACTAACATCCATTACAAACTGGCTCTTGTTCAAAAACTGGCCACAAAAATATTTCAGCCTTTGAAAAGTTGGATTTAAAAAAAAGTGTGTTTTTGGTTGCATACAAGGTATGCAAAGAATAAATAAGTATTTCTGGGCATTTCTAAAAATGCACAGGATGCTTCAGAACTTCAAGGGAACAAGCTGATCACTGAATATATGCAGGGCAGATAGGGATTGGGTCTAGATTCATATTTGAACTTACTTTGGTGAACTAGCTTGAACCATGCACGCTCAAGTTTCCTATGTGTCAAGGGCCAGGGAAATCAGGAGATTCAGGCAATTCAGATTAATATAAAGATTTATTTCAAGCTTAGTTCTCTACAAGAACCTGGCCTATTGACCATTAAAGGAAATGTGTGGGAGTTAAGAATAGAAAGGAATTGAAGTGGGCTGGACATAGATCTGTTGTGGGCGGGAAGGGACTCATGATGTGTTTGACCCCCTCCCTTGGGCTCAGCCTCTTACATAATGTTTCTTTTAACTGAAAATGGACTAAAATGGAGATATTCAAATGGCTTACATGGGGATCTCTCTTACACTTTATCTTCACAATAGCAATTTTGTGATCTTATGGCTGAGAGCAGATTCAAAATGCAATTGGCATTTGGTGCGAAGCTTTGAACTGAGCAAGCGCAGAACAGCTGGAATTTCTCACTTGCCTGGTTAACCAGGCAGCACATAATTGTTTCCTTTCATCATGGATTTGATTATGCATCCCCAAAGGGGAACTGAAATTTATATTCTGCTGGAAATCTGCTTCCCCAGATTCTGGTTCTGATCAATTTCACCTTGACTGAGATTCCAAATCATCACTGACACTAGGGTTAGTTATTTACGCTTAGATCAAGTAAGAAAAAGAAAACTGGGCCCTATTCGAGAAGTTTGATTTTTGCCACTAGAAATGTTTGCACATAGGGGACTCTGTGGAATCAGAAGCCACATACAAATTCAGAAATCCATTTCATGTGGATTAATCTAGCCATATTCAAGAAAGGCTGGAAATTGCTGACCTGCATATCCCTATCATAGGCATCCAGGAAAAGTCACAATGATATCTAAGTGATGTGGCATGATATCATATCCCCTGCTACAGATGCCTATGAGTTCCCTATGATTCCTCTATAATTAAAAATTAAAAATGCCTTCATAGGGAGTTCACAGCATCATGTAATCTTTTAACCACTTTGCATTTCCCAACTCTTCCTTTGGAACTTTGCCAGAAAGCAAAACACAACATTCCTCAATTAGAACTGGCATACATCTTGGATTACCTGAAATCTGTCTGTCATGGTTAACTGCCTCTCAACTCTGAGTCAAGTAATCCTATGTAGCAGGGATTTTTTCCCCACCCCTTCTCCTTATATTAAATGCATGTATTCTAAGCAGGAGTATAAATGAACTCTGAAAGCTCCCTCTATTTTTATCTTTATTGCTTTACTTCCCCTCTCAGTATGTGTATCAGTCTTGTTAAGTTCAAGGATATTCCTTTTATTTTCTGACATAACGGGGCACATGTTGCCGCTTTGAGTTCAAGAGGGAAATAATATTACTGAAGCTAGCTGATAAGACAAGAAGAGAGAGAGAGAGAAGAGAGAGGGAAATGTGCATGCAAGTTAAAGGAAAAACTGGAACATTTTTTGAAGAGATCTGTGTTAAATGGGATATTTTAAATGAACTACTATGGTGTTCTGCAAATTCTTATCTTACTTCAGTTCTCTTTGCTGCCCCATCAGGAACTGTTTCAGTTGATTTTTTTTTCCTTCTTTGAAAGCAGGGCTGCTGCTTCTTAAGATGTAAAATCTGCCAGTGGGAGATCATGTACTATTCAGACATTAGAAAAGCATGGAGTCACTCCAGCACAGTGTGTTAGGATAGTAGAGAAAGAGGAAAAGAAAAATGCATGCTTTGCTCCAACCTCCTAACTAAAGGAGTGTGCTGTAAGGGTTGGTGAACAGCTGTAGCAGTACAGGCCAAGAACACAAAACTTCTCTTGAAGTTTAAAAAATAAAATAAAATGAAAAATATGGAAAGAACTCAGAAAAATATGAACCTGCCCCCATCTTTAATTTTTTCTTCATTCTCCAGGGAATCTTTGTTTTTGGATCATTCTTCTTTTGTCTTTTTTTATTATTATTATTTTATTTTTAGGGCAATCCAGAAAAAGAACGAGGAAGTTCAACCATGGGTTCTTGGAATGGTTAGGTTAGGTTGGCCCCGCGATTCAAAGGGAGCTTTTGGAAGAAAAGAGAAAAGTGGCAATGACATTTCTTAATGGCTTTTGTTCTGCCATAATGCAATTGCAGAAGCAGCATTGTTCCAAGCAGACATTCCACCATGGCAAATGAAAACATGTGAAAGTATGAAGAGTGTTCTTTCATGCTGTTGGAAGAAGAGTCTTCATCGTGGTTCAGTCCAAGCTGGGGAACAAACATGGCGACTGCTTTAGGAAGAAGGTTGTAGTTTATTGCAAAGCAGAACCAGACAGGAAGATGGCTGGCAGAAAAGAGAGTGAACACATGTAGGGAGTGGGTTTTTATACCCTCTGGAGCCTTTTGTTTGGAGTGATTTCCTGTTCCTGCTTGAGGCTATTTCCTGTGTCACGTATTCTGAGCTGAGTCTGGGTTTGCCATTTGGCATCTGTGGTTTAATCCTATTATGTCCTGTCTTGGAGTTTGGGTGGGGTATTATTATTATTATTATTATTATTATTATTATTATTATTATTATTATTATTATTATTATTATTTATTAAATTTTTATACCGCCCTTCTCCCGAAGGACTCAGGGCGGTGTACAGGGCAATAAATATAAAAATGTAAATACAAAAGTTAAAAAAGCGATTAAAAAGAATTAAATAATTATGCCCAAAAATACAATACTAAAAATGTGTTAAAACTTATTTAAATCCAACCCCAAACCCATCAGACCAGGCCAGATTGCTCAAATAGATAGGTATGTAGATTTTAGGTGTCTTTGTCTTCTCAATCTTCTGGCTGGGGCCTCCAACCTTCCTCAATGGTTTACATCTGCATTTCTGTAGAGCTGGTCCCTGCTTGGGGGAGGGACATCTGGGGCTATTAAGAAAACTGGGCATGCTTTCCTGCCTTTTCAAGACCCTTTGAGGAAATATATTTTTCTGCCCTTTTAATATTTCCTTCTCTGGGGGCTGACTTCCCACAATGTCTTGCTGAAAAATACTCAGAATACTAAAATTGCTCTTGCAGACAGCCTCTCCTCCAGAAAGCCACCTGCCAACATTTGCAACCAATATTAAATTTTCCTTTAAGAGCAGCTGCACACGTACTGGATTGCAAGTGCAGAAGTGCATATAAATATGACACACACTATTGAAATGCTTTCTCCATTTTGCTTTTTGCCTCGTAGCTTAGCAGCGCAATCCTGAACATTTAGAGTCTCATATTCCTGTAATAAAATTCCCTGTAGTTAGGATTAGATTGCAATTTCTGCATGTTCACAACCTCAAAGTGGAGGGTAATCAAAATTTGACAAGACAGTTGGAGGGAAAGTGTTCAGGCGCCACTTATGGAATTGGGGGGAGGGAAAATATCCTCTTGGCTTAGTTCAAAAGATACTAATTACATTAATATTTAAAGTTTCCAGGCATCAAAATCCTGTCCTGTAAGAAAGAAAAGTGGCCGCAGCATTGGAAAAGGACATCCATTCTTTTTGGAAGAGGCCAATGGAGTGTCTGAAAGCCAGGCTATCAAAAAGCACACAACTGTCTATGGAGATTCTCAGTCATCCAGATCATGGTTGTCCCAAAGGTGCTTTTTTAAACCTTTGTTTTTAACCTTGTCCTTTCTTTGTTTTTTCCTCCCCACCATTCTGCCAGAAACGATGAAGCTTTTTGGATGAGAAGCGAAACAAAGGGAAAACAAAGAAAGTCCAATTGCCTTTTGAAAAAGCACCTTTGAGACAAGTATGCAAACAGTTTGAGGAATGAGGAAGCATCTTGAGGTAAAGGCGGCCCGGCCTGGTGACAGCATCAGGCACTAGCTGCGAAGGGGTGAGAAGAGGAGAGAGGAAACAGCCCGAACTGTAGAGGAGGCTGGCCCGGGCATCTGACAGCTGGTTTCCATCCCACCGACCACCACGCAGGAATCCTGGAGATAAGCCTCACCCACGCCACCATGGCGAGCACCCTGCCTCTGCTGAGGTGGAAGTGGGTGGTGGTGGCAGCCTGCTAGTGAACCCTGTCCACCACGTTCCCTTCCCGCCATTGCTGCCTCTCCATCTTTACCACCCAATTTGTCTTTCTGGAGCAACGGGAGGGCAGCGCCAACCTCGTCCCAGTCTCAGGCTAGCCAGCCATCAGCAAGAGTGTGCAAGTGCGCCAATGGTGCACCAAGCAAACCCTGTCAGTGCAGTTTATTCATGGTCAGTTGGTCTGTATCCAGCCTCAGCCTCTCAGAGGCACATGCTAAACCACATCGTCATCATCAACAGAGTTGGAAGGGACCCTGGAGTTCTTCTAGTGCACAGGTCTGCAACCCGTGGCTCCAGAGCCGCATGTGGCTCTTTCAGCCGTCTCCTGCGGCTCCCAGTCCTCTGACATGCAGTCCAAAAAAAAAGTGGGACTAAAAAAGTTCAACCAATCAATTCAAATATGCAGGGTAGGTGCATATCTCGCCTTGGCTCCACTCTTCAGTCAAACCCTGTTCTGCACATGCGCACATGTACACGCATGTGCACACATTTTTGCGGCTCCCAGATTTTCCTTTTGTGAGGGAACCGGTTCCGAGTGGCTCTTTCACTGTTTCAGGTTGCTGACCCCTGGTCTAGTCTAACCTCCTGCTCAAGAAGGAAACCCTGGCCTATGCCATTTCAGACAAATGGTTGTCCAATCTCTTTTTAAAAACCTCCAGTGTTGGAGCATTCTTTTTTTTAAAAATTCCATTTATATCCCGCCCTTCTCCGAAGACTCAGGGCGGCTTACAAGCTTAGCAGTAGCCTTCATTCTATGTATATGCCTGCTTATTAGGTCTTTCACACACACCCCAAGCGGCATTATTACAAAGTCAGCTTAATTGCCCCCAACAATCTGGGTCCTCATTTTACCCACCTCGGAAGGATGGAAGGCTGAGTCAACCTTGAGCCTGGTGGGATGCGAACTAATTGCAGGCAGCTGGTGTTACTTAAGGAGGCATTCGTAACTTCTGAAGACAAACTATTCCACTGGTTAATCATTCTCACTGTTAGTAAATTTCTCCTTTAGCTCTAGGTTGCTTCTCTCCTTGTTTAGTTTCCATCTATTGCTTCTTGTCCTGTTTTCAGGTGCTTTGGAGAATAGGTTGACTCCCTCTTCTTTGTGGCAGCCCCTCAGATATTTGAAAACTGCTATCAGTTTTTCTTTCTTATCACTAGACTAGACATACCCAATTCTTGTTCTTCATATGTTTAGCATCCAGGCTCCTAATATCTTTATTGTCCTCTTCACTCTTTCCAGAGTTTCAACATCTTTTTTATACTGTGGTTCCCAAAACTGGATGCAGTATTTGAGGTGAGGTCTTATTCCAGATGTATCAGTTGATAGATTTCCCGTCTTTGGTTTGTGTAAGGCCAGCCAAAAGTGATGTCCATCTATATGCCTTCAGATTCACCTCAATAAATTCCAGTGCCTCTAAGTAGAGACTTCATCAGCCATTGAGCTTTCTTTCTACAGTGATTCATGTTCCAGATTTGCTTTTAATTTTTTAGCTCAACTCTAGACATCTTTAGTTGGTGAACAATACTGAAAACAAAGTATCTAAAGCAGGAGTGTCCAACTTTGGCAATTTTGTGGGTTTCAACTCTCAAAATTCCCCAGCCAGGATGAGAAGATACAGGATCCCGTGTTTATCTTTTCTGTTTTAAATCTATTTTTAGGTGTTATGTTTTATTTTTTTTATTTGTGTCTTTTATCATTATTGATTTGATTGCAATTTCTTTGATTGTTATCCACCCAGAACCATTGAGAGTTGGGCAGCATACAAGCTTAATAAATTATATTATTAGGATTAGTTGCACAGTCAGCCAGATGTTTAGATTAGATTTGTCATTTTTATTCACCTATCAAGGCCTTCCCAAGGACCTGGGATAGGCAGATGTTGTTCTCTGATGATGTTAGAGGCATTGTTACAGGATATAAGCTATTGCAAGTTTAGCTGGCTTTTGCAATGGACTGATAGTGATTTTTTCAATGTTGTTATTATTTGGAATTTGTAGTGATTATGTCTCACATTTTCAGGATACTTTATTTCATTTCATTGCTCTATATTATATTGGACCAGGCAAAAGTTATGCCTTCTTTGAGCTTTCAACTTCACTTCCACGTGCTTTTCAAGAAAATATGACTTTATTATTCTAAGTCAAGTACTTACTTAGTTACTTTATTTATTTATTTTATTTATTTATTTATTTATTTATTTATTTCATTAACATATATTTTAAAAAAATAACCTGGGGGCTCTACTCTTGTTAATCTGGTTCTCTGAAACTACTCTAATGCACCCAGTCTAACAGCTTTCATTAGCTTTGAAAATGACCTTAGCAAATCTAACCAAGTTTTTTGCTGTAACAAACAAGAAAGTTATACTCTTCTTGGTTGCATACTTTTCATGTTTATAGAGAGAAATATTTCACATACATAAAGACACACACAAACAAAGACACACACACATTCGTGCTGTGCATCCCGTAAAATGTGTATGGGTGAAGTTGTTTGGCTTTTATCTTCTTAATACTGTGCAGGGTTTATTTAGCAACTGCATATTTTAAACTGCACTACCTGAGGTTAGGAGTATCTTTTCCTTCTTTGCTTCAGGAATTGGAGCATTTTAGACATGCCCTTCTGCAGACAATGTAGCTTTGATATCTACAGTACAGGTGAAACTCAAAAAATTAGAATATTGTGCAAAAGTTCATTTATTTCAGTAATGCAACTTAAAAGAGGAAACTAATGTATGAGATAGACTCATTACATGCAAAGCAAGATAGTTCAAGCCGTGATTTGTCATAATTGTGATGATTATGGCTTACAGCTCATGAAAACCCCAAATCCACAATCTCAGAAAATTAGAATATTACATGCAATCAATAAAACGAGTGTACATAGAACAATATCAGACCTCTGAAACGTATAAGCATGCATATTGGTTTGGGCCCCTTTTGCAGCAATTACTGCCTCAATGCGGTGTGGCATGGAAGCTATCAGCCTGTGGCACTGCTGAGGTGTTATAGAAGACCAGGATGCTTCAATAGCGGCCTTCAGCTCCTGCATTGTTCGGTCTCATTTCTCTCATCTTTCTCTTGGCAATGCCCCATAGATTCTCTATGGGGTTCAGGTCAGGCAAGTTTGCTGGCCAATCAAGCACAGTAATCCCACAGTCATTGAACCAGGTTTTGGTGCTTTTGGCAGTGTGGGCAGGTGCCAAGTGCTGCTGGAAAATGAAGTCAGCATCCCCATAAAGCTCGTCTGCGGAAGGAAGCATGAAGTGCTCCAAAATCTCCTGGCAGACGGCTGCGTTGACCCTGGACTTAATGAAGCACAGTGGACCAACACCAGCAGATGACATGGCTCCCCAAATCAACAAAGACTGTGGAAACTTCACACTGGACTTCAAGCATCTTGCAGTGTGTCCCTCTCCATTCTTCCTCCAGACTCTGGGTCCTTGGTTTCCAAATGAGATGCAAAAGTTGCTCTCATCAGAAAAGAGGACTTTGGACCACTGAAGAACAGACCAGGTCTGTTTTTCTTTAGCCCAGGTAAGACGCTTCTGACGTTGTTTGTTGTTCAGGAGCGGCTTGACAAGAGGAATACGACATTTGAAGCCCATGTCCAGGATCCGTCTGTGTGTGGTGGCTCTTGATGCACTGACTCCAGCCTCAGTCCACTCCTTGTGAAAGTCCCCAACACTTTTGAATGGCCTTTTCCTGCCAATCCTCTCCAGGCTGCGGTCATCCCTGCTGCTTGTGCACCTTTTTCTTCCACACTTTTCCCTTCCACATAACTTTCTATTAATGTGCTTTGATACAGCACTTTGGGAACATCCAACTTCTTTTGCAATTACCTTTTGAGGCTTTCCCTCCTTATGGAGGGTGTCAGTGATGGTTTTCTGCACAACTGTCAGGTCAGCAGTCTTCCCCATGATTGTGATTCCTACTGAACCAGACTGAGAGACCATTTAAAGGCTCAGGAACCCTTTGCAGGTGTATTGGCTTAATTAGCTGATTAGAGTGGGACACTTTGAGCCTAGAATATTGCACCTTTTCACAATATTCTAATTTTCTGAGATTGTGGATTTGGGGTTTTCATGAGCTGTAAGCCATAACCATCACAATTATGACAAATCACAGCTTGAACTATCTTGCTTTGCATGTAATGAATCTATCTCATATATTAGTTTCCCCTTTTAAGTTGCATTACTGAAATAAATGAACTTTTGCACAATATTCTAATTTTTTGAGTTTCACCTGTATGATGGAAATCTTCTCTCCCTAGTTTCTGTATGAAGAAAATACCAGCCCACCAGCTTGGACAGCTGCAGTCCAGAAGCAGTCTATACAGACAGTTTTAGTAACCCAGATTTCTACCTAGAAATTTGTTAGATGAGGGATGACAAAATGTTGTTGAGCCATTGTTTTCTTTCTTTAAGTCTATTTTACTTAACCATGTATGTAATCAAGAAAAGACAACTTTTCATGTTAGTTGGGTACCTTTGCATTCTCAATATACCTATCGACTATTCCAGTTTAGAATAAAATGGCTTGTTACATTCAAAATATGTTAAGCAATAGTTATGACTGAAAATAGGATGCTTTAGTAGCCATTCAACTTTTTTAAATGCATAGCAGTTCCTCTTTTTTAAAAGGCAGTGCTGATTTGAGTATAGAACGTCAGTTTAAAACTAAATTAAATAAGAATCGGAGGTGAGCATCACCCCCTTGAGTCAGATATGACTAGACAGGGGAATGCTTTATCTTTACCATTACATCTACAAAGCTCATGAAATGTTTCACTGGGGGAATGAACACGGAAGACCAGGTTTAATTTTTTGAACCATAAAGTGAAACCTCGTACTTGGAAGTTTACGATTATACATCAATTGATTGATTATGTGTCATCAAAGTCATTGCCAACTCTTAGCACCACATAGAATTTCTCCAGGATGATCTATCCCCAGCATGTGCCTTCAGGTCTTCTTCCCGCTGTACGCCCATTACCATGGAAATGGCATCCATCCAAGTTGCTTCTGATGACTTGTCATCATCATCTGTTTCTTTTCACCTTTCCCAGCTTTATAGATTCCTCAGGGGAGCTGGATCTCTATTTAAGGACCCAGATTGTTGGGGGCAATTAAGCTGACTTTGTAATAATGCCGCTTGGAGCGTGTGTGAAAGCCCTAACAAGCAGGCATATACATAGAATGAAGGCTACTGCTAAGCTTGTAAGCCGCCCTGAGTCTTCGGAGAAGGGCGGGATATAAATGTTATAAAAATAAATAATAAATAAATAAATAATGTGATACTGGTAATTTGTGCTTTGAGTAAGAGCTTTGGATTGATTTGTTCTATGTTCCATCTGTTTGTTTCTTGGATGTTCATGATATTCTCAAGAGTCTTTTCCAACAACAGTGTTCAAAAGCATCAACACTCTTTCTACTGTACATCTTCAATGTCCAACTTTCACTTCCATACGAAGTCACAACCAAAACCACGCCTTCAGGCTTCTAATCTTTGTAAAGATAGATATGTCACAAAATCTAAAACAACTCTCCTCTGCTTTTGTTGTTTTCTTACCTTATCTGTAGCAGGTTACTTGACCTCTAGTTGCTTTATTGTTGATAATCAATCCTAAAAGGCAAATGTTATGCATCACTTCAATTTCTTCATTTTCAGTTCTAAGTTCTAAGGATGGGTTTTGTACTAATATTTTTTTTTAATTTGGTCTTCTTTAAATTTACTTCTAATCCTATTTTTTCACTCTGCTCCTTGACTTTTACTACTAGAGCATACATATTCATTCTTTCATTATTCATTCATTCATTGACTTATTCATATTATGCCTCTATTATTTTTTCAAATAAATCAAAGTGGCAAACATACCTAATACTATTTTCTCCTCCTATCTTCCTCACAACAACCCTATGAGGTCCAAAGAGGTCCAAAGTCACCTATTTGGTTTTCATGCCTAAGGCAGAACTAGAACTCATGGTCTTTTGGTTTTTAGCCTGACGCCTTAATCTTAGACCAAACTGGCTCTTATTTGCATTTTCAGCGGTACGAACACCATAGAACAAGCTATTGATGTTTTTGTCTCCAGTTTTAAAACCACACTCAACTTTTTCCAATCCAGCATCTCTCACAATATATTCACCATATAGCCTGAATACATAAAAAGAGAGTGTATAACTTCTGTCATTTCTATCTATCTATCTATCTATCTATCTATCTATCTATCTATCTATCTATCTATCTATCTATCTATCTATCTATCTACCTACCTACCTACCTACCTACCTACCTATCTATCTATCTATCTATCTATCTATCTATCTATCTATCTATCTATCTATCTATCTACCTACCTATCTAATTTGGAATGTGAAAGCTTATGACTAAATAAATAAATAAATTGAGCTGTCTGGCTAATCAGTCCAATTTTAATCATCATAATTGACAAGGTGGGAGGGTAGTAATTAAATCCAAATTATATTGAATGAAGACTTTTTAAAAAATAATTCTGGAACAAAGCAAACAACTTACATAGGCAGATTCACACATAGATTGAACTATAAATAGTTCAGAGTGAATTTGTCACAGAAATGCCTTCTATACACTGCAACATTGCTTTGACAGTTCTTTTAATGTGTAGGCTGAACCTATATCAGTTCTCAAACCCATCTTCTTCTTTTTTATTTTAATCCATTTTAATTAATCTTTGATCATTCTCATAGTTATCAATGTTTATCAGTACTCTGACAGTGAACTCTTTGCTGAACAATCTGCTTCAAAAGGATATTGTAAAACCAGGGGGAAAACAGATATTGTAAAACTAGATGCCAATTAGCACCTATAATTGGCACTTGCCCTCTGGAACATCTTGCCCCCTTGATGTGAGGTTGGCCCCAACCTTTCTTTCATAAGGGCCTGAAGACCTGTCTCTGCCAGTTGGCTTGGGGCTCCAACAGGGGAATAGCCCAGTGGAGGTGGTTGATTGAGATCCCACCTCCACCCACTCCAACACACCCTCCCCATGCATAATTAGATTTTAATGATTGGTTTTAACTCATTTATGTTTTGAGGTATATGGATCGATTTTCATGAATGAAAGCCACCCAGAGTTACCTTGATATCTTTGTAAATACACACACACACACACACACACACACACACACACACACAGTGTTTCCCCGAAAGTAAGCCCTACCCCAAAAATAAAACCTAGTTTTGGGGTGAGGCACATGCCTAAAAATCAAGTTAAGGTGGGGTTGGAGGGATAGAGCTGCCCCATGTGTCCTGCACCCACTTACTGTTGCAGCCAGGTCTCCCATGAATCGAAACCTGCCTCGCCTCACCGGCCTACTTCTTCTGTGGCTGCTCGCCACTGCTCGTGCACTTCGCCCCAGCCACCATTTTGCCATTTTGGCTGGGGCGACATGCACGAGAACAGAGCTACAGATTGAATCCGTAGCTCGATTCTTGGCTGCAGAGACCTTTCCAGAAGCTCCATTCTAAGCTGCAGAGGCACTTTCTGAAGGCCTCTAATGGCAAAAAGGAGGCTGGAGGTGACACGGACGAGTGGTAGCAAGCGGCCGCAGAAGAAGTGAGCCGGCTGGCTGGGGCTGTTGGTGACACCGCCATGAGATGAGACCATGGAAAAAACATCCCCCAAAATAAGACCTGGTGCCTCTTTTGGAAGCAATAAACAAACAAACAAACAAACAAACCGGGGAAACACAGTACATACATACATACATACATACTGTATATAAATAAGATGTTAAAACTTGTTCTTTAGCAATAACACAGTAACTAAAGAGCCTAAGAAATAGGGTAGATGAAGATGGACAAGAGGGAACATGATAGATGATGAAATAAATATGAAGAAAAAATTTTCAGCCTTTCTCACAATATTATTCTTTGTTAATTTCCAGTATGCAGTTGGTTCACTTCTGTGTGACAGAGTATCCAGCACTAGACAGTCCTTTGGTGTGATCCAGTAAGTCTGTTTTTATATTATCACGCAACTGAATTAAAATACCTTTAGAAAAATATCCATCCTCAATAGAATCCTTCCTTCCTTCCTTCCTTCCTATGTCTCTACCTACCACCTACAAATACACATGTAGACATTTGTGAATGTAATATCCACCAAAACCCCCCCACAAATTTAAGACAAAAACAATTAGCCCACTGCAGTAAACATGTCATGCTTCTATTCTACCTAATAGTTAATATGAGGTGGTCCACTAGAAGGCGATAGTATAGTCCTTCCTCTTGATAACTGGAGATGACTTGGATCGAATATGTGATTTTATGAAAGCATTCTACACAATACTTCTCCCTCCTTTTCAGGAGGCATATTCAGAAGTTAGTTTGTACCAGCTAATTATGGCTTCTTTTGCTAAATCTCAGTTTATTTATACAGCTAGTGATCAACTTACAAGCACAACTGAGCTCCAAAATTCCATTGCTAAGCAGGACATGTCTGCCATTGGTTTGCATATTTACCATTGAAAGGAAGATTTAAATTAGACAAAAAGACTTACGGGTTTGACTTTGTTAAAAATGAATTGGAAATCCTACCGTGTGGCAGCGATGAACATATTATTGCTAAGATCTATAAAACGTTATTGAAATTGAATTTAGAAAGTGAACCTGTAAAGCATTGTATGATTCAATGGGCAAGGAAGTTTAGATATAATGTAACAATGGGAGAAAGGTTTAAAATTTACACTAAATTACAATTTAAAAGAAAATTTTTATAAGCTGATATATGGTTGCCATGTAACACCAGACAAGTTATCAACAATGTATAAAAGTATTTCAAACGAATATTTGAAATGCAAATGTAAAGAAGGGACTTTTTAATCATTTATGCTGGACATGTGACAAAGCAAAGAAATACTGGAGTAGGATTCATATTCTAATACAGAAGATTCTTAAAGTGAATATGAAGATAAAACCAGAAACTTTTCTTTTGGGTTTAATGGAAAAAGATTTGGGGAAAAAATGGAAGTTTGATGTTATGTATGTTGACAGCAGCAAGGTTATTTTATGCACAAAAATGGAAGGATATTTCAGCTCCCACAATGGATGAATGGCTGCAAAAGTTGATGGATTTAGCAGAGACGGTTAAATTGACTGCTTTGATAAAAGAAAAAAAAAACAATTACTTTTGTTTCTACTTGGAAACCTCTTCTGGACTTTGTGATTGAGGTGGAAAAAAAATGAAACTTTGATTTTGAGTTTTACCGGTTAGATAGATTTGTTGCTATAGATATGGCTAATTTATACTGTCACGTAAAAGTAAAAAGGTGAGGTTTGATGTTATTATCTTATTCTACTGCATCAAAGGACATTGGAAGTCAGCGCCTTGTCTTTCTTTGTTCCTTCTTTTCTACACTTTTCCTTTCCCTTTTCTCTACCCTATTTTTCCTATTATTTGCTTTTGCATTTTTGTATTTTATATTATAAACTAATGAAAAGGGTGTTATATAAACAAAATTCCATTGCTAATCTTTCTTGCCAGAGTTGTCAAATGAATCACCGCAGTTATTAAGTTAGTAGCACAATTGTTCAGTGAATTTGGCTTCCCCATTGACTTTGCTTGCCAGAAGATCATGAAAGATGATCACATGGCCCTGGGACACAGCAGCCTTCATAAATATATGCCAAGTGTCTGTATATTAATCACGAATGAAAACGAATGAACAACTGTTGCAATTGCTGTGGTGGCACAGTGGTTAGAATGCAGCATTGCAGGCTAACTCTGCTGACTGCCAGGAGTTCAATTCTGACTGGCTCAAGGTTGACTCAGCCTTCCATCCTTCCGAGGTTGGCAAAATGAGGACCCAGATTGTTGGGGGCAATATGTCAATTCTGTAAGTTGCTTAGAGAGGGCTGTAAAGCACTGTGAAGCGGTATATAAGTCTAAGTGTTAGTGTCAGTTAGCTAATCATGCCAAAATGTTTGCTTGTTTATTAAATTTATTTGCCACCGTGTTTAAGATGACTCTAAGCGGCTTACAGCAGGATAAAATACACAAACGTCTGACAATTATAAATACAAAAACATTAAAATTACAAAATTAAAACAAACTAAAGAACAAGGATTTGGAGGGAGAAGTTGCGGTGCCTTTTCTGTTAAAGCACTAACTACCTCCGGCCAACAACTTCTCCTTACCTCCTATGGCCAACACGTTCCAAAGGGCAGGAGCGATGACAGAAGAGGTTCTTCTTCTGAATCCCCCCAGCACAAGCAGGAAGGGCCAATCCTGTTGTGTAGTGGATTCTTGGGAAGCAGGAGGTGAGATGAGAGGGTTCAAACAGGAACATTGCTTATTGTAGTAATAGGAACAGAACTGAGAACAGAGACTTGTACGCAGCTACTTATATGGCTGGCCACTAGGCGGCGGCCAATAGGTTTAAAGGAACCTATTCCCACCCCAGAGCCAACCAATGATCGTCCTGGAGACTGCATGTCTGGGCAGCCAGCAACCGTTACACAGACACCCTAATTAAGCAATCTCAAGCAGCATTCAAAGACACGTGAAAACAATTCAGGTAAAAGATCCAATACATTACAAATCCCATTGCAGAAAGACAGTTCTGCAGATATCCTGAACCCATGCCACAAAGCACTTCAAAGATAATAACCAGCACTTGAATTGCAAAATAAATATTTATATTAAAATACTTGCATTTGATCAAAGTTTATCATTCTTTTCCAAGTCAGTGTCACCACTGTACATGACTAATAGCAACAGAAACCACAAGAAAACCAGTGTACTGATGCCGGTCAGAATCTACACATCAGTCATTTCATGATAGATGATGCGAAACCTGTCCCAACTAAATATTATATTGAACATTTTCAGAATGACAGGAGCATCTGGCTAATTTTTGTTCTGCCTTCCGTTAGCAGCTCAGAGCACCTCCTCGGACAAAAAGAAAAGAAAAACGAAGCTTATAAACCTGACAGTTGGAAAAAGGTAGGTAAATGTAGCCTTCCCAATTGTGCTGTTAAATATTGTGCCTGCTGTAGAGCTACAGATTGTTCCCTCTGAGCAGGCAGACAGGTCCGTGATTTAATAATCTTTGTCTCAAGCACAACATCAGATAGATGGAGTTATCATGCTTTGCAACCAACCTGGAGCCAATCTTCCAGAAATTAAGGCCATGAAAAAGCCAGAGGAAAACCATTCCATTTTGATTACTTATGCTTGATAAAGCTGGTACAAAATTGTTTTCATATTTTTACAGTATCAAGATAAAAATAAATAACTTGGCTTTAACCAAAGAAGCTCCTAAAACCAGTGAGCATTGCACAGAGAATGTATGCCTTGGCTAAGATCTACTGAACGTATATGCAACTTTCAGTCCAAGTAAAGTTGATTTTTATGAATGAGATGGTTGGCTTGCAGAAAATGATGATTATCTGAAATAATTATTTTCATTCCAAAGCTTTGATCATCATTTGCTAATTATGCATTAGTCCGATCCTTTCTCTGCTGCTAAAACCTTGCAAATATTTGGAAATATTTGTAGCAGATCTTCCTGAAAAGAATTTTGCATGCTATAAATGATTTCTGTATGAAAATATAATTTTAGAAAAAAATTAACTACTCTTAATACCACACCTGAAGTATTGCATCCTATCACAAAAAAGATGTTGAAACTTTGGAAAAAATTCAGGGAAGAGCAACTAAGATGATCCAAGGCCTGGAGACTAAAACATACGAAGAATGGCTGCAGGACTTAGATTTGGCTAGTCTAAAGAAAAGAAGAAATAGGGGAGACATGATAGCAGTATTCCAGTATTTGAGGGGCTGCCACAAAGAAGAGGGGGCCACGTTATTCTCCAAAGCACCAGAAGGCAGGACAAGAAACAATGGTTGGAAACTGATCAAAGAGAGAAGCAACCTGGAATTAAGGAGAAACTTCCTGACAGTGAGGACAATTAACCAGTGGAACAGCTTGCCTCCAGAAATTGTGGAATCTCCATCACTGGCTAGTCACTTGTCTGAAATGGTCCTCCTGCTTGAGCAGGGGGCTGGACTAGAAGACCTCCAAGGTCCCTTCCATCTCTATTCCTATTCCTATTCCTATTCCTATTCCTATTCCTATTCCTATTCCTATTCTATTCTATTCTATTCTATTCTATTCTATTCTATTCTATTCTATTCTATTCTATTCTATTCTATTCTATTCTATTCTATTCTATTCTATTCTATTCTATTATATTCTAGCTGAATAGTTTAACTAATCTTGGGCAAACACACATTTACTTTTTAAATAGATTTTTTTTCTGTAGCTGGAAAATAACAAAATAATTCATAAAACTACTTTCTAAAGCTTTTGATGCTTAGTTTACTGTACTTTGATTTAGTTTGAATTATTAGTCACAGGCCAGAATAATGATATATCAGGAATCAAGCAGGATCTAGCTAAAATAGCACACCGAAATATACATAATTTTAACATGAATAAAATAATTAGGTTCATCCTACTTGAAATAGTCATTTGCATTCCATCATGGTCAGTGTACAAAATGTGTCTCTGCTATCTGAATTTTTCACTCTTGTTCGGCTAGTAGAAGATTGAGGAAGTAATCCGCCATTTGGGGTAGGCGTCATGTTTGGGTTTTGGGGTAATGTTTTATTATTTCAGAATCACAAGGTTGAGATGGATGCTGTATTAAAATCTAGGAAGGAAGGAAGGAATCCAGAGTGTCTCTGTAAGAAAGGCAGTACAGCAATCCATTGGCCCTAGTTTTGATTTCCTCCCCGCCACATGAGCAGGGATGTTGCTTTTTTTTTAGAAAAATTGCAAACCATTCTCTCCAAAAGAGCAGATGGAAGGGCGTTACAGTGAGCCAATATAAGAGCTCTTCTGGTGTTTTTGGATTTCGTGTCAAAAAAGCTTTGGGGCAGGAGCAACACTTTTATCTGGTCTCAGTAGGGCGACATAAGCTTGGCTGAAAATATTTGGTAGGTCCGTATCTCTGGCATGTTATCTGAAGAATGATTTGGCCTGATCAGAGTCAGCACACTAGGTTTCGAATGCTAACTTACCAATAAGCTGAACAAGGCTAAATCTTGATTGAAAAACCAGTAGCCATTGTTATACAGCACCTCAGCAGAAAAGATGCCATTGTACTTTCTACTGAAAAGCAAGTATCTCAGCTGTGAAATGGAGGGTCTGTATCTTCAACTTGAACAGCTGACCTGAACCTCTGAATCACACAAACACTTGCTCAGGAAATGGTTGGTTTGCTGTCAGTTTGAATGAAATAACAATCCCGTTTCTGAGCACTCCCGTTACTCAGAATGCTTACATGTTGTAACTTTAGCCACTCGTGACAGACAACCAGGCAGAATTGAGAAAATTCTGCCTACTCTATCTAGTCCAGTAGTATTTGCGTGGGTGGGCGTGGGGAGAAGGGTGCATCAAAATACTCAACATGGTCCTAAGTCAAGGATGACCTATAGGAACGAGTCACAATATCACCACATAATTGTGCCATTTGCATTACTACATCATTGTACAACTATTATTTTCCTATCGTTGTACCCGTTACCACAGTAGCCTCTTGTTATGCTGAAGTTGTAATGCTGCAGGAGACTATCAGTACCTGGGGCCAGACCATGTCACTGGCATCTGTAAAAAGACTTAGGTTGTAATGTAAATCAAGACAACACCTGTGGCTGGTGTCAACTTCCCTCCGTCCAGTGCGCTCCCACAGAGAGGGCCTCCTCAGGGTGCCTCCGATCAAAGAATGCCGATTGGTGGCCCCCAGGGGGAGGGCGTTCTCTGTGGGCACGCCAGACCTGTGGAACCGCTTGCCGGTTGAGCTCCGGATGGCCCCCAACCTCCGCTCCTTCCGGCGCAATCTAAAAACGTATTTATTTGAGCAATCTGACCTGGTCTGATGGGTTAGGGTTGGGATTTTAATATGTTTTTAATTATTGTTTTAAATTTTAAATTTGGGCATTATATTTAATGGTTTTTTAACTTTTGTATTCTGTTTTTTATATTTATTGCCCTGTACACCGCCCTGAGTCCTTAGGGAGAAGGGCGGTAAAAAATATAATAAATAAAATAAATAAATAAATCATCACAATTATGTAATTTGCCTATTTTGTGTGATTGTATCATGACATGTGATACCACTAGCAACTCTTTGATACCGCCACAGACACCTATGCTTGAGATGCTAAACTGCATTTGCATGTTGTGTACCGTAGTTTGTATGAAATTGCAATGACTAAATGAGTTTTGGTTTTTTTGCCTTTTCTTATTTGCAGGGGTATCTGCAAGTACTTTTCCAGGCTCCTAAACCTTCAGTTTCCATTTCCTCTTCTCATGTAATTTTCTTCTCCAGATTGCCATTTTTAATCTCACTGATTTATGGCTTTGCTTTACTTCTCTCCTTATGTCATCCCAATGTGTTGCAAAAGGCCAAGGATCTTACTTTATTGAATAATATAAAAAGACGCAAGCTGGATCAGACATTTATTGAGTCCATGATCTCACAGTTTTTTGACCAGATGCCTTAGAGAAGCCCACAAATATGGTAGGGTAACTAGCATAGAGAAAATTATTTCTGCAACTGTTGGAAATAATATGTAGCCATTATAATATCCATAAACATCATTCATGATTTGTCCAATCTTCATTGAAGCTGGCAGTCATCATTGTCTCTTGTGATAGAACATTTGCCATGTTACTTAAGAAGAGTTATATTTCTGTAATTATACTCCCTTCCTGGCAGTTCCACCATGTAGGCTAGACCCAGGGCTTTTTTTCTCATAGAACGCTCAGAACGGAGTTCCGGCACCTTTTTTGGATGGAACCTTGTGGGGTAGGCAAGGTGGGTTGTATGACATGTGTGAGTTCCGGCACCTTTTTCTTTTACAAAAAAAGCACTGGCTAGACCAAGTATCAACTCTACTGGAAGGCTGTTCTATTTTTATGGAGAATGGTTACAATAACAAAACCTTGAAAGTCGGTTTGTGCTGTGCCTCCTCCTCCTCTTCCTCCTCCCTTTCTTATGCTCATGTGAATTAGGAAAGTATATGGTCGCTTTTGCATACATTCTGCTTGCTTGGGATTTCAGCCATGTTTCTCTACTTGTCACTTTGGTAACAGAGCTGGCCTGTATCTGTCGCGGTCATTTTCCTTAATTCTCTACACTTTATTTTAAGCTATAAAGCCCTAAACATTGGGGCTCATAGGGAAGTTGCTCGTTTTCCTCTTAACTGATTTCATAATATGGATTTGTTCCTTCTCTGGCCACTCAGAACTTAAAATTTATAAAGCTAAGATTTTTCTGTTTCAAAGTGAACTACTTTATCTTCATTTTCAATAAATCTTGTTATTCCTCATCTATCCTTTGCCACTGTTTGGAAAATAGGTAAAAAGGGAAATTGTATTAGTGACATTTAGATAATTGTCACCTGAAGCTTTCACTTTATCCCTAAAACCTATCATCTCCACTGCTAGGACCACAATTCTACTTCAAGTAGTAGAAAGGACAGTGTATAATGATATTTGTTCTATTTAATATCAGCTGATCGATTTAAAACAGCTTTGGACTACCAAACAGCAGGATGAATCCCACACATAGGTCAATGCTTTTGCTCATTTTGTCTTCTGCTTTAACAACAACAAAAAGCCTATCCAACTTATTTTCCACTCTAATTTAATTATATTTTGTATAAAGAAACTCTGGCTTGATAACTTTTGTGCTAGTTTGTGCCTCCATGAAATTTCAATAATTTGTTTAATTATCTACTATGCACTAAACAACTCATTCTTCGTATAGGTTGCACACTACATGATACAGATCATGTCTTCCCTCAACATATTCCTTCAATCCTGACAATTAAAAAAGAAAGATACTAAAGCTAAAGCATTCCTTTCTTATTTCTTCATCCTTTAATAAATCAAACAAACAAACAGAAAGTCCCTTTGTAAAGCTAATAAGCTGAAAATGACAATAGGAATTAAAATAGAAGGTAAAAACAGGATCCCAAATGTTATAAAAGGAAGGAAGGAAGGAAGGAAGGAAGGAAGGAAGGAAGGAAGGAAGGAAGGAAGGAGGGAGGGAGGGAGGGAGGGAGGGAGGGAGGGAGGGAGGAGGGAAGGAAGGAAGGAAGGAAGGAAGGAAGGAAGGAAGGAAGGAAGGAAGGAAGGAAGGAAGGAAAGTCTGTAAAGTTCACCATGTGAATTGTTCCATTTGGTATTGGCCAGTTGTTTAAAAACATATTTTAGTGGCAATACAAACACCAGCCACAGGGGCAGTGTCCATCATTTATACATACTGGTTCCAGTTCACTAGGAAAGCACATTTTATTCAATCCTTTGAATATCGGGTTTTCTAAAACACGGGAGGACTTCTTTCAACCACTGTAAATGTTATCATGGTAGACGATGATGTTAATGATGGGCTCTTACATTTATACACTGCCCTTTGATAAACGTTTAAAGCCATATCTGTTATCGTAAAACAAAATGCAAACAATAAAAAGGCCATAAAGACCTCTGTGACCGCCATGAGCAAAAATGTCAGAGGAAACCCCCAGTGAAGAGATTTGATTTCAGCAGCGTTCTCACTGCTATCTGACATTTTCCTATATTCTGATTAACATATGACTTCAATGCTCAGTGGAGAAAGGATACTTTGAATTCATTCACAGAAAAGCCCTGATAAGACCAGATGAGACTTAGGTGTGAAGTTTCAGTTCAGTTAATGCCATGAACAAAAGGGGCCATGAATGTACTGATATTTCTAACACCATTGTATACACTGATTTCAGTGTCACGAAGATAGAGCTTCACACATACTGCTACTGTACATTATGCTTCGCAAGTATACTGAAGTAGATGCTGAAATTCCAATTTCTCTGGACATACTAATATAGTATCGGGTAATTTCAGACTTTTTGTGGCAAGTTCATCATTTTTTATATCCTCCTTCTCAGCCCTTGTATCCCAAACACACACACACAACACACATACACAATGGAAGTTACTACTGATTTGCTTGTGTAAGACTCACTAGTAAAATCTCGGAACTGACAAGAATGGTGAGCATGTTCACTGAGTTCTTAGATTGCTCTTATAGTTCTAGACCGGGGTGTCAAACTCAATTTCATTGAGGGCTGCATCAGAATTGTGGTTGCCCTTGGGGGGCCAGGTGGGTGCGGCCAGGGTGGGCATGGCCTACTGGTTGGGTGTGGCTGGAGTGAATGTGGCCTACTGGGTGGGCATGGCCAGCTCTACATTGTTCACGTCAAGGGTGCACCCAGCTGCTATGCTTGCTCTCCTTAGCTAGGTTGCTCATGATGGGTATGAGGGCAAAGTCAAGAGGGAGGCCCATTCTCTCTCCATATGAAGAGACCTAGCTTTATATCCAAAGCTTCCTTAGCAATAGGATGCGAGACACACCCTCAGAATAGGCCAGGAGGAGGGGGTAAGGGGATGGTGAAAGGGCAGCAGGGCAGGACTAAGGCAGGACTTCCCTCAGACCTTCCCTCTTCTTCCTTCCTTCCTTCCTTCCTTCCTTCCTTCCTTCCTTCCTTCCTTCCTTCCTTCCTTCCTTCCTTCCTTCCTTCCTTCTAATACAGTGTGAGAGTCAACATTACCTGTGCAATGCTGCCTAGCCCCCAGCCTGCCCGGTTTTGGCAGGCAGCGAGGCACTCTCCTCAAAATGCCAAGAGGCTGAGACAGATGGCGCAAATCTGAAGAGAAGCACAATGCCGCCCAGCCCCCAGCCTGCCCAGTTTCAGCAGGCAGTGGGGCGCTCTCCTCACAGTGCCAAGAGGCTGAGCTGGGTGGCACAAATTTGAAGAGAAGTGCAATGCTGTCCAGCCCCTAGCCTGCCCAAAGTAGGCAGGGTCATGTGCTGGCCACTTCCAGGCAATGGTGCATTTCTTCATTCCTCACAAAGGGTGATACCTCCCAGCGTGCACCCAGGGGGAAGTGCCGACACGGCAGGGGCCGGTTCCTCACTGTTTCCAGATGGGCTTGTGGAGCTAAGACTGAATGTATTTCAGCATAGATGACCACCACAAAATTGTACATTGGCTCCTGGCCGGCCTGGGCTGGGGCCAAGGCAGCGGGGGCTGTTCCATCACTGTTTCCAGGATGGCTTTGCAGGCCACATGAAACCATTTCATGGGCTGGATCCGGCCCCTGGGCCTTGTGTTTGACATGTCTGTTCTAGACTAAATTCAAAATTAAGATGCAAATAGATTGCTGGCTGAGTCTTAATTTAGAATCATAGAATTCTTTATTGGCCAAATGTGATTGGACCTATAAGGAATTTGTCTCTGGTGCATAAGCTCACAGTGTACATACAAATAGCAAGTAATAGGTCATAGATCATAATAAACAACAATTGATAGTTCATAAAAAATCAATAGGAGAAAATAGTAGGAAAGATGAGAAAGGATGAGAAATGAGACAGGGCTGTGTGAATTAGAGTGATGGCACCAGAGGAGAAAACTATCTTTGTGTCTAGTTGTTTTAGCATGCAATGCCCTATAGCAGCATTCAGAGGGGAGAAGTTGAAACAGTTTGTGTCCAGGATGTGAGGGATCTGTAGATATTTTCTCAGCCCTCTTTCTAGTTCATATAACATATAGATTTTCAGTGGAAGGCAGGCTGGTTGCAACTGTTTTTTCTGCAGTCCTTAGTATCCGTTGAAGTCTGTATGTGTCCTGTTTGGTTACAATGCCAAACCAGACAGTTATCTCAATAACAAATGGCAGACTCAGTGATTCCTCTCTAGAACTGTATCTTCAGATCCTTGGGCAATCTGAGCTTTCGGAGTTGACGCAGGAAGATCATTCTTTGTTGTGGCTTCGTAATGAAGGTTTCTAATGTTAGCTGTCCATTTCAAGTCCTTGGAGTTAATGGAACCTAGAAACGTGAAGGTCCCTACTGTTGATACAGTATATCAACTGTATATCTTGATAATTTTCTGTTAAAACTAGCTTAGTTCCCCATTGCATATCAGCGTGGTTACGTTCAAGAGGCTTTTCCTTCTCTTTATTTGTCCTTAAGCATGGTGTCAACAGAGTTGCCTTATTGATGAGATGGGTGTCGTGTAAAACAAACAAACAAACAAACAGACATGACTCACAATATCTCCTTTTCCCTGGCGCCTTATTTTAATTCCTCCTAATCCCTTTCATGCAAAATATTGTTCCAAAGCTATTAAAATCATGTCCTCACCAAGCTAATAATTCCCACTTGGACTCCAGCCACCTGGAGAGGCAGAAAGATGAGAGGCACCAAGGAAGACTGTCCCAGGGTCCTTTTAAACCAGGCATCAGCTTTAAATGGGAACCACATGCAGGAATAGCTATTCCAAGCAAAGATAAAATATAGCATGATTAAGCATGTTTGCATCCTTATTTATGCAATGCAAATATATTACTTTCCCAAACTATTTTGTGCTTCTCAAATTCAGGCTGGGCCAAGATAGGTCTTCTAATAAAACCCTATGAAGGATTTGAGACCTAAATGCCATCCGTACAGGTGAATCACCCATGGTTTTGTTTTGTTTTTTTGACAGGACAAACAGGAATTGCTGAATTAGATGAAGTAATTTGCTGAAAATGGGGAAACCTCAGAATGGCCAAACTAAGCGTGAGAACCAATTCTTTATGTGACTAAGAGAAGATGTTGAGAGTGTGCTATGTCTAAAATATGTAAGTGTCTTTTATTGCTTTTTAAAACATGCTGGCTTGTATATTTACCACTTACTAATGCATTTTGCTCAGATAACATACGTCAATTGACAATCAGCAGGAAGCAGGACAGAAAGACACTTGCAAAGACAGACAATAAACTTTCATATCAAGACAATACTGTTCTTAGACAAGTTTTAACTGAATTACTGAACTACAACTACAGTATACGTCCTGGTAGAAAAGGCTTTCACTAATCTGAAGATAAAAGGGACGCGGTGGCTCAGTGGGTTAGGATGCTGAGCCTGTCGATCAGAAGGTCAACAGTTTGGCGGGTCGAATCCCGAGTGCCGCGTAACAGAGTGAGCACCTGTTACTCATCCCAGCTCCTGCCAACCTAGCAGTTTGAAAGCACATAAAAATGCAAGTAGAAAAATAGGGACCACTATGGTGGGAAGGTAACAGCGTTCTGTGCGCCTTTGGCGTCTAGTCATGCCAGCCACATGACCACGGAGACGTCCTCGGACAAGCGCTGGCTCTTTGGCTTTGAAACGGAGATGAGCACCGGCCCCTAGAGTTGGAAACAACTAGCACGCATGTGCGGGGGAACCTTTACCTTTACCTAATCTGAAGATCTGAATCAAATTAATTTGAAGTAAAGAATTTTTATTCTCCCAGTTTGGGGTGAGATGAATGGATATGTTTGCTATTTTTGTTTTCTCACTGTATAAGGTATCTGGATCACTTCCTGTATTTTTTTAATATTGTTTGTAAATTGCCTGGAGTTGGTTGGAGTTAGCGTCCAAATTGAAATAAATACATTTCGTAGAGGCTGTAATTTCATTTTAACTTTATGATAGTTATTGTTGATGTTAAAGGTTCGTAGATAATTGAAATCCAGAAACCTGGAAAAGCAACTGTCTATTTCAAGTAAAAGAAGACAACACTAAAATCTCTATTGAATTGTGGAAGGAAGATGAGGGGAAACAGTGTCACATTTAGTCATATCCATTAAATCCACGTATGTAATTCAGCTTTTTCTAGCAGATTTTTTTTTAGTGCCGTCTTTTGTCCAAGGTAAAAACCTTATTACTATTTGAATCTATTGGAAGTGCCTTTATTCATGCTACCATTAAAAGTGCAGTCACCCAAAGAGTTCTACTATAGAATTTGCAATTATAGCATGTTAAACAGAGGTCATGTAAAAAAAAAGAATATTGGATATTTAAAATTGGAATCTTACAATGACCTGCAACTTGGCTCCAAGAGCAATCAGTGCCTTAAGCTATTCTATTATGGAAAAATGTTATTTTGGATAATAAAATTCATTTTGGCCATGTTTCCAAAGCGTACAATACTCAGACCAAATAGAAAAATAATTAGAAAATTTGTAGAACAGTTGGGGATTTTATTTCTTTTTAAACAGAGGAATTGGTTTCATAGACAGTAAAAGCAATAATTCTGATCCAAATCTATTGTACGGCTATTCATATAGCTTTATGCCCATTCACATCAAACGACCTGCCTTTGTTGTGTTTCTGGGCAAATATCCATATGTTCAAATAGATCATTAGCTGTATACAACAAGTACTAAAGCAGGTACTAAAAGTGGTCCAGTAGAAGAGAATATGTGCAGCTCAGGGTTGAGCTGTGGAATCTTTGGTGTTCTCTGAGCATGGTTGTTAACAGCAGATTGTTTATTACTTGACGAGGTAGTATCATTAGTGCTAGGAAGTGTGGGGTTTGTTCTCTGTATGTGTGTGTGTGTATACTGTAGATAGATAGATAGATAGATAGATAGATAGATAGATAGATAGATAGATATAGATATAGATATAGATATAGATATAGATATAGATATAGATATAGATATAGATATAGATAGATAGATAGATAGATAGATAGATAGATAGATAGATAGATAGATAGATAGATATAGATATAGATATAGAGTCTCGGGTTTCTTCCCGCGTTCCTTTCATCTTTAGAAAGTTGTGGCGACGTTTCGACGAAATCCCATCCGTCATCATCAGGCCGGAGTGTTCCTCCTGCTGCTTCCAGGAGCAATGCGTGGTCTGGCTGTTTCTTTCCTTCCAACTGCCGGTGGGGCTGCGTTCTGACTGGGTGGAGGCGTGGCTGCTTTCTGATTGGGTGGGGGTGTCCTCCGACTGGGTGGAGGCGTGGTTGTCTTCTGATTGAGTGGAGGCGTGGCTGTCTTCTGATTGGGTGGATGCGTGGTTGTCTTCTGATTGGTTGTGAAATTAAGAAATTTAAGCAACAACCTGGAACGCCATAAAAACAAACAGACCACCCATATAACATCTACCAATAAAATGAATATCCACTCAACTTTATCAAAAAGTGCCAGACTACTCAACCCATTATAGTACAACCAACACAACCCATAAAAAGGGTAACACTATCATACTAAAAAAAGATCTCAGAAAAAACCAACTAATTAGTATAGACGTGTAGCATCACCCTAGCACACAAACCACTAAAGCCTTGTAAAAACAATTTTGGTAAACCAAAAATCTTAGTAGCCCAAGTCAGGGTAAACTGATTATCAAACAACCAAGCTGAGAGATCACCAAAGACTCCACTAAATGTGATCTCAGACATGGGACTCTAGACCAAGGATGAAGCAATATTCAATGAATATTGAAGTGTTGCCTAATCTGACCTCCTTAGAGGCACCTGTATCAGAAGCCATGAGATGTGATATGAGAAAACATACAGCAGCTGAGTCATGAGGCAAGGTTAATTATATCTCTGGATGCTCAATAAATATATTACATTGCAGACGCTGCAGGAAGACAGCTATGAGAGCAAGATATTAGAAAAGGTCTGGTAGTGCCTTTTCTGCCTAACAAATTTTATTCAGATGCCTACACTTTTGTGAGCTACAGCTGTTAATTGGAATAGATGCTGCTGTAGTTTCCCAGATTTTTAATGTTACTTTTGGTAAGACATGAAAGCCCGAAGCAAAACTAGAACATTCTGTGATTCAGGTTCTCTTGATAAAGGAGCTATATAAGCTTTCGTAAGAATGACTTCACAGTTCTACTCAGTAATTGGACAGTAGCAAGTAATAGTGATTTGTATAAACACATATTTATCAACCCAAGATGAATTTATCCATCAGCTCAACCTAACAGGCAGGCAGTCCACCCATTCACCTATAAATAACTGAGATAATGTCATGCATTATAATACTGTGTGTGGCACTTGTACATTAATGGGCTAGTCTTATGATGGAACCATCAAATAACCACATCAGTACTGGAACATACTTGTTTTGATATTCTAAAAATGCATCCTGGTAACCTGTTTCTGATTCTTCTGTCTGATTCTTCTGTGTTTCTTTTGAACAAAAGTTGTAGGACAGAATCCAAGTCAGAAAAGATGGAGTTGCCATTCTGCTGAGTGACAGATATAGATTTAATAACCAGTGTCGTTCACAGTTTGTTCAAGTATCCAAGCTAATTTGCAAGACAGCAGAATAACTTGTTTGCTTGCTGGCTCAAAGAGGAACACACAGAATATTAACAAAAGGGGGTCACAGTGTAGTATTTCAGATTCTTACTCTAAGAAAAACTAAAAATACCTCTTTTCTTCCCCCTCAGATTTATCATTATATTTGCCTTACAAATGGCCCAGGAAAATGGAGAAAATGTTGTCGGTTCCATTTTGATTCTCTGGATGCTTGACAAGCAGGGACACCCATAGACCGATGATAAATGTCTGAAACGTTGACATATTTGTAAAAATAATAAAGGCAAGGTACAAATAAATAAATAAAACTAGGCAAAAACAGATACATCATAAGGCAAAATGATTTCAACCATGGTCCCTTGAGTGAGTTAACTTACAGGCTGCCAGGATCCATTATCCCACGGGAATGAAATTTTGGAAAGTTCTTGTTGTGTAGTGGGTTCTTTGGAAGCAGGAGGCGAGACAAGAGGGTTCAAACAGGAACATTGCTTTATTGAAGTAACAGGAACAGAACTGAGAACAGAGGCTTCTACACAGCTACTTATATGGTTGGCCACTAGGCGGCAGCCAATAGGTTTAAAGGAACCTATTCCTGCCCCAGAGCCAACCAATGATCGTCCTGGAGACTGCATGTCTGGGCAGCCAGTGACCGTTACACAGACACCCTAATTAAGCAATCTCGAAGCAGCATTCAAAGACACGTGAAAACAGTTCAAGTAAAAGGCCCCATACATTACAGTTCTTGCCATTTCAGTGCTGCTGTGTTGCTGCTGTTCATGGCTGCCGCTGTATTGCTGCATTTGCATGATCCTCAGTTATTACATTCCCTGACACCTTCCAACAAGTCAGTGAAGAAAGTCAGTGGGGATCATGTGACCATGGATGACAGCAAGAGTGTGCAGGGTGGGTTTGGACTTGCAACTTCCTTCCTGGGAAGCTTGCAGGGAGAGACTCAGTGGGGAACCTTGCAGAGAAAGTTGCACATTCCTCGGCTAAGGGAATAGATCTGAAAGGATGACCCAGTGCGTCATGGGTTGCTCCCATTAAAAACCATCACTTTCATAGAAAAATGCCTGTCTCTTTTTATCATTGCATTGATCATGTCATGTCATTTAGAGCTTCATACAATATAGTTGGCAAGCTTATTATTCTTAGATTCTCGCAATAATCCTGAGAGGTTAGTTGAGATTTAAACATGGGAGAAGGAACCCAATGCCACTCCCCGCTTAGGCATTCATCCCAAGATGAGCATTGACTCTACCCATTGTTGGATGTGAGAACTGAATGCATAATGGAAATTCATTTCAACATCCATTCTGGAATGTTACTTCCAGAGCACAAATTTATGAAATCACCAAACCACAAACATTTAAACGATTAGCTTGAAAAAAAAATCCATGCTACTCATTATAATAAAAAGGGGAAATAAATTTAAGGACAACTAACACCCAGTTGAGTGGCTGAAAAATAATGTTAATTCACCAGGTAGAATTTGGAGGGTAAATGAAATGCAGAGGAATTGCTCTATCAAATGGGTGAAGGTGGACAGATTTTAAACAATAGCTTCAGGAGTCTCTGAATTAGCAGGCATTAGTTAGTTGTTTCTTTTTCCCTTTTGTTTTTAATAAAATTGCATGCAATATTACATATTATTATTATTATCATCATCATCATCACCATCATTATTATTATTATTTTAAAATATTGGATGAGATTGATTGTTATAACTATGCAAAGGCTCCCAAACCATTGACAAATATATATAGCCATTTTTACACACAATTTTTTTGCATCTCTTACAAAAGAAAAAAAATGCATCACAATAGTTTTCTGGACCCAGAGGCCAATAGATTGGAAAAGGTTGTCAGTGTGTAAGAATTTATGAACTGGAATAGCCATAGCAACAAGCCAGCCAATGAGAATTCTTTTTGATTAGGACACAGCATTGCAGGTGGTTTCTGAGTATGGACAGTCACTAAAGCAAACAAATGGATAATTGAACAGATCAACCCAGAGTCTGAAACACAAAAGATGTGCTCAAATTATTACACTTTTAGACATTTTATGTAAAGGCATAGCTCTCTGGAGAAGTCTATGATGTTGGCAAATTGGGAAGCAAAGAAAAGAGGGCAAGATGGCCACAAGATGGAGGGACTTAGTTACAGTGGTAATGGATGCACTACTGTATTAGAAGACATGAAAGACCAGATTAGGGAAAGTGGTCACTAAGAGTCAACAGCAACGTGATGGCACATAATCATCAATCAATGTGTTTACATGAATACCTGAATAGGGCTTGTATTTGAGAAGAAATTAATCATAAATTGAATCTTACAAACACTTCTGCTAAAGATCAGATGTTGCTCAATTTTTCCTGTTGAACGAGTCATCAAATACCCAAATATGGCTTCCATGAAAAGGTTCCTGATCTTTTTGGGCAGGTGGGCACATCTGAACTACAGTATTGAGAACTGCTGGGCTCTACCTAAAGAATAAAATACTGTGGGCAACATAAAATTAATATTTCTCTTGAACTGAATTCAACTGTAGCCGGCTACATGGACAGATCATGTTGTTTTCTTGGCAACAAAACAGATGTGGTTTTGCTACTGCCTTCTTCCAATAATTTTTTTTCTATTTTCCCAGTCCAATCCTACAGTTACAGTTTAGATTCTGAGACTGGAGAGACCCGCACGATGTGGGAAGTAAACATTATTGACAGACTCATAGAAAGAAATGAAAAAATATATATGTAGGACAAATATATGTATCTGCTAGCTATTGTGAGAGTTCCTGTACCAGGATAGTCGCCAGTGATGTGTCTGCTCATGGTGGGACAGCTCCAATAGGTGAATGTCTTTAGTTCAGGTGACCAAGCCTCAGTGGCGTAGCGTGGGGGGTGCAGGGGGGGCCGGCCGCACCGGGCGCAACATCTGGGGGGGCGCGCTCGCACTGAGCTGCTCAGGGAGCCCCAAGGGCTGCACAGAGTTGGCTTGGCTCCGCTCTCGAGCTGCTCTTTCTTGCAAAGCGAAATGAGTCCGGCAGGTGAGATGGGCGGCCACATAAACTGAATAAAATAAATAGAAGCGGCCAACTCTCCGCCCAGGCTCAGGCCAACCGCAAGCGCCCCGCAGGCGCCCTGGCAGGTTTGGCCGAGCGAAGACGGACCCGCTGGCCGGCCAGCCTAGCTTCGTGCGCATGCGTGGCTTTATTTAGCGGGGCTCACGTGCGAGCTTGAATGCAGCGGCTCTTGCAGGTCGGAGCCCCGCCCAGCCGCCCTCGAGAGGGACCCGGAAGCATCCCACATGCGCGCGACTCTTCTTGGAAAGTCTACGCCGCTGCGGGGCGCGTCTTTTCAGCAGTGCCGTGACATCACCGCCCGCCCGCCCCTCTATTTCTGCTTCCGGTTGCCTTGCCCCGGGTGCTGACAACCCACGCTACGCCACTGCCAAGCCTGCCTTTACTGAACGTCTTCTCAAGCACCTTGATTTTATACTCTTAAGGCTAAAAGAACATTTTCTCAGGAAATGCTCTCAGTGGCAAACCTTAATTCTAGCAAAGTTCAATTTTTTAAAAAAAATTCTCGAACGAACGGAAAGAGAAGACCTTGTTAACACTGAAAGGGGTTGGGAGAAAGCAAATATCCGTACTCACTTGATAATGAGATGGACAGCGTATAAATTTAATAAATAAATAAGCCTCACTCTTATTCAGTAAAATCAGCTCAATTCTCTGCTTAAAGACAAAACAATATCTACATTTAGGGCTGTCTGGAAACACCTTACGGACTTTTTGCATAAAATGGGGGAAAAAATAAACTTACGATTGGTGGCTTTAATGATTAGGGGGGGAAAATCGGATAATCATAATCATAACCGTAGCTTAAGAGATAATTTTGTAACTGTTTTATTTATATTTCCAGATGAGGAAATTGGAAGTTTCTTCTTTCTGGGTTTTTTTTCTTCTTCTTACTTTCTGCATTTGTTTCTTTCTTTCTTTTTTCTTTTTTCTTTTCTGCTTTTTTTCTTTTTTATAAGTGTGTGTTAGGTTTTTATGTTCATTGTAAAACTTTTCATAAAACATTATTTAAAAAATAAGTATAGTGAGCTGGTTCACATAAAATGCAATCAAAATTGCTAGAAATCAAAGCAAGCTGCATGGCAATTAGCCTAGTATATTTTAGTCAACTGGGGCTTGGTTCCAGCCCAACAATTAATTCTTTTCCTTCTCATGCTCTCCAAGTTTCCTGGCATCCATCCTTTTTCCTCCAGGTGGTGTCCCTTCTGAGGACTTAACTTTTTTTTCCCTCCCAAGATCAGCAAACAAGGTCAGCTCAAGAGACTACCTGCTGTAACCATGAAGTTCATAATCAGTGACAAAACATTGATTAACCAGAATGTGACCTGCCATCCCTCATTTCTCCCAGCCCAAAGACGAGATTTTTTGAAAGAAAGCACCGGCTAGCTGCCAGCCATCGTTTTTACATTTTCAAAGAAACGTGGGTAGCCATCTGGAGCCCAGAGGCATTCTGAGAAATCAAGAGGATGCGAAAGCTTGGCGTTTCGTTTTATAACCTGCTAACATCCCTCCGCCCCCTCTCTCCAAACATACTTCAAAACAAAACACAAAACCAGTGTTTTTCATGTAAAAGGTCAGAGAGGGTAAAGAGCCTGTCAAATGCCTGGAAAGGTTTCTGGAAGCCCCCTGCAAGAAAAGTCTTTGAGGGCTGTTGTTTGTTTGTTTGTTTGAAAAAAAAGAAAAAAGAAAGAAAAAAAAACTTTCATTGGCAATTTGCTGAATCTTTTGATATGTGTGTGCAGTTATGTGATACTCCTGTGCACAGCATTAGAATCATGTTATTTCCAAGCATTAAAGTCACACTTGCTTATGAAATCCTCAACACACCCTGTCCCCAACCCTGTCGGGGATTTTTCAGGCAGAGGTGGGTTTTCCTTCTTCCAGGTTTGGAACCAGAAGCTTAACTTTTCTCCAGACTTTTCGTAACAGTAAAGAACAGTAAAGAAAATAAATTATATTCCCATCCCCAAGGAGAAAATGGTCACGGGAGTGGGCTGTGGTTCAGCTTCTGTGCTTGCAAATTATTTAAAAACAAGGCAAAGGATTGTGTAAGCAAGTGGTCTTTCATTGTACAGCTGTATTTCGGGTAATATACAGCCTTGAAGCAAAATATTATGAAGATGGGGTTGGCAGCAGCCAGACAACAAGTAGATGAAGCTGTATGTTAAAACACACGCGCACGCACACACAAACACAACTGCATTAGCAGCCTGCCCACACTTGCAACAGTAACAGCAATTCAAGAACACAACCAAAGAAATTCTAAATACGTGGACACAGTGGCTGACATAGGGAAAGAAAATATTTGGTGAATGGTGATCCAGGTGAAGCCCAATGTTAACTCAGTCACTTGCAGGCTGTACGCAGGGAGAGAACTGAATTAAATAAAGCCTGGTATGAAGTGTTGAGGGGAGGCTCTGTGGACAAATCCTGGCTCCCCTAAAAGCAACCAACTCACTTTGAAGCATGCAAACAACAACAGGATACACCAGACACCCAGCAAAGGATTTCCAGTTTGCTGGGTAGCCCTGAGCAAAGGCTGAATTACAGTCTGCTGCGTTTCCCTGAAAATAAGTCTGGGTCTTATATTAATATTTGCTCCCAAAGACCCATTAGGGCTTATTTTCAGGTAATATTTTTTCATCACAAAGCCCACGGGCTGGGTGAGGCCTGCGATGGGCTCCCCAGAGCTGGGGAGGGACTGGCCCAGACCTACCGGGGATCCCCCCAGCATGCGCATTGGAGGTGGCAAGTGCACAGGGACCAATGGTGTCCAGCAAGAAACACAGCCCACTGGCCCCTTGGCCAGCACATTCTGGGGCTGCACAACCCACATAGCATATGTGAGTCCAAGCTCTGAATGAATGAATGAACCTTTATTGTCAAAGTACAACCATGTATACATTGAGATTGGCTGAGCCTCCCTTCATGCCCCCTCACCACCACCACAACTCACAGTGACAACAAACCCATCATCTTGTTTACACCATGTGATCTAATTGGACAACACACCAGCCTCGCAAGTCAATCATACATAAAATTATAAAATTATTTCCCGTTCAAGAGCCTAACAGCCCATGGATGGAAGCTCTTCTTTAGCCTTTTGGTATGGCTGGCTATACTCCTGTATCTCCTACCCGATGGTAGGAGAGTAAAGAGATACTGACCAGGGTGTGAGTCGTCTCTGAGAATTTTCCTCACTCTTCCAAAGCAGCGGGCCCTGGCAATGTCATCCAGTGGTGTCAGGGGACAGCCTACAATATCTTGTGCTGTGCTCACCACCCTCTGTAATACTTTCCTATCCGCGGCTGTCCGGCCAGCATACCAAACCACAATATAGTGAGAGAGGACGCTCTCTATAGTAGACCGGTAAAAGAGGGTCATTAGCCGTTGTTCTACCCTGTTCTTCCGCAAGACCCTGAGGAAGTAGAGTCTCTGTTGGGCCTTTCTGGCCACCTGGGTTGTACTGACTTTCCAGGTAAGATCTTCACAGAGGTAGACTCCCAGGAATTTAAAGGAGGAAACTCTCTCCACACAGCCGCCCCCGATGTAAAGTGGGGAGGCCGGCCCTCCAAGCAGCAGGTGGAGGCAGAGGTATGGGGGAGAGGCATGTGATCCAGCCCACCAGATGCGCTGCATGGTCGTTTACCCACTCTGTCCCACCATCTTTCTTTATTTGCCTGCGGCTGTGGTGAAACAGGCAGCTGTGCAGTGTGTCCAGTGGACTGGATCATGTGGTTTGCCCCTGTGCCTCTACCTCCACCTACTGCTGGTGCCACCACCACGAGGTGAGGCAGGTGGCGCCACACCTTGGTCCTTGCCATTCAACCCCATCCTCTAGTTCTGCCGCAGATGTGGGATGATCCAGAGCCATCGTAGGTGGGGCAGTGGATGGGAGGCTCATCCCGTGTATGCAGTGGAGCTGGAAGACAAGGTTGGGCCAAGCACACATGGTCCATGGCATGGTGTCACCATCGCTCTGCCTCGCCTTGCAGTGGTGGCACCAGCAGCAGGCGGTAGACAGAGGCACGGCAGGGAGGCATGCAATCTGGCTCATGCTCACTTTCCCCACCACTGCCATGGGCAAACAAAGATAGATGGTGGGACAGAGTGGGCAGGCAGCTGCACGGCAGGGTAGATTGTGTGCCTCCCCCCAGACCTCTACCTCTGCCTCTGCCTGCTGCTTGGAGGGCCAGCCTGGCAGTTCTAGTGCTCAGACCCAACCTGCGCTGTGTGGGCTACACAACCCTAAGTGCACAGACCAAAGGACCAGTGGGCTGCAGCTGCTGCTGGACACTGTCAGCCCCCACACACTCACCACCTGCTGTGTTGCAATGGACATACTAAATGCTTCCGTCTGACTGATGTTCTTAACTTATATTTGGGGTAGGGCTTATATGACAAGCATCCTGAAAAAACATACTAAGGTTTATTTTCTGGTTGGATCTTATTTTTGGTGAAACGCAGTATATATCTTTTTCCTACTATATTTCAGAGGCAAGCCAAAGAAAAAGGAAGACACAGTGCAAATTACACCATGACCTTGGAATTTGTTAGATAAGTATTTCTGGATAACCTTATTATTATTTATCTCTTTGTACTGGGTTAATATGGTAGCTATACTATCCTTGAGGATGGCCAGAGAATAAAAACAATTTGTTTTCCTGGCCACTGGCTCCTGTCTGATTCATCCCACCTCAGGGTCAATTCAGCTTACCATGAATGATTTCTTACAAGGGTACCTTAAGCACTTCATGTATATGGGAGTGAGGGAATCTCATAGGTTTGGTAGTGAATGCAGCTCACGTGAGTGGAGGGGGTACCTTTTACCACCAGATACCCTATTTCTAGGGATGCGGTGGCTCAGTGGGTTAGGACGCTGAGATTGTCGATCAGAAGGTTGGCGGTTTGGCGGGTCGAATCCCGAGCGCCGCGTAACAGAGTGAGCGCCTGTTACTCATCCCAGCTTCTGCCAACCTAGCAGTTCGAAAGCACGTAAAAATGCAAGTAGAAAAATAGGGACCACTACGGTGGGAAGGTAACAGCGTTCCGTGCGCCTTTGGCATCTAGTCATGCCGGCCACATGACCACGGAGACATCCTCGGACAAGCGCTGGCTCTTCGGCTTTGAAACGGAGATGAGCACTGGCCCCTGGAGTCAGAAACAACTAGCACACATGTGTGGGGGAACCTTTACCTTTTACCCTATTTCTATCCCCCCCCCCTGAAAATGTGCAGAATGGTGGAAGGGTATCTGTCTATTCTCCTTGTTTCTTGCCCTTGCCGCATTGGCTGCTGCTACTTCAGCTGAGCTTAAACTTCCTCCATCTCCTCCCTACACAGACACTCTGAAAACTTTGCCTGCCTCCTGCCTGCTACTTGCAAGACCAGAACAAGAGAGGAATTTACAGGCTGTACTTTAGAGATTCCTGAGACTGATTGATTGCTTTGCAAATCTCATTCCATCCGAATGGTTTGCATTTGCTCCAAGATTTCACCCTGTTTCTAGTTCTTTGTGTGCAGAATGCAAATCATGTGAGATTGGAGCTTATCCTTGCACCTGTAGCATTGAAAAATGGGACTTTATTGAATTACACCTTCATAGCCGGTGGCTAGGGTTGCATCAGATAGACTAATTTTTTCAGACATTGGAGTTGTGGGTTCCTGATAGCCCAGTTACTATGTTGCTTGGTTTGAAGGACACAGCTTTCATTGGACTCAGGCAGCCTGGGGGAGGGCACCACTAACTTGACAGGTGTCCAAAAATCTATGGAAGGAATCAATAACTCTTGAGTCAGGTACCAGCCACAGGTATAATGAAAGGTAGGCTTTAGGAAAATTGCGCAATAGACAATTCACTACTGGTGGTTGAGGTTTCGTGCTGGGGAATTGTAAGATATGGAACCAAAGACTTTCCACCAGAGTGCAATAGGCATGCAGTGCAATAGTGCAATAGGCATGCAGTGTCAGGTGGAAAAATGTTTTACCTGTAAATGAATTTGAACACACACACACACAGAGAAGCAATATTAAGAAATTCTATGATATTCATTAGTGTAGCTATGATGCTGATGACAATGATAACTCTAAGAGCTTTTATTTTTTTAAAGGGGGGGAATGAAAGGCAGGGGACTCAAAGGTGCTTTTTCAAATGGCAACTGGACTGTTGTTGTTTTTTTTCCTGAGGAAGAAGAAGAAAACATTTTGCTTCTCATGCAAGAAGCTTCATCAGTTCCGGCAGGACTGAGAATCTCCACAGACATGAAAGCTAGGGGAGTTAAGGCAGATGCTGACATCTGTTTGTGACAGGTAGAGGATGGTATCTGGGAGCAACTTGCTCACAGGTTAAGCTAAGCCTGTTCCTCTTCATCCAGACGTCACAGCCTCTTGTCCCTGGGACAAGAATTTAATGGCGTACCTTGGCAAACCAGGGTTACTCTCTGATGGATTACCTCAACCAGTGCCCTCATGTACTATAGATGCTGAGCAGAATAAGAGAAAGTGTTAGGTTCTGTGGTACATAATTTGGGATCTTCCTGGATTCACAACTCTTGCTTGAATAGCCATGGCAGCTGTGGCAAGGAAAAAGGTAAAGGTAAAGGTTCCCCCGCACATGCGTGCTAGTCGTTTTCCAACTCTAGGGGCCGGTGCTCATCTCTGTTTCAAAGCCAAAGAGCCAGCGCTTGTCTGAGGACATCTCCGTGCTCATATGGCCAGCATGACTAAACGCCAAAGGCGCACGGAACGCTGTTACCTTCCCACCGTAGTGGTCCCTATTTTTCTACTTGCATTTTTACGTGCTTTCCAACTGCTAGGTTGGCAGAAGCTGGGATGAGTAACAGGCACTCACTCTGTTACACGGCACTCGGGATTCAACCCGCCAAACTGCCGACCTTCTGATCGACAAGCTCAGCGTCCTAACCCACTGAGCCACTGCATCCCTTCACACAAACTCCAAATTTCACAGACTCAGAAGGTTCCAGTTAGCTGCTGAACTTTCACCTGCTTTGATAAACTAAGTACAGGAAAGTACTAAAAAAAATGTGAAGATTAAAAAAGAAAAAAGAAAAAGTGGGATGCTGTACACCAACCTATCAAGGCATTCCCTGAAATAGATCAGCACTTTCTCAAAGTGAAAACTATGTTTTTTTTAAAAAAAATCCCTGTAAAAAAAACTAGCAAGTCAATAGGTGAAGAGGGGTTAGGTTGTCATAAGTACATTGTAGGACACAGCACAGAGGCAAAAGGGATTGAAGATGCAGAAATGGTTTTTAAAAATGTATGAACCTTTCATTTGGAATGGGAAAACATACACGGACAAGCTTATATTATATGCATAGCAATGAGATGGTTTGGCTATTAAATATTGGAGATTTGGTTTGGCTATTCAATACAGGGCTCTTTTTTAATTTTGGGAGAAGGGGAAGCTAAATATATAGCAGGGCATACAATGGAACTGCCTAAGTATGAGCAAATTAGCATAATCATGGTTTTAGCCATGATCCTTATTATGTTTACACGTGCAGATGAGCACCTGTTAAACAAGAGACCTTATGGCATTACGGGATGATTAAAATCATACACCACGATCTAAAGAGCTACAACTCCCCTTGCCTTCTCTAGTATAGGTAGCCCTCGACATATGACCACAATTGAGCCCAAACTATTATCTGTTGCTAAGAGAGAGACAGATGTTAAGTGAATTTTGCAACCTGTCTTGCCATTCTTGTTAAGTGAACCAATGCAGTTCTTAAGTTAGTAACACGATTGTTAGGTGAATCTGGATTCCCCCATTGATTTTGCTTCTCAGAAGATCACATGACCCCACGGCACTACAGTTGTCATAAATATGAGTCAGTTGCCAAACATCTGAATTTTGATCACATAACCGTGGAGATGCTGCAATGGTTGGAAGTGTAAAAATGGTCTTATGCCACTTTTTCCAGGGCCTTTGCAACTTCAAACGGTCACTAAATGACCTGTTGTATGTCAGTTGTAAGGTCTACCTGTACGCGGCCTGCTATTGCAAGACTAGCATGGTATATGGGAAACTTTTTCCCCGCTGCATGTCATTTTCCCCAAAGCAATCATTTTTCCCTAGGTGACGTATCATTGAATGGAGCATGCCGATGTTTTCAATCTGGAGAAGCAAAGAGGTAGCCGCTTATAAGAAATATTCATGAATGGTTTTGGATTGTGACCGTATAAAATTGCAGCATAGGGTATTTCCTCTTCATTGTACGTATAATGTTTGTATCAAAAATTTCTCTTGGGGGGGTTCTCTAGTTACGAGAATGGACCTTCAGTACCGGGGGGGCATGTTTCACTGCTTTGGAACTGACATAAGTACTGTACTGGAGAATATTTATATAAGCAAGGAAACTCTGATTACAACATTTTAAAGAGCAAATACATATCTTAATGCTGAGCTGTCATCTTTGGGCAGAAAACAGCAGCCATTTCAATATTTAAAAATATTGCAGCAGTCGCTGATTTGAAAGCAGAGATGGGTAATGTTATGTTTCGGGTTCAAATGAGCAGGAAAGACGCCAGGCAGATGAGTACAGAAGAATAGTTGCTTTATTCATAACTTTAACTGTACTGAGGGTTAGGGGTATCCATGCAGTCTTTATATAGTTTCCCATACTCTGAACAACCAATCAGATTCAACCCATCATTCCTGGCAAGTTGCCTGCAGCCTGGACTGGAAAGTCCCATCTGTGTTGCTGGAGTTCCGTTAGCTTTCCAGCGTACACGTGATAAGGTCTTCCCAAAAGCTCAATACATAACATGTAACCTTTGGGGAGGTCATTTAAAATGGAGGAGGAGAACTTGAGTGGACAGTCACAAAGTAAGCTAGGTTGTTAGAAATGTGGGCAGGGTAGAGATTTTCAGATTTTTTTAAAAAAAAATTGAAACATTTGGGGAGTTTTCATTGTTTTTACACTATAGCCACTGAGACTCATAGAATCATAGCTTTGAAATGGCCTTGGAAAGTTTTCTAGTCCAAACAGGAGTCTTTATACCATCCTGGACAAATAGTCCAATCTTTTCTTTAAAACTTCTAGAGATGGATGCTCATAACTCTAGGAGGCAAGCTGTTCCATTGATTAATAGTTCTTACTACCAGGAAATTCACTCTTATTTCCAGGGCCAATCTTCCTCTGACGAATTTCCATCCATTACAAGCTACTCGTAGTGCTTCTTTAAGGCTTACACTTGTGCTTTTCATGTGTTTTCATGTGAAAGAAGCTTCATTAACCGTTTTTGGCACTAAGGATCGCAGGATTGTGTCTGTTCTTTGCAGGGCTGCAGAAAAAAAATGTTTTTGAGACAAACATGGCTACTGGAAAAGAATCTTAAGTTCTTTCACAAGTAGTCCTCAACTTAAAACCAGACATTTAAGCAACTGTTTGAAGTTACGAGAGACCATCCCAGAAGCTACTTGTGACCTGATTTTTGAAGGTATGATGGCTACCTCCCTGTGATCATATCACTCAATTAATTGAGCTCAATTACAGTCGTCAGTCAACACTTCCAAGTTTTTATCACAAATGGGAAGCTTCTTTTAATGTTTGAGTGCATTCTTTTTCCTCTGGAGTGACAAAAACAACAACAAAGGCAACAAAGAAGACAAGGTCAATGAAAGAATTTGGTCAGACATAGCTATCTTTTGGGTCTTCATCTTTTTTTTTCATGGCGGCCCTCCAATAATACTAAGACATCAGTCATATTTAGGCATTTTCTTTCCTCCTGACTAAAATGCATAAAGCTCATTCAACAGTTCCTAACAGGAATACTTTCCAGCTCCTCATCTTTTTTGTTTATGTCTGGGTATCCCCCAACTTTTCCTTATTTATTTACATAGTACATAACATGCTGTTCTCCCCTTTTTATGCACAATAAGACCCCTGTGAAGTAAGTTGGATTTCTGAACTTCCGTGACTGAAGTTGGACGTCAGTGCAAATCACCCTGGTTCTTGGGTAACATCTACATTACTACATCTTATTTTTCTGTACCTTTCTTAAAATGTGGCATTCAAAACTGATTATAGGGTTTTTTTAAATGAATCTGATATGTTTGTGAAGGGGGATGGGGAGGGAGGGAAGAAGGGAGGGAGGGAGGAGGAGAGAATGAAGCATAGCAGAGACAATACTTTATTCTTTGCCATATATCAAACTGAGGAAGAATTGTGTTTAAGAAATATATTCATAACAATGGTTGCAAAGTTATTATTGTCCCCATTTACAAGTACCAGATGTGATTTACCTTCACAAGTACTAATATCCAAAACCCAAATACTGACTTGGCTTACTGAATAAATAATAATATATAATATGTATTGTGTCCTGATTGCTTTTGTTTTTATATATATTCACACCCACACCCACACAGAGGGAGGGAGGGAGGGAGGGAGGGAGGGAGAGAGAGAGAGAGAGAGAGAGAGCGAGCGCAAAATAAAAGAACATTTAACAGTTTGACCCTGTTACTTAGCTGACAAAGATGCAGAGGTCTCACCTCTGATAACTTTAGTTGACAATTTTGGTCTGATAGTGTTGAGTTAATTGAGTTTATCTGCAGCACACAAATTCATAAGTCGTGTGGAAAACAATATGAAGAAAGACTGTTAATTATACAGACATAGGTCCCTTTGCTTTTCAGTTTATTTTAATATTTTACTACATTAAAAGCGATTCAAGTGACTTGGCAGTCATGTAGCAACTGGGAACACTTTAGAACAAAAGATGACCATTATGAAGCTTTGGTAGCTACTAGTAATTTTCTATGAAGGGTTTCCCTCCCTTTTTGTAATTGTCATTTGAAACAGTTACAACCAGGCCCTGCATTCACATTTTAGTAAATCACCATCCTTGAACTCAGTGATCTTGAGTAACTATTATCCCATTTACTAATCTCCCCCTTTTAGGGAAGTGTTTGAGAAGGTGGTCAGACTGCAGCTTCTGAGAACTCTGTAAAGAGTGGATTATCTTGGATCATTTTCATTTGGATTTCAGGCTGGGATCATTATAGATGCAGCCTTGGTCAAGCTTATCAATGACAGGTGATGGAGCGCATCTATCTTGTACTGCTTGGTTTCCCAGTGACTCTTGATACTATCAACTCTGCTTTCCTCTTCTTCTATGTGTGAGGAATTTGGCCCCCAGAGAGAGTTACAGTCACTTTTTTCTTCGACTTTCACTCAATGTTTTCTCTAAGATAGTTCCATACATAGGTAGACGGAGAGAGAGAGGAGAGAGAGAAAGACGCAGGGAACAGAGGGGAGAGGAGAGAAAAGGTATCTCTCATCTCACTTTTTTTAAAGATGAGAATGGTACCTGAGGCATCATTACACATTAATTCCAGTGGAAGAGTGGGAAAGTCAAGGGGACTGAAGATGGAAAAAGACAAAAATTCCAATCAATGGAATCTAGTGTTTTAGCTGCAAAATTAGAGCTCTATCAAATTCTCCATGGTGGCTCAACTGGAAATTTACTGTCTTCTGCCTAACCGCAAAGACTATCTGGAATTATATAAATCATGGAGAAACTGTATCTCAGTCTTGAAAGAAGCCACCACGGTGGCAAGTTCTATCTCAATTTACATACTTGCTGGGGTATACAAAGAAAGTCCCAGTTATACCCTTCTGAATGGAGTAGCTATCGGGTCCATGTCCAGAGGAGACACAGTGAAAGCTAATTGTTTATCTGCTTAACACCTAATAAACAGAATCTTGCTAGACTAAAGCTGCAACCTTCTAAGCTAATGGATATATCCTGAAAGATTCTAGAATGTGGTTATCCTGAATTTCTTCCTCTCTCCCATTTCATCCAGCTCAGGACTGTGCAGTCTCTTAGTTTGGGTTTATCTCTGGAACTTACTCCCTCTTCCCTGAATTCCCCTCCCCCCACTCCTTCTGCAGGTGCACATTCAGTGGTGGGATTCAAATATGTGAACAACCGGTTCTCTGTGTGGATGCTGCTTCCGGAAGTCCATTCTGGGCCTGGGCAACAAAAAATTAGCTATCGGTTCTGCCGAAGTGATGCGAAATGGCTGAATCCCACCACTGTGCACATTCCGTCAAAGTGGCTCACTGCACATGTTCTCACAACCATGCTTACAAAGTCTTCTTCCAATTTCAGCTCTGTTTGTGTCTGAAAATGTTATTCTGGGTACAACAAAAGGAAAAATTATAAGTAGGGCACAAGGAATCCAAAAGGAGTCTTCTTTGAGTTTTCCAGGATTGCTTCAAGACCTTTCTGACAATACATTAATTGTGCATATGGTTTATTCAGAGTTCAAATATTTTTAAGTAATTGTGGCAACATTGGGTCATTAGTATGTGCATCAGAAATCAGAAAAAGTGCTCGAAATGATCAACAGAAGCAGAATTAAAGGGGAAAAAAACAAGGTTGCTGATCGGAGCCAATAAAATGTAAAGAAAATGTGGCCTTAAGCATATTTATGGTTGTCATTTATGGAAACAATTTATTATGTAATACCTTCAGTGAAGGTTATAGATGCAGCCTGAGCATAAGTGTGTTTTATGTTTAATAGAATATAGTTGTGAAGACACTGCTTGCTTGGTCATAGGAAGAGAAGTCACAGGAATAATGGTATTGCAGAATTCAATTAGTGTCCTTCAATGGTATTCCCTTAGCTGCCATGTCTAAGAACAATGATGTACTGTAATAAAACTGGGTTGCTAGAATTGTACCAGAATATTTTTGCATTGCTTCTCTTGGTGGGCTATCTGTGAAACTTAAAGAGAGCCTACCATAGTTTCGAAAGTAGCTTTCCTAAATTGTTTTTCAGTATTAATTCCTACGCATCTACGGACTACCCTCCCGAAAGACATATACATGGGTTGTCATTAACAGAGGAATGCTGGGTTGGCCCAATGGAATTCTCTATAGGTAATGTAACATCTAGACATCAAAATGTATTGGGGGATGATTCCATTTTTTTATTTCCTAGTGATTTCAAGATTGATATAAATATGGAGTCCCAACAAAGTTCTTTTTAGGGAAAGGAAAGCCACCCTACAATGTCTAAAACTCTCTGACATCAAGCTATATGAATAGCCTTCAGGGTAAATACTAACATATTCCATTTAGAATGGTCTAGGACAGGGGTGCCCAAACCTCGGTCTGTGGACTGGTACTAGGCCATGGCATGCCAACAACCAGGCTGTGCAAACAAGTGAAGCCTCATCCGTGAGATGCATACAGCACACAAAACCACGTACCCTGTGGTCCACAGAAAAATCTTTCTCCATAGATCCAGTCCCTGATGCCCAAAAAGTTGGGGGCCTCTGGTCTAGCATCATGCTCTTACTCAAAGGGCAAAGATTTTTTAATATGCCTGAGCATTTCGAAATAAATATTTTTAAAGAACATTTAAAAAAAAGATCTTATTTATTGGTTGTTTTGATTTGTCTTTATGCTTTGTAAGGATTTTTTTCTCTATTTACCACTGTGACAGCACTATGTTTAAAAATGATATATAAATATAAAGTTAACAAAATATTCCAGATTTCCTTCTGGTTGTATCTGTGTCTGTGTCTCTAGGGGATTTTTGTTCGCTTGCATTTGATACGTAATTTAACCTTTAAAGCCACATCACTCTGCCAGTGCTGGAAACCACTGCATTGCATATACAGTATGTTTTGTATCCTATATTATCTTGAAATAAGCCGCTAATTATTTGGAATTATGCCTTTGAATAGGTAAAATAACAGACCGATTAAAGCATTAGTTAAAACTTGCTTCTAATTTTATCTGTTATCAGTACAGTATTAGCGCTTATCCCATTAAGTGTTGTTATTGTTTTTGACATTTGGGGGATGGTGGTTCTATAAGGGCAAGTCGGATTAATTTGATTGAAATATATGATACACAAGGTAAAACAACATCAGCACTTATTAACTTTAGTGGGTTTTTGATCCCTTTGCCAGTTTCATGTTTTCCTAATTGCATCCTACACTGGATTTTTCAAGACATACTGCTTCAGTTGTTTAAATAGCTACTGAGATCTGTCAGAGTAGCAGTTCAAATTTATTGAATTAAAAACACGACTGCTATTTCTTCCTTTGTTTCAAATGTTTAAATGCCTATTTTTATTTGCATTTTATTAAGTGTACAATATAAGAAAAAAGTAAACATTAAGTCCAATAACAAATCACTCTTGGAGTTAGCTGAATGTTTATACTGATGGCATTGTGTCTTCATTTTTTTTGTTTATGACTGTAAATAACCTTTTTATAATTATTACCAAGCATTAGTAAAATCCATCTGGATTCTTTCCAAGGAAATGGAGGAACCCAAAGAATCCCAGACAGGCAAATCACACGTAGATTTCTCATTTAGCTTAAAGGTTATGTTTGCCAAGCCATAAAAAGAATTTGCAAGATCTTCAGAGGAAGTCATTCAAATAAACAATTAAAAAACTTGACATGTGAAAAATATTATTCATAATTCTCATGAGGACTGGAAAAATTCCAGACAATCCACATATTGTGCAAATTCTTATGAGTGATGTTCAAATCTGTCATGTATTCATGATGCCATTAAAAGGGTTAGGCTGTAAACCCCTCTGAGATCAACCTGATAAAATGTGTGCTTTATGCAGCCGTTACAGAAGTTGAAACTATGGATCATTTGTTGTGCAAATGTTCAATTTCTTACTGAACAAGTGTTCCTTTTTCTTTGTTTCTTATCTTCTCTGTTGTTTCTTCTGTTGCAGGCAATCCTTGACTTACCACCCACCATTAGTTTAGTGACTTTTTAAGTTTGCAATGGCACTTTAACAAGTGACTCATGGACTTCCGGTGGCTCCGCGGCGACGGAGACAGCCTTTCCGGGCTGCCCGCGGCTCAGCTGTGTGTTTTTTCGCCCGAAACAGCGCCGATCAGCTGTTCGGGCGAATTTGAAGCCCCCTCCTCGGGAGAAGAGGAGGGGGTGAGGCCCCAGGTAGGGGTCGAGTTCTCCGGGGCCGCCTGAGCTTGGAGCTTGGGCGGCTGAAGGATTGAACTCCCCCGAAGCCTGGGTTGCTCCCAGCTGGCCAGCGTCTCTGCTCCGGATTTCTTGGAGCAGAGCCAGGCGTCTGCGACCACCCCTGCCTGAAGAAAGGACTATGGATTAAAGGAGCAGGCAGAGCGGTACAAGAGGGAAAGGTGAAGAGGATTATTTTATTATACTCTCGAGCTTGATGGACTTTTTAAACTTTAAGTGAAAGTGCGTCACAATTGAAAAGTAAAAGATGGCGGCTAAACCTCCCCCTAAAACTCTTCGGAGTGGTGGATCTTCTCCGGTGCAACAATCATCATTACAGGCGTTGCACCCTCCTGATGTACTGACATCGAAGGACTTACGAGATGCTTTGGACAAACATGCCCAGGTACTTTTGGAATCAATTAATCAATCAATGGGTGATAAATTTGCACAGATGGAGGAGAAATTGGAGAAACTGGAGGAGAGAATGGAAGAGAGGATGGAACAGAAGTTTAGCGTGATGAAGGTAGACATTTTGTCTTCAGTGCATAAAGTGGCGGAATGTGTGGAAGATTTAGAGGAAAAAGTGGATGATCTGACTCAAAAGAATGCAATATTAGAAGTTAAAGTACGGGAGAATGAAAATTTAAGAGACAAAATGGAAAGGGAGTTAAGCCTTGCTCAATATTACCAGATGCAGTTTGCTGTTAGAATCAGAGGTTTAAAAGAGAACATTAAGGAAGATTTAAAGCAGCTGGTTTCTGAGGCTTTCGAAGTGGTGTTGAACCAGCCAGCATCTGAAATAAGAGCAGCTATGGATAAAGTGTTCCGTGTTAACTCATGGATTGCCAGACAGAGAAAGTTGCCTAGAGATGTGGTGGTTTACTTTGCAAAAAGAGAAATTAGAGATGAAGTTATACAAGCTGCCTATGATGCTAAAGTTGTGATTGCTGATCAAGAAGTCTTGGTTTTAAAAGAAATCCCTCCAAAGATTTTAAGGAGAAGGAAAGACTTCACATTTCTTGTTCAAGAGCTCAAGCAACGAGACATAAGGTTCAGATGGGAGATTCCAGACGGGCTGATGGTGATGTATGAAGGCAAAAGGTATCGGTTGATTACTGTGAAGCAAGCGCGTGATTTCTACAATACTGTTTTAAAAGCAACCCCATTAACACTTCTGGAAGCTGCAAAGGGATCTGGAGAAGGAGAAGGAGAACATCAAGAGGAGGAAACAGAGGAAAATGGTGCTGGAGGAGATCAAGCTATAACTTCTTTGGATGATCCTAGAGAGCAAAGGGTAACGCGTGCTGCTTTAAAAAGAGCAAAGAAAATAAAAGAACAAGACCAGCAAAAGTCTTCAGAATCTTCACAACGTACTCATAGCCAAGCAGTGGGAGGAGCACGGCCTAAAGAAGATAGTCCTATCAAAGCAGTGCTTCAATAGCTTTGGGAGGATAAGCATGGCAACTAAATTTTTGACTTGGAACGTTAATGGACTAAATTCACCACAGAAGAGAAAGAAAGTTTTTCAATATTTAAAACAATTCAAGATAGATGTTATATGTTTGCAAGAAACGCATATTAGGGCTATGGACCAAAAGTTTTTATTGAACTCAAGACTGGGCACGCATTTTGTTGCCTCTGCAATGAATAAGAAAAATGGAGTGGTTGTTTATATTAAAAGTGCCATAACAGCGGACTTAATTGAAGCAGACAAGCATGGAAGATACGTATTGATAGACTTGTTGCTAGAAGGCAAAAAGACGCTTTTAGTTGGACTGTATGCCCCTAATCAACAACAACAACAGGCTGACTTTTTTAGTTTACTTCATACAAAGCTTACCCAGTTGGATTATAAATCTTTTATTTTTATGGGGGACTGGAATGGTGTTTTGAATGTACAGATGGATAAGGCTGGAGCTTTTAAGCGCATTCCAAGTCATGCTAGACTGCCTAAATCTTTTTTTGAAATGAAGGATGACTTGGAACTGCGAGATATTTGGCGTGAGAGACACTTGCAGGAAAAGGATTATACTTTTTATTCTGATAGACATCAATCTTTTTCGAGGATTGATTTTATTTTGGTGACTAATGACTTTTTTTGAGGACTAAAAAGGTGAAGATTTGTGCAAGAACTATCTCTGATCATAGTCCAGTTTGGTTAGAGATTGATAAGGAGAAAAGAGATAGGTGCTCGTGGCGCGTAAATGAGAATTTGTTTAGAAATCAGAGAAATGTGGAAGAATGCAAACAGCGGATGAAGGATTTTTTTGAAACTAATATGAACAAAGGTACCTCTATGGATATGGTGTGGGATGCTAGCAAGGCATACATGAGAGGGGTGTTGATATATATGAATAACAAACATAGACGTGTTGTGGAAGCTAGGAGGAAAGAACTGGAGAACGAAATAAAGGAAAAAGAAAAGGCTTTGATTTTGAACTCAGAGGATGTGAAGACTAAGGAGGCTATTAAATTGTTAAGAGGACAATTTGATAAATTAATGGCTGACCAAGTGGCAACCAATCTGCGGTTTGCCAGGCATAATACTTTTTGCAACGCTAATAAACCAGGTAGATGGTTAGCTTATAGATTGAGGAAAAAACAAAGGGCTTCTAATATAGACAAGATTGAGCATAAAGGAAGGGTTGTGTTTCAACAGGACCTTATCAAGGACGCTTTTGTGGATTTTTATTCTAAATTATATGCTAAGGAGAAAATTAATGAAAAAGACATTGATATATATTTGGAAAATGCTAGCATCCCGGTTCTTACGCAAGTACAAAAAGAAGGGATTAATCAATTGATTACAGAAGAAGAAATTTTTACAGCAATTAAGGAATTGAAGGTGGATAAAGCACCAGGTACGGATGGCTTGACTGCGGCCTATTACAAAAATTTACAATTAGAAATGATAAAACCGTTAAAGGAACTGTTCCAGACAATCCAGAGGGGGGGAAAGGTGCCACCGTCTTGGAGAACAGCTTTTATTTCCTTGATTCCGAAGGAAGACCAAGATGCTACTCAAGTTAAAAATTATAGACCGATATCGCTTTTAAACACAGATTACAAGATATTTGCTAAGGTTTTGGCTAATAGACTGATGAGGGTTCTGCAACAGGTGATTCATGGGGATCAAACGGGGTTTATTAGTGGTAGGCAAATGAAAAATAATGTGAGGCATATAGTTGATGTGTTAGAGTTTTTGGAAAGGAACAACCAGATTGCTGCGGTGCTAATCTTTTTAGATGCTGAAAAAGCTTTTGATCAATTGAATTGGAAATTTTTGTTGAAAGTTTTAGACAAAATGGATTTTGGGGAAAAATTTTTACAACCGATTAGGGCATTATATCAAAAACAAACTGCCCGAATTATAGTTAATAATAGCTTGACAGAAGCATGTAATATTGAGAAGGGCACAAGGCAAGGGTGTCCGTTATCGCCCTTGTTATTTGTGTTAACATTAGAGATATTATTGGTTAAAATTTGGAATTCGGAAAAAATTAAGGGGATTCAAATTGGAGATCAGGACTACAGATTGAGAGCATTCGCAGACGATCTGGTTGTTACAGTGACCCAGCCAGAGAACTCTGTTGTGGACCTGATGGAGATAATAACACAATATGGGAAGGTTTCTGGATTTAAGGTTAATGTACAAAAAACAAAAATTTTGGCTAAAAATATGACAACACCGCAAAAGGCCCTCTTAGAAGGATTAACTGGATTTGAGATTGTTAAAAGGGTTAAATATTTGGGGGTGATTTTGTCGCCCTCTAATACAAAGCTATATAAAAATAATTATGAAAAACTATGGGGGAAAATTCAAAAAGAATTGGAGAGTTGGGAAAAATTGCAATTGTCTTTGTTGGGACGGATTGCAGCAGTAAAAATGAATGTCCTGCCTAAATTTTTATTTTTATTTCAAATGATACCGATTCTTAAGAAAGATTCTAATCTGGAGGAATGGCAGCGAGGTATCAATAAATTTGTGTGGGCAGGGAAAAAACCACGAGTTAAACTTAAGATTATGCAGGATACTCGTGAGAGAGGTGGCCTTAAATTGCCTAATTTTAAATTATATTATGAAGCTGCTGCATTAGTAGGAATAAGTGACTGGATTAATTTGACGCAAGGGAGGTTATTAAATCTTGAGGGCCATGATTTGTTGTTTGGCTGGCATGCATATTTGTTGTATGATAAGAAGGTAGACAACGTGTTTAGGGTGCATATTTTAAGGCAGGCATTGCTGAGAGTTTGGAAGAAGTATAGACATAAGTTAAGTTGCAAGATACCATTGTGGGCAATTCCAAAACACGCAATAGAAAATATACATGCTGGCTTCAAATATGATGTGACTACGTACAAGGAGATCCTTAGTTTGGAAAGAAATATTTGGTGTTTGAAATCATATAGCCTCTTGCGAGAAGAGAAGGTTGTTCAAAATTGGTTTCAATATACTCAGTTACGGGCCAGGTGGAAAGAAGACCAGAAAAATGGATTTACGATGACTGATGAAAATTTGATAAAGCAAATTAGAAATCAGGGACCAGCACATATCAAACGGATATATCTTGCATTGATAGAGATTGACTCAGAAACAGAGCTTGTTAAGGATTGTATGATAAAATGGGCCCAAAATATCCAGGAAGTTATCACAATGGACACGTGGGAAAAGATTTGGGTGAGGAACGTAAAATTTACTCAAGCTCAAAATCTAAGAGAGAACTTTTACAAAATGTTTTATAGATGGCATTTAGATCCTAAAAAGCTTGCAAGTATGTATCCGAATTATCAGCCTAAATGTTGGAGGTGCGGTGATGAAGACGCAATATATTTTCACATATGGTGGACTTGTAAAAAGGTTAAGGCTTTTTGGATAAAAGTCTGGTGGAACATGCAGAAGATTTTTAAACAAAGGATAAAGTTTTGTCCGCAACTTTTTTTGTTGGGAATAATTACAGATGCTACAGTTGTGGACACTAAGTTGATGTTGAATTTAATTACGGCAGCAAGACTCTTAATAGGTCAGTATTGGAAGAAGGAGGAACTGCCGACTATAGAAGAATGGACTTTAAAGGTTTCTGACCTGGCAGAGATGGCAAAGATATCGGCCTATTTGAAAGATCATTCGCAAGAACACTATATTATGGAATGGACAAAATGGATTGAGTTTATCCAGAACAAGTATAGGGTTAAGAAGTTTTATGTAGCATTTGAGTAAGTCTTCTTTCGTTTTTTTTTCTTTTCTTATCTTAGTTTCTTTTTATACATATTCAATATTATTAAGGCTTGTTTTATCCTATATAAGCTAGAGAGTGATGGATTTTAGAGTTTATAGTTGTTAGTATATGATTGTTTATGATTGCTTTTTATATATATACCTTGTATTTAGCTCTGGGAAGTCGGGGGGGGGAGGGGGGGAGGGGGGGAGGTAGGGGGGGAGGAGGGAGGGGGAAGGGGGGATTCTTAAAGGAAAATTGTATTTTAAAACTTTTCAATAAAAAAAAACAAGTGACTCATAAGACTCATAACTTGCACTTAACAAACATTGCAGAATCCCCATAGTCACATGACCAAAATTCAGGTCTTTGGCAATTGGCATGTCTTCATGATTCTTGCAGCATCCTGGGGTCCTATGATCACCATTCATGACCTTCCCAGCCAGCTTCCAGCAAGCAGATTCAAGGTGTGTGTGTGTGTGTGTGAGTTGAATTTCCTTAACAACTGTGTGATTCGTTTTCAACAACCATGGGAAAAAGGTTGTAAAATCTGGCACAACTCATTTGAAAACCGCTTTGATCAATATTGGAAATTCTGGTCCTAATTGTGGTAATAAGGATTAGTTGTATATTATTGCAAAAATTACTATTGAGCAGTAGCTAGACATTATCTATGGAAATTTCTTCAATCTCACCTCCATCAAAAATTGTAAATTTAACTGATAATTTCGTAGTTAGCACAATCCAGTGCTTTTTTTGTAAAAGAAAAGGGTGCCGGAACTCACACATGTCATACAACCTGCCTTGCCTACCCTACAAGGTTCCATCCAAAAAAGGTGCCGGAACTCCGTTCTGAGCGTTCTATGACAAAAAAAGCCCTGGCACAATCTATCTGGATTCAGTGTTCTAGTACAATCTTAGATGTACATATCAGCTTGATGAGGAAGGCTGTGCAGTTGTTATGATTCTTACTGTATTTGTCAGGCAGGGAGGCAGATGTATGCCACTGTAATGGAAAGCTCCTGCTGTTTCTGCTCTGTAATTGAAAGCTTCTGGAGAAGCAGGAGAGCTATTTTTTCATACTTACTAGGATGGATCATTTATTGCTTGGAATAAGTCATCTACCTTGGCCACCACACAGCTCTGGTACTGGAGCAACATATTGCTGACCTTACCCACAATCAAGGGACTTGCAAGGGGATCAGTAGTGACAATAAACCGTTCTGGAGATGTTTCCACACTCGGGACCAACTAGGGAAGAGTCATGGATGTGATTTGGATAGATTAATTGCTTTTATTGAAGATACAATGAGCCTTAAATAAGATTAGGTATAGCAGACTCATGCAATTAAGCCTTCTCTGATATATCAGCCACCAGGGTTTAAACCATACATATTTCTTCTGCCGTTAAACAGTAATGAACCATTAAACAGTAATGGACATCTTGCCACTATTTCTTGGCCTTAGACATGGTGGATGAACTGTGTTTTGATAGTAGCCCTGTCTGATTTAAGAATCTTTGCTTTTGACTCGCTCCAATCCTTAGCTGGTATGGCAATGCAAAATAGCAATAGCAATAGTATTTAGGCTTATATACTGCCCCATCATATTTTACAGCAGTCTCTGGGCAATTTACGATGCAAGCATTATTTGCATATTGCCCCCCAAAATCTGGGCTCCTTCTTTTACTGCCCTTGGAAGGATGGAAGGCTAAGTCAACCTTGAGCCCCATCAGGATTGAACTCCAGGCTGTGGGACAGAGTTTTTGCCTCCAATATTACACTTTAGCCATTGTGCCACAGGGCTCATACTTTCCACCATCCATATCTGTCTTCTCAAGAAGAAGAACCCATCACAGTCACTTTTTTCTTTAATCTGTCTTTTCCACTTCACTGTGGAGGTTAAGGTTTTGGACCAAGAGTGCAAAGTTCATTTCACCAAGAAGGTTACTGAGTAGTTTCGAACCAGTCACTGTCTCTCAAACTAAATTACTTCATTGTTAGTGTGAGAATTCCATGAGAGGACAGACCCTAAAGGCAGAGCCCTGAGTTCCTGGAGAAAAGGTAGGGTATAAACTTACTATTCAAAGGAATTAGGAATCCCCTGAAATTGTCTTAGTTTCTCCTCCCCCACCAGCAGAACAAAACTGCCAAATGTATATATTTGAATGCCATATGAGCAATTTACTTGCATACGTTTCATGGAAGCCATGCTCAAATACATATTCCAGCTCTCAATTTTTATTGACGTCCCTTTTATATAAAATGGCAAAATAAATAAATAAGTAAATCTGTAACCAGGTGTTTCTCAAGCAGAATGGTGTAACTGCCAAAACATTTTGTTGTGACAAAATGAGCATGTAATTTGTGAAGTCAATCAGCATCTGTCCCCAAAATAGGCATGTGGGCATGTCTACCTGTTCAACAGAAGTGGGGAGGGGGGGGAATTGAAAACAGAAAAAAACAAACAACATTGTAGGTAGGATATTTCTATTCTATTCTATTCTATTCTATTCTATTCTATTCTATTCTATTCTATTCTATTCTATTCTATTCTATTCTATTCTATTCTATTCTATTCTATTCTATTCTATTCCTATTCTATTCTACTCTACCCCTACCCCTACCCCTACCCCATCCCTACCCTACCCCACTCTGTTCTCTTCTTCTCTGTCCCATCCCATTCCATTCATCTCAGAACACAAATTCAAATTGGAGATATATGAAGCTATATTGTCGGGCCTCGGCAGCCCGACACACGAGGGGGGGCCCCTCCACCCCCCCGGCACACCCGGCTTCCCTCCCACCGACCCCACCTGGTTCCTGCATGGTCCGGAGAGTCCAGAGGCCCGCAACGCTCCCCTCGTCGCCTCCGGACGCGCCGCGGCTGCTTCCAGCGCCCGGCGGCGCGTCATCCCGCGGTTCCCCGGCGTGGAAGGCTCCGAGACCCGAGCCTTCTCTTCTGGCGCTTCCGGATGCGCCGCAGCCGCAGCCCTCGCCTGGCGACGCGACTACGCGCGGCTCCCCGGCTCGGCCGGCTCCGGGGCCCGCGTCGCCTCTTCTGGTGCTTCCAGACGCGCCGCGGCTGCCGGCCTCGCCCTGCGGCGCGTCTGCGTGCGGCTCTCCGACTCGGACGGCTCCGGGACCTGCGCCGCGGCTTCTGCTCCCTTGGAATGCGCCGCGGCTGCTGTGCTCGGTCGGCGGCAAGTGCGAGCAACGGACCCCGGCCTGCAGCCTGCCTGGTGGAGGCCTGAGCCGGCTCAATGTCTCTGCAGCCTGGGAGGACTCCGACGCCATGCCTGCGCGGGACTGTGTGGCAACGCCGATAGGGGATGGGTCCCTCCCCCCTATGGTGTCCGGGTGGCTGGGTGACAGGGGGCTTCGGGGGTGGGTGCAGCAGGGAGTGGGTGAGGGAAAAGGGCACGGTGGTGGCGACACGTTGGGGGGGCCTTACCTGCCTGAGCGACGGGCGAAAGGCCTTGTAGGGGAGGGGTGGAGAAGTTATAGGGAATGGGAGGGCGGAGGCATGTTTGGGTGGAGTTTGGGTGGGGTTTTTGGATGTGTATATAGCAGCGTTGGGTGCAGATAGCAGCCAACGCTGGCTTTGTTTCTCGTTGCGGCTATTGCTCTGAAGAATAAAGTGCTTCTAGACTGCAGCAGAAGTCTCTCGTTCCTGTGTTCGGCACCTACCCTGCTTGTTGCAGGACGAGTTTTGACAGAAAGCCAGCGTTTCCTCTAGCATTGCGGCCCTACTGCCTCTCAGCTGTGTTCCGTTCGTGCGCCATGGCGGAGGGTGTGCAAGGGGCCGCGTTGGAGTCTGCTTCGGAGGAGGCTGGTGTGGCTGGGGCGGAGGTGACAACCCCTGTGGAGAGGGACGTGGAGGATGTCCAACCTGTTGTGAGGCCCAAAGTGCGGGACGTGCAGCCAACAGACCCTGCGGTGGAGTCCCAGGGCGTCAGTAGCCAAACCCAGGGGGGGGAGTGGTGGCTGAGCTCGATCCTGGGGCGCACGGGGCCCGAGCAAGGACGAACGGCCCGGCCCGGTGGGGCTCCACTGGGTTGGAGGGAGCGTCGGCTTACCGATGATGATGGCGAGGAATACAGCTATTCGACTGCACCCGGGAGCCAAACTATGGATGTGCTGCGCGAAAGGTTCGGAGAAGTCGGGGCACGTGACGGCGGTTCCTGGGGAGCCATGGCTCCTGAAGAAGACATTGGACAGTGGTCTCTGGGGGGGGGCACCCAGTCAGACAGCAACGTCCCGTTTCCGCCTGGCTAGCCCAAAGTTCAAAGTGCCTGGGGAGGGAGGCGTTCGGGGCCCATCCACACGAGCACAAGGGGGGCATGAAGCGTGGCCAACGCCTGACCGGGGCCCTGGACGTCCCGCACCCAGGTCGGTGGGGGTGTCCCAAGCTCAGACCCGTCCACCTGTTGGGCATTGGGGACCGGGCGTGGTGTGGGGACCCCCACCGCTCACTACAACCTATGATGGGCATCCCGACCGCCTGGCCATGTTCCTAGGGCAGGTGATTAACCATCTGGACGGGTACGCCCATACCTATTCATCACAGTGGGCGTTGGTGGTGGCGGTCACCGCGTGCCTTCAGGGTGAGGCTGCAACCTGGGCAGCGGACCTCTACAGTGACCACGCCCGCGAGCTCGGGGACGTGGGGCTGTTTTTGGAAGCCCTACGCGTCCGCTTCGAGGATGTATCCCGCTTACATCGCGCGGAAGCCGAAGTGTTAGCCATCAGGCAGCGAGGACGGCCGGCAGAGGAGTACGTGCTTGAGTTCCGCAGGGTTGCGGGCAGGTTACGCTCGTGGCCCGAGCGCTTGCTGGTGCACCACTTCCGGGCCGGTCTTGATGGAGCTCTCCGGCGGGCATGTGTGGTGCGGGGGGTTCCTGCACGGCTTCAGGACTGGTTCCGGGTGGCGGTGGAGCTAGACATTGGGTTGCAGGATACCCGGGGCAGACCAGTAGTGGCCCCTGGAGCCTGGAGGACCCCGGAGGGCCCGAAGACAGAGAGCCGGAAGCCCGTGGCGGCGGCGACACAACCCGGCCCCCCACCGGCGCCCCGTCCAACAATCCGCTGCTTTCGCTGCGACCAACCGGGCCATCGGGCGGTGGACTGCCCGTTACCTCCGCCGCGACCGGGGCCCAACCGTCCGGAGGCGCGGGTCCCGACCCCCAGAAGAGCTGCAGACCGCTCCAGAACAGCGTACCAGGTGGCCGACAAGACACCCCGAACATCGACACCGATACGTCCAGTGGGCCCGGTGGATGGACGAACGGACACGTCCGATGGTTCTGAGGATCCCGAGTACGAGGAGGACCCGATGGTAAGCGCTCCGGTGTGTCCTTTTGTGCTGCCCGTGGTGTTGATAAGTCCACGAACGGGTGAGAGAAGGGAGTGTAAGGCTCTGATTGATACAGGCAGCACACGCTGCCTAATTAGCCTGGTGATGGCAAGGGAGGCTGGTATTCCCCTTCAGCGGCTCCCCAAACCTATCCGCTTTCAGCAGGTAGACGGGTCTCTTTTGGGTGGAGCACCTATTACGCATGTAACGGCACCGGTGAGGATGGAATTGGGTACACACTGGGAGACTCTCCGGTTTGTCGTGGTGCCGTCTATGACGGAGGCAGTCATCCTGGGCCTTACGTGGTTGGACAGGTGGGGCCCCACAGTTTGGTGGGAGGGGGGATGCCGACACCTCCGCCTCGGGACAGGGCCCCAGCCTCCTGAAAAGCATTCCTTCCTGGGTCCGGAGGGGATTGGTGGGCCAGAGGGGGCCGCAGGGGTGGGTACCGGGCTTGAGACACAGGTACCACGGGAGTACAGCGATCTCGCAGATGTCTTTGATGAGAAGGAGTGTGACGCCTTGCCACCCCACCGCCCCACGGACTGCGCTATTGAACTGGAGCCAGGGGCAAAATTGCCGAAACCCTGCATGTACGCAATGGCACCCCGGGAGATGCAGGAGCTCCGTCAATACATAGACAAGAACCTGCGGAGGGGGTTCATCCAGCCCGCTCGGTCTAGGATGGCGGCCCCTGTCTTGTTCAGAGAGAAGAAAGACGGGACCCTAAGACTGTGCGTTGATTATCGGGGGGTCAACGCGGTATGTGTGGAGCACTTGTACCCCCTCCCTTTGGTGAAGGACCTTTTAGCTCATTTGGCTACGGGCCGGGTGTTCACCAAGTTAGACCTAAGGGAGGCATACTACCGTGTCCGGATAAAAGCCGGTGATGAATGGAAGACGGCGTTCAACTGCCCGTTGGGGAGCTTCCAGTTTAGGGTAATGCCGTTTGGCCTGCAAGGAGCCCCCGCGGTATTCATGCAGTTGATTAACCAAGTCCTGCATGACCATTTGTACCGGGGGGTCCTTGTCTATCTTGATGACATCCTCATATATACGTCTACGCTGGAGGAGCATGTCGCCTTAGTGCGGAGTGTGCTGACCAAGTTGAGGGACGCCCGGTTATATGTGAAGCTTTCTAAATGTGAGTTTCACAAGCCCCGGCTGGACTATTTGGGGTATCGGGTGTCCTCCAGCGGGGTGGAGATGGACCCGGGGAAAGTGGAGGCTATCCAACAGTGGCAAGCCCCACGGACCCGGAAACAGTTGCAGAGTTTTCTAGGCTTCGCTAACTTTTATCGGCAATTTATTCCGCATTTCGCTTCCATCGCCCTGCCGCTCACGGACCTACTGCGGACTAAACAGATGGCAATGTCGCCGCGGCCAGGGCAGAAGCTTGCGTGGACCACTACATGCCAGCGGGCTTTTGAGGCGCTCAAGGCGCAGTTTGCCAGGGAGCCCGTTCTGCAACACCCGAACCCTGACCTGCCCTACGTAGTACAGGCTGATGCAAGCGACGTGGCTGTTGGAGCTGTTCTTCTGCAACGGCATGCGAAGGGAGGATTGCGGCCCTGCGCGTACGCCTCCAAGAAGCTAACGACCGCGGAGAGGGCTTGGGCTATCTGGGAGAAAGAGGCCTTTGCGGTCCGCTGGGCCCTGGGGACTTGGAGACACCTTCTGGAGGGGGCTAGCCAGGAGTTCGAGGTTTGGACGGACCATAAAAACCTGGAAGCCCTGCAAACACCCCGCCGACTGTCCCCGAAACACGTACGGTGGGCCCAGTACTTCCAACGCTTCCGGTTTCGCCTCAAGTACGTGCCTGGGGGTAGGAATTTCCTGGCGGACGCCTTGTCTCGGCTACCGCAGTACGATTGCCGGAAGGAGGAGGTAGTGCAGGCACTGGTACCGCCGCCCCGCCCGGTGGAGGAGACGGAGCACAGGGCCAACACCGTGACAGACGATTTCCTGCGAACGTGTAAGGGAGCGTTGGCGACCGACGACTGGATGCGGACGCACCCCGACACCCTCTCGTTGCGGGATGGTTTAGCTTGGCACGGGGCCAGGTTGTATGTGCCTGCAGCGGCACGACATCAGGCACTCTACCAATGCCATGACGCTAGGCAGGCAGGTCATTACGGGTTCGTGAAAACCCTGCATCTGGCCCGCCGCCAGTTCTGGTGGCCAACCATGAGACGGGACATTGAAAGCTATGTGCAGAAGTGCCGCTTTTGCGCAACCACTAAGCCCTCTACCAAGAAACCGGCAGGCCTCCTGCAACAGGTGGCAGACCCCGTAAGACCTTGGCAGGACATTGCAATGGACTTTGTGGTTGAGCTACCGGAAAGCAGGGGATATAACGTGTTGTGGACAGTAGTAGACTTGTTCTCGAAACAAGCCCACTTCATCCCCTGTAAGGGATTGCCCTCGGCCCGTCGGTTGGCCTGGTTGTTCGTCCAACATATCTATCGCCTCCACGGGGTGCCACGACGTATCATCTCCGACCGTGGGGTACAGTTCACGGCCCGGTTCTGGAGGGAGTTCGTGCGTCATATTGGAGCAACACAGGGTCTGAGCTCGGCGTACCACCCAAGCACGAATGGAGCCGCGGAACGTGCGAACGCGGCGGTGGAGCGATACCTGCGTTGTTATGTGTCATACCAACAGTCCGAATGGGTGGACTTGTTATCCTTCGCGGAAGTTGCCTACAACAACGCAGTGCATAGCAGCACTGGGTTCTCCCCCTTTAAAGTGGTATCTGGTTACGAGTTTGTTCCTATCGCAGGGTGCGATCAGGGGGCCCCAGCATCCTGCACACCTGGGGCGTGGATGCACCGGTTGGAGGAGGTGTGGGGGGTAGCTAAGAAGGCGTTAGAGCGAGCAGCAGAGTCATACAAAGAGCAGGCGGACAGGAAAAGACGGCCGTTTGCACCTCCCAAAGTAGGTGATCTTGTCTACCTCTCTACAAAATACCTGCGGCTGCAGGTGCCCTGTAGAAAGCTAGGACCCAAATACCTCGGACCCTTCCGAGTTATACAGGTAGTCAATCCCGTCACCGTCAGACTCCGGCTACCTCCTCTACTTGGAAAGATACACCCCGTTTTCCACAGCAGCCTGCTGAAGCCTGCTACGACCGCCTCCGCGGCGGCAGGGGAGGGCGGCCCGGGACCTGTGCAGGGCAGTCACTATGAGGTACAGGTACATATATTTCTCCATCATCAAATAATAAACTTGAATTCAGCATTTGTCATCAGGGAAGCAAATATTGTATAATACAAATGCTCCACAATATATGTTACATGAATTACGTGAAGCATGTGGGAAAGTGAGAAAACCTTGATTAAAGGATCAACAAGAAGGTAATTTTGTTCAAAAGAGGAAAACTCAAAAGCAAAAGTCTGGCTTCACAAATTGCCTCTTTTAGTTTAACCTTCGTTCTACAATTGTTACACCACTGCCAGAGCTTAAAGGAAAATAAAGGGTTACCAAATAGTAGAATTGGATGAGAGGCAAAAGCAGCCATTTTAAGAGACACAGAGAGGAATACCAGAGAGTTCCGTTTAAAAAAAAATGGCTCATTTTACAAGGTGATTATAGTCCTGATATTTGCTGGAGTTTTAATAACAGTGGTTCAGTTAAGCACATTGACCTCATGTAGCGGCAATGCCATTCTTTGGATATTAGGTATTACATGCCTTTTTTTTTTGCTATACTCACTTTAAAAAAAATCAGTAAGGAACAAAACAACCGGCATTAAAAAAAGCAAAAAAGAAATGAATACATACATAACATTGTAATTCAATCTCTACCTCATGTATGTTTTCATCTATCTTTATTTCTTTATTAAAATATGTTGTGTGGACTTTGCACTGAGGTAAAGGTTGAAATAAAATGCATAAGAAAAAATTTGATATAGTCATTAAAATATATCAATAAAAATGAATGAATACCTCAAAATAATAAAAGGGCATTTTAGAAAAAAGCAGTAAAGTAATTTCTCTCTTTTTTATTATTTTCCCCCTTTATTTTCTTTTTTTTCTCCAACCACTGTCTATAGTCTATTTATTGATTCCAACTATATAATATTGGCTTATGCGTAAGAGTAACCTTGAGAAACAGGAGGAAGAACTGCAACCAAGACCCCCCCCCCAAAAAAAAGAGTTTGTGACCAAGATGTAATTTGAGAAAACATCTAAGACAGGATCATCCCTAGTTGTTGTTGTTTGAAGATAAAGGGAGAGAAGAGATACATTTAGATTTGCAAGATTACGTTATTGTAATCTTATGATTAAAGTAGTGTTATCATTCATAACTTTGGTCTCCTAGTCTGGTCTATCTCAAACGACTGACAGTATGTGATCAGATCCTTCCTATTATAATTGTCTTTGAAAATAAATTTTTTTGAAGATGATGCTAATGATGAAATAATTAGATTTATACTTGCTTTCAAGGGATTCCAAATTTTTAACATTCTCTTACAGTCTGTCCCTTCAGATTCTTGTCTTCGTTGTTTCCTTATACTACAGATATCTATGAAACCTATTAGCTAAGCCTGGTCCTTCTATTGTTGACATTCTGTTATTAAGAAATTTTTTACCTAATCTTTTATCCAAAATAGCTTGCTGTATAATATAGTCTACGGCTTTAATAAGCTACTAATCCACCCCTCTCTTTTGAGTCTTGCAAAATTTTGAGTTTTACTCTTGTTTTTCCCCCCAAGTTAAATAAGTTAACTATTCTTTGCCAGCCCTGCAAAACTTTGTCTGAGATTTGAATAGGTGCCACCTGAAATAGGAAATTTATCTTGACTAATAACCTTCGTTTTATTGTCTAACAAATCCTGACCAGGAAAGTTTTAAGCCTTTACACCTTTCAAGTTCTGGTTTTCAGACACAAAAAGATGCAGTCCCATATGTTGTCCTTAAGATAGGCAGTACAGCCAGCTATTTGGATTAAAACTCTCATAGGCATTTACCACTGGTGTCATGACTCAGCTCATGAGAACTTCCACAAGTAATCTTTGCTTAATGACTGTAAGTAGGGCCGGCAAATTCTGTTGCTAAGTTATGCGGTCATTAAACAAGATTCCACATGCTCACTACTTGTGATTTTACTACTGCCTTCTCTACTGATTCTGCTTGTCAAAAGCTGACCCAGAATCGCAAAAATGGTGATCACACGCCCATGGGACACTGTGATGATTGTAAACACCTATGGGTTGTGAAATGCTGAGTTGCATCATGGGACCATGCAGAGGCTGTGAGAGTCGTAAATGCGAGGATCAATTGTAAAGTTACTTTTTTCAGTGCTGTCGTAATGTCAGACAGTCCTTAAGCGAGGATTTCCTGTACAGGTTTGAGTCCTTGTGACCTCATTGATATATTCAAGCAATTTTCTAGGTAACAGTTCAAAAGTAATTTGCTATTTCTTTCTTCTGAAATATTTTTGACCTTTTGATGTAGCCTACAGTCTTGATTTCTTGCATTATTCAATTCAAGCTTTATCTCATCCAGAGCCTGCTTAATTTATAGGTCCAAAAAAGTCATCCAGATGCTGCCATCTAACTATACCAAAAGTTCTCAAAGTGTTGTCTGGAGTTCCTGAAATCTCTTTCAGGGGCCTACAAAGTCAAATAACTAACTAACTAAACAAACAAACAAACACATAAATAAATATTAATTATTTCTCAGGTTTAATTTTAGCAAAGTATACATCGATAAATCAGCTCACATAAACCAAAGCTCTTTGGGGTCCTCAATCATTTTTAAGAATTAGAAGGGATCCTAGATGAAAATGTTTAGGAACCACAGTTATGAGCAGTTAGTAATTCACCATAACATTTTCTTATGTTGCATGTATGTATCCCAGTACATATCTTATTTCTACTGGGGTTATGCAAAACCATTGAGAATCCTGGTGGAAGTGTCATTGATGCAAGCACAATAAACAGACAACCTGAGCCATGCCCAGACATTTCAAGGGGTGAGGATTGAGACCACTTTAGGTGCTATTAATAATTCCCATATTAATATTAATAAAATGACATTTTTCTACTTTGAAAATATCACATAGCCCCCTACATTAAGCATTAATGTGCACTATATTTTGCACATCAGTTGCCTATCCCCCAACTTTTTACGAACATCTTAATCTGCCAGTCATCTCTGAAAAGTCTTCCTTCACAGAAACCTTGTAGAGGGTTGGAAAAAATGAGAGGAGAAAATTCATTTTAAAGATATAACTGAGATTATAAATTGGGATTTCTGCAGTGCTTTTTTTCTTTAAAAAAAAAAAGGTGCCGGAACTCAGAGGTGCTGTCACTGGGAGTGATGCCAGTGTCTTGCTATGGCATTGCCGCCCATCCTTTGCACCCCTGCCCCTGCAGCTCGGAGGCACATGCCGTGGGGATTCCCCTCACCACAGCCACTGTGGGGATTCCCCTCCCTGCAGTTTCCACACCACGGCCCGTGCTGAGCCACCACCCGGAGCTGCTCCGAACCCCGACCCAGAACTGTGTTCCTCATGGCAGTGGTCTCTGGCACCAAACAGCTGATGGCCTCCGGCACTGGCACTTTTTCACTTACTGCCCCGTCGCTTCCAAATGCAGTAAGTGAGTGAGCGAGCAGGTGGCATTTGGAAGCGTTGGGGCAGTAAGTGAGTGTGTGAATGAGTAAATGGCAGTTGGAAGCGATGGGGCAGTAAGTGAGCGAGTGAATGAGCAAATGGTGTTTGGAAGCGACAGGGCAGTGAGTGAGTGAACAAGCAAATGGCGTTTGGAAGGGATAGGGCAGTAAGTGAGCGAGTGAGCAAGAGGCCTTTGAAAAAGATGGAGTGAGTGGGGGAGAGACTGAACGAGGTGCCTTTGAAAGAGACGGAGGAGTGAGTGAGAGCGACTGGAGGCTTTTGTGAGCAAAGTGTGAGTGATGGGGGGGCTTTTGCGAGAGAAGAGTGATAGAAAAAGGGAAAAGTGAGGGGGAGAAGGGAAAAAGAAAAGGCACTGACTTCTGACTTCCTCTATTACAGGAGTAGAAGGAAGCATTAACACTGAACCTCAACTTTTTGCTTTCTATAATATTATAAACTAGCCATTTCTATAACAATAAATGAATCTAACCAATGAAACCCAAAATACGCCCCCCCTTTTTTTAGTCATCAAGTTTTTTACACCTTGCTAAGCACTGGTGGTGCTTGAATATTGTCATGTCCTAAAAGTAGTACAATTTTTGAAAAGGTTGAAAAGCCCTGATGTGAATGCAGCCTAAATTGTTTATTGTCATCCTATTTGCAAATAATATCTTACCTAGTTGAGATGGTGTAGTTGAGCAGCAGGGAGGGGTGCAAAGTTCCTGCCTTCGCTGCAGATAACTTGCCTGTGCAATGTTTGCCAGCCAGGTCTTTTGGCATGCTCAGCAGAAATTCCTATTGGCTTTCGAAAGCCAAATAGGCCAGGCATAGGCAACCTTGGCTCTTTTATGACTCGTGGACTTCAACTCCCAGAAGATGTTACATAACATAACATCAACTGGAAGGTGTTAAACTGTCCTTCTGTTTCTTTCCTTCCCAAAAATTGTGTTAATGATTCCTCTGTAAGCTCTGCTGATCAGCTTGGCCTGGATTGTTTTGCCGCAAAACAGAATGGTTTGCAAGTTGCAGTTGAGACAGCCCATCTCATTTTAGATATATCACATATAATTGAAGATTGTAATTAGTTGCATGTGCATGTTCAGCAAGTGTGATGTATTTGTGCTGGCATTTCTAGGCCTCTTTCCAACCACATCCAGAAAAACTTGTAACAAACATTGGAATTCTCAAGGCCATGTTTGGTATTTCCCAGCAATCTGTTACTGGAAAGAAAAAGCAATCCCTGCTGCGTTACTGATCCCAGAGAAGCATTTGCATGTATGCAGGTATCCTTAGGTGCCATAGTTATGGATGAGAAATATTGGTTGCAAAGTTGGCTTTTCTGGATGTAATACAGATATTTTGGACTTATTTTTGTTTCTTTCCATGTTTGATATTTTTAAAAAGGCTTATGCTACTGACTACACTTATGCACATATGTAACATCCTTTGCTAGGATACATGACCACTGCTTGTCTAGAATGTGAAAAGTGAAAAATTGTGACTAAACAAAATTTTAATGTGCAGCTAATACCACCAGAAATTATTTTAGCCTTTTTAATAAATGTTTTTATTGATGTTAAGCTCACCATGGAAAACATCATATATTGTTATGTATATACTACGTTAATTATTTAAAGACTGAAGTGCAACATAACTAGATTCTAAATAATCTATTTTTTAAAACACACAACAGTCCAAACAGTAAAAGTAAAGTCCAAATTAAGAATATTTCATTCTTAGGAATTGTTTAATTTAAAGTGGTTTAGTTGTAATAGAGTATGTACAAAAGATACTATTTTTTTCCCTAAAGGTAAAGGTAAAGGTTCCCCCGCACATGTGTGCTAGTCGTTTCCAACTCTAGGGGCCGGTGCTCATCTCCGTTTCAAAGCCGAAGAGCCAGCGATTGTCCGAGGACGAATCCATTAGCTGTTTTAGATTCTAAAAGTTTAGTTCCTAAAGAAGTAACCTTGTAAATAATTTTAATGTCCTCCTCTAGTGCAGTGTAGGCAACCTTGGCTCTTTTATGACTCAAGGACTTCAACTCCCAGAATTCCTGAGCCACCATGGCTCAGCTTGAAAACCTCTCTCTTTCCCCTCAGCATGGCTGGCTAAGGATTTCTGGGAGTTCAAGTCCACGAGTCATAAAAAAGAGCCAAGATTGCCTACCACTGCAATAGGCTTTCGAAAGCCAATAGAGGGAGCTTTTTTTTGCAAAAAAAAGGTGCCAGAACGCCGTTCTGAGCATTCTATGAGAAAAAAAGCCCTGGATTTCTGTAACATTAAACAGTCACAATTCAGTGTAGGTCCAGCTGAATCAAACTGTGTTATAACTCGTCATCATTTTCTACTCTAAAATTCACTAGATCAGGGGTGTCAAACTCAATTTCATTGAGGGCCGCATAAGCATTGTGGTTGCCCTCAGGGGCCCCAGTGGGTATGGCCAGGGTGGGCATGGCCTACTGAGTGGGCATGGCTAGAGTGCGTATGGCCTACTGGGTGGGTGTGGCCAGCTCTACATCGTTCGCATCAAGGGTGCCTATGGGGGCCTGGACAGGAGTGGGACAGATCTGAGGGTCTCTGGCAGAAGGAGGGTCTCTGGGCCAGGCCAAGGCAGTGGGGGCGTTCCCTCACTGTTTCCAAGATGGCGTTGCGGGCCACATGAAACCACTTCACGGGCCAGATCCAGCCCCCGGGCCTTGTGTTTGACATGTCTGCACTAGATTGTATGGAAGAGGAACAAAAAAATTGACATAAGAAGGATTTGTAAAAAGGGGGCACATTTGTGTTAAAATGTCTTTAGCCCAAATGTAAGGTAGAAGGTAAGCTAGAAAAGTATACTGATTAAATAAATTTGTCTCAAAAAGAGAGAAGAAAGAAATGCTGGGACTAATTGCACAAGTTATTTTAAATGCCACTTTGTTGAAAGTCACGTTTAAAATCTGTACAATGGCTGCAAATTTTTCAAAGTGGTCCTTGCCCACACTGTTATTGATGTCCCATTAATTATAATTAAAACAGAGAGCAATTAATGTGTTGGCATTCAATAGGAAGAAAGAGCAAATTGGGCAGCAAATAGATGCTTTTGTTAAACCGGTAGCTGTTCTAGACCAATTTCTTCTCTCTAGAATTTCTAAGACAAAGAAAGGGGTGGGGAACAAGACCTGCTGTGGTGGTGGTGTTTTTTCCAGGTGAATCTGAAATGCAATTATGAAAGCAATAAATATCGTAAAATAAATATCATAAAAGAAAAGTGACAAGTTACGGTATGAAGTTGAGAAAGATAAATATTTAAATATTTATTTATGCTGCCTTCCTACACCAGTTTCTTTTTTTTCTGATATTAACTCTGCAGCCCTAAGAGAAAAACAGCAAAGTTTTGAAGATATTTCAGGCCTCTTCTTTCAACGAACAAATAGAAATGTTCTCAGCACCATTCTGGCAATTTTCACAAGAAATTCATACTGCAAAATGTAAGAAAAAGTGATTTTAATGGAGGTTTTGCTTTTCTTCTTCTCTGTGTATATATGTATGTGTGTATGTTATTAAACTTGAATTTCATAGCTCTATATGTCTGCATTCAGAAGGAACTACCCTAGATTGTCTTGCCCTTTTCCATCTTTAAGCGCCGAACTCTTTAACTATATTTATTTTTAATCCAGTGATTTTTGGTGAAAGATTTCTGGAAATGGTATGATATTTGAACCAAATTTGGTGACCGGATATACTGTATGTTGGTGTGTGCGCACCTGTGTGTGAAATCATATGATAGAAATTTGCTCCAGATTTTTTTAACCTCTGTTCTGCAAAGTTCTTTTTGTTTTATTTGTCTTCTCTTAATTCTTAAACAAATAGCCTTCCCCAAAGAATCATGCCTTATTTTTGGAAGCAAATATGCAAATAGAGGGTGTTATCTTGTTCCAGGGAAGGCTGATGAGAGATAAAATTAGCTACGATGAACTCTCTCGATCATTGATCAGTATAATATGCCAGCCACATGCTTCAATTTTTACCAAATCTAGGGCTCAGGAAAAAAAAAAGTGACAAATGGGGAATCAGAAGATAATCTTAGGCCTCTGGGATACTTTATAATGAGTGGGAGCAGGAGCTGTGATTTAGCAGGAGAGAAGAGAGTATTTGTTAAATTCATTATATCTATTGTTGTGTCCAGAGTTATGGGAATGGATTCCCTTTCAGCGGGAAAACCTAGTGCAATCATTGGCTGTTACTTCCCGGCGGGAGATTCTGAGCCGGGGATTGGTTATGTTTGAAAGGAACCTAGTATATAAGGTAGGGTTCAACGGCTGCTAGCCAGTTGACCCATGTGAGTTCAATAAACGTTTCCTTGTTCAACCTCGCTGTCTCCGCTCGTCATTCCGGACTTAACATCTATGTCTGATTCACAAAATATTCTTGAGCTTGGAGTTAGCATAGAATTGTGCCATTCATATTAAACATTTGCATTTCTTACCAGAACAAGAAAACTCATACCTAGCAGCCCACTAAAGGAAGCAGTTGAACCATTCAGAATTTCTTTCAAAGAAATGTGCAGATTCCTCTTCTGGAAACAAATTTAGCCCAGCATATAATGGCTCTGAAGACTTGCCAGAAATTCCTTCTCTTAAAACAAACCATTTTAAAATGATGTAAAGACACACAATAGACCAATTATTTAGTAGGCAGATAATTTGGAATAATTTAGCACTGGAGGTTTTATTTTTTTCCCTTCTCAGAAAGAATTGACATGATTTTGCTAAATTATACTTGTTGATGTTATTATTTTAGTGTTGAATTAAAAACAGCCAGAGAAATCCTTCTTAAAACGCCTGGGCTTTTAGAGCCCAGGTGTTCGACAGGAGAGGAATTTTCTCTTAAATTGTTCCAAACAATGAGGGACGCTCCTCTGAGAACTGTTTCAACTCTTAGAACTCACACATGTCATACAGCCTGCCTTGCCTACCCTACAAGGTTCCATCCAAAAAAGGTGCCGGAACTCCGTTCTGAGCATTCTATGACAAAAAAAGCCCTGGGTATAAGTAACAAAGTTTGTATGTAATTTTAAGTCATAAGCAAATAAAACAAATGAATAGAAGGACAATCTATAGAAGTATAGAATGACAATCTAAAATTTAGATTATGGAGTTGTTTATTTTTAAGAATCTTGGTACATATGGCAGAACATATTAGTACATATGACATTTTTAAGAATCTTAGTACATATGACAGTGGGAAGTTTAGAAAACATACCAGCCTTCTACTGAACGCTATTTATTGGCTTGACATTGATATCACAAGCAAGTCATGTTCAAGTTGATTTTTAACAGACCTTGGTGTAATGATTTCCAGGAGAGAAAGTAATGGAGAACTCTCAACACTGAGAGATAAAGAACATTTATTGAAAACAGGTGGACTGGTAGAGGATTTGCAAACACAGCTAATTATGGGTAGTAATAATGACAGGTAAGAAGAACTTCTGTATTCAAAAATACTATGGGAGGCGGAAGACCCCAAATCACTTGCTGATTGGGCAGCCCTGTAAATTAAAAATATACAAGCAAATAAATAAAGATGACTTTCTTTGCAGCTTTCCCAGATCAATTGTTTCCTGACTGTTGGAGACGGAAAACAGTACTTAATCTTCTAGCATCTGGGGGATTCTGTATGATTAGATGACTAGAAGCATATAGATTCTAAATAAAGCAAATGAATCAATTGTCATACAAGCTGACCCAGGCAAGTAGCTTTGAAGTTCACCTAACTCTGTTGCATTGTACAATTTCCTCAGCTTTCTCATCCCAAACAGGACTTGGAAAGTTTTTCATTCTGTTTGCATTTCTCAATGAAATTGTGAATTAACTATTCCTCCTCCTCCTCCTCATAACAGTGATTTTTGGAAAGTGGGAAGGAAAGAGGTGGATACTAAGGGATATCTACATCTCTACATCAGGGGTCACCAACCCCAGGTCCGTGGACCAGTACCGGGACATGGCATGCCAGCAACTGGGTCGTACAAACAAGCAAAGCCCCATCAGTGGGATGCAGGCAGGACACAAAACCACTCACCCTCCGATCCACGGAAAAACCTCTCTCCACGGAACCGGTCCCTGGTGTCCAAAAGGTTGGGGACCTCTGATCTACATCATCCACATCTATATCTACCATTTCAAACAGCAGGATAGCTCTGGTGGTTTTGTGTACATTATTTGAGAATTTGGACTCTGATTATTAACAATTTCCTAAAATATGCAAAATATGCAAATTTGTACGCAAAATAGCTTGATTTGCCTAAATCAGTGTTGCAGACTATAAGGGTGTATTTCTTCACACAAAGTAACTCTAATAACGGTGTGAGACTTTTTAAATCATCCCATGTTTGAGCCAATCTTTAGAATCTAGGAAACTTTTGCATAATTCCAAGTACAAAAGGACTTAAAAATGAAATATACAGTGACCAACTGCATAATCACTCTGAGAAACATTAACATATAAAACAATATGCTGCATAAATGTATTAAACACATGTAAACATATCAAATAGATGTATTCAGTAAATAAAGATACATATATCCCAACAGCAGAATTTGGCGCACATCTGCTTTGATATATAGATCTTATTTAGCTCAGTGCTTATTTCTAGGTAACCCTATAAAGCTCTGACCAATCACATCATTTGAACATGAAGATCCATGCATATCTAGAGCCAATTTGGTCTAGTAGTTAAGGTGCTGGCGCAGAAGCCAGTATTAGATATGTTCGCCACCTGAATTTTTTTTTTAAAAAAAATAAAGATGGTGTCGGAAGATCAAAGGGGACTGGTCCCCAAAGTGGAAAAGAACATGCTGCTCGAAGAGAAGAATTTTGTTTCCAAGAGCACAGCACAGAGCTTGGCTTTTGAAAAGGTAGGCTACAGAGTTTTGACAATGGGGTCTAAGATTTCTATAAGGAAGAGAGTGTGTATGTGTTTTGTGTTTATCTGATACTCATGTCCTTTCAGAGGAAGTCCATTTTAACTTTTGTATGAGTACGTATTTGTTTAAATATGTTTTTCCTATACATTTCTTGGGGATGGCTTGTTGAATATTACATTTTGAATTATCTAAGGAATTGAGTTTCTTTGGGATTTCTTTTGTTAGTCTGCTTCTGATTTGATTTGATTGGATTGCTTTTAATGCTCCGGGTCCTTTTAGCTGCCGTGATTAGTCTTGCAACATGGTATTTGTCTTGCATAGTTTTCAGAACATTGTTTCCTAGTGTAAAACTGGCAGGTCAAATTTAAAGTTCTAAAAAGGGTCTTTCTATGGGGGCATAATGAAAATTAATCCAATGTTGGGATACAAATAAATAAATAAATCACCAATAAACGTCCTGTGATGTCTTGCTCCAGCCTCTCCTTATAATGCCAATTATTGACAAATCTCAAAAATACAAGCTATAAATAAAACGGTAGAGGGTAGGAACGGATAGACAGCAAACTGTAATATGCTGTCTCTGGAGAGCTCAGGATTAGCTGATTTCTCTTGCTTTCAATAGTATTTGGTTGATCTATTTTCTCGGTATTATGGCGGCTTTGCTGATTGATTGGCTGACTGACTATTTTTTGAATTACACCCAAATGAAGTTTGTTTTGTTTTTTCCTTTAACGTTATGCACTGCTTCTACATGGTTTGCTCTGACCAGGAGAAAACCAGTATGCAAGGAAGACAAATGAACTTATAAATAAGAGACTTGGTTTTCTGGGTTTTTTTAGTTTTGCTGACCTTTATGCTTCCTTGGGTTTAAAATGATTAGTAAACTTCTGAGATATTTTTTTTTATCTTCCCCTTCTCCCTGGGCTCCTCCATCATTGCCTGACTGAATCTGATGATGATGAATTAACTATTTGGCATAAAAAGATGGATATACCTTTACTTGGAAGGATTACTGATCATTACTGAAGCGCACAAAGTACTGGGCATAAGTGGGAGAATCAAGACATTTCTTGGAGGAGTCTTAGAAGATTCTTTTTTCTTGAATACCACAATAAAGGGATCTATTTAAATGATAAGTTGCCTTGGTTTAAGAGATTCAGTTCTGATTTCTATCTCGTATAATTCAAGGAGCTGCACAGCTTTCGTGATTCCTTTGAAAATTAAACATTTAGTTGCCTGCTATTTCTTTCTTTCTGCTAATTTACATCTGCATTTTCTCTTGAAGAAAATAGCAATTAATTTATGGTTTGGTCAATCATTGCACCATTACTAAGACACAGAAATGCATTCTTTTATATATGGCTCATGAAATACATAACCTTAAGATGCTCCAATATTTATTGAGCCATTGTTCTCTCTTTCCCTCTCTTCCTAGGAAGCAGTATCACGGTCACTACACTTTGATTATGAAAGAGAAACCCTTTTAACTACACATAGCTTATCTAGATGTATGTTTTTTAAAAAAAAATTGGGGCAAGGCCATCACTCTGCACTAAATCAATTGCTTTGCATAAAAGCTCAGCATGAAACTTTGGCAGCTTTAGCTAGGGTTGGCAAAGACTAACATGCTACTAGTGGTCAGTAAAGATAATACTGAACTAACTGGATCAATGGCTTAATTTGACCATATTTCAATTCTTGCTGGACCGTAAAGATTAACAGATGTATTGGGTTAAGTTTTTATGGAGTGCAGCACACTTCATTGGATATAAAATAGGGATTATATGGCTGTAAAGAGCCAATGATGCGTGCAGAATGACTATTCGGTACCACCCCACCCCTTGGTTGATAAAAGATAAAGGAGACAGAATTATAAAGCACAAGAGGAAAAAAACAAGCCAAAAGATACACAGCTATCAAATTATAGCTCTACTAAATCTTTCATTTCCTTCTTCCTTCTATAGGCAGCTGTACCCTCTACCCAGAGATGACTTTTAAGTGAAGCTGGCAAGCTGATATTATTATTTTTATTATTTTTATTTTAATTCCATTTATATCCCGCCCTTCTCCGAAGACTCAGGGCAGCTTACAAGCTTAGCAGTAGCCTTCATTCTATGTATATGCCTGCTTATTAGGGCTTTCACACACACACACCAAGCGGCATTATTAAAAAGTCAGCTTAATTGCCCCCAACAATCTGGGTCCTCATTTTACCTACCTCGGAAGGATGGAAGGCTGAGTCAACCTTGAGCCTGGTGGGATGCGAACCTGCACTAATTGCAGGCAGCTGGTGTTACTTAAGGAGGCATTAGCCCACTGCTCCACCAAGGCAAGAGGAGAAAGGGCAATTGAATTGATGAATGCCAGATAAATTCTCTATATATTTTCCCAGACAGTGTTGCTCCTGTTTGCCCTATCTTGAAGCTTTATCCTAGTAATGAATCAGAGAACCAGAAACAGCAAAGAATCTTCTAAAATCCATACAGTAGTCTTCGCTTACTGACTGCTTGTTCAATAGCTGTTCACATTTACAAGGATATTGAAAAAAGAAGATTTATAACCAGCCTTTGACCTTGGGACCATCACAGACTCCCCACAGTTACTTGAATGTTATTTGGGTGCTTGGCAACCAGTGTGCATTTATGACATAGCATATAAATTTAAGAAATCAAAATTATAATTTGATGTTAGGACTTCAAACCCAAGCTATCAACCAAATATTATAAGCAGTACATTATCAATAGAATAGAATAGAATAGAATAGAATAGAATAGAATAGAATAGAGTAGAGTAGAGTAGAGTAGAGTAGAGTAGAATAGAATAGAATAGAATAGAATAGAATAGAATAGAATAGAATAGAATTCTTTATTGGCCAAGTGTGGTTGGACACACAAGGAATTTGTCTCCTGTTCATAAGCTCTCAGTGAACATACAAGCAATAGTGATAAATCATGATCATAAAACAGTCATCATAAATTATAAAATACAATACTACATCATAAATCATAAGATCCAACACTTAGTGCTAGTCATAGGATACTAGCTAAGCAAACAACATAAATCATACCAGGATACTAAATAAAACAATATAAATTGTACAAGCAACAAAGTTATAGTCGTAAGAAGATAAGGATAGGTAATAGGAAAGATGAGGAGAATAATAGTAACACAACTTTACTAAGTAGTTTGACAGTGTTGTAGGAATTAGTTGTCCTTGTGTCTGGCTGTTTTGGCATGCAATGCCCTGTAGTGTCATCTTGAGGGAAGAAGTTGGAACAGTTTATGTCCAGGATGTGAGGGGTCTGTAGATATTTTCACAGCCCTCCTTCTCGCTCCTGCAGTATACAGGTCCTCAGTGGAATGGAATATATTCTATGGCTGTTCCAAACATTCTCGTTCAGGTTGATGGAAAAGAATGTATCTTATCTTTGCTGAACAGTTAATCACAGCCAGCACCCACCGTTCAATTCAGAAGACAAGAGCTGGGGGATTCCTTCTCATGAGTTTTCTAAATCTGGAAATATGCGTAGTTAGAAGGGCTGCAGAGTGAGGTGTGTCAACCTTTACAAGGTAGACCAGATGGGAACCATGGCTGGATAAGTTAATACTACTTTATTGTAAAGCCACATTCACAGAATCTTAGGAGTCTGAAAGTACAATTCTCAAATCTATAGCCTGATAATTTAGGGAGAGTCTCTCCTGAGTTTCTTGCTCTGCCCACTATGCAGCTGTAGGCTAGGCTTTTTTTTATCTGACGTCCAGTAGGCAGTATCTGTTCTGCCCCAGCCTATGGACGTCCTTGTTAAATGCACAAGGACAAAGCCCCTTTTGACAAGTAGGCTGGAGACTCAGAAGAAAACAAAACCCCTTTTAATATTGGTAACAAACCTGCCAAATGGTCCACAAACAAAGATAACAAAACACAATCCAAATGAAGCACAACGCAAAACAGAGAATTATTCACTGGCAATACCAACAGAACATGGTCTCATGAAATACTTTGCAAAGGTTGCCTTCAGCAACCAGCACCACCCACACATTCCCCTTTTGTAATTCAGTCCTCAAGGTGCAGCTTCTCAATGCCTTCTCCAGAGTCGCCCCATTGCCTCCCTCTGGCCTACTCTCCTGGTCTGTCTTCGTTTGCATGCGTCTCTCATGTCCTCCAGCTGTGCATCCTCCGAGTCTGACCCAGCCTCCCCACCTAGCTGCGTCTCATCCTCCTCCTCAGATTCCCCAGACTCAGCTGCCAGGATCACAGGCTGGCACGGAATCACAACAGTATCCCTTCATCCAAGTCAATCCCATACAACATTACAATGCGTGACAAGAAAGTAAATGATCAGCATCTTCTACCATTTTACAAAACCATGAATATTCAAAAGCATCACACAGAGGCAAAGTTGAAAAATATTTAAAGCACTCAAGAATGAGACAGAAAAAGAGCAACTTCTTTCATTAGATAAGAAAAGTTCTAAGAAATAATGGAGAATCTTATAAATGTTAATGCCTCAAATCTGAGTAAATTTGATCTATTAATTCGTATATGAATCCAATTAATCTTCATTTGTCAGTGGAGGAGACTGATATTCTTGTCACTTAATTCTGGAAACATGGTCTTACCATAAAATAAAAATATATTTTCACACTGGCCAGTCCATATCTTACCTGGGAGAGGAGGTATATAGCTGTTAGAGTTTGGCATTTGAAGATAATGAATTTTTAAAAGACATGCAGAAGTTAAAATTTCTTTGACTCTAAACTTTTCTTTTAAAAGAAACTTTTAACATGTAGCAACCACATATATTTCTAACCAAGATATGCATATATTGTAATTTCTGGCATGATGCACCATGCCAAAATATCCAAAGAATGTCAGATAATTGTTCCCATTCAGTATTCCATAATGTTAAAGCCTATAGCATGGGTACCCAGCCCCCAAGGCCTACCATGGGGCCGTGGCCCATTTGGAACTGGGCCGTGTGAGAGGCTGGCCAGTGAACGCGTGCACAGAGCTTGGCATGCACAAGCGGCAGGACATCATACATGCAAGTGCTTGCACACAGCTCAACTTGCACAAGTTGCAGGCTGGTATGCACATGCACACATATGTGCGCGCTGGCCCACCGCTTCCATGGGATGGCTCCCCTCTTCCTCCTCCTAATGGGCCTCCAAGCTGTAAAGGTTGGGGACTGCTGGCCTATAGTTTTATTAAATAATTTTAAATATTTCCTCAAGATAAAATGTTATACCAGAGTATTGCATTTTATTTTCATTTGAAATCCAAATGCTAATTTGTAGAGCACAGTAATCAAGTCAGTTGCCCTCTTGACATTGTGGTCCATGGCTTTCCAACTTTATCCTATGAATATATAACTTCTGTTCTGAAACAAAACAAAACAAAATACAAAACTAGTTCAATAGGACAATGATTTTAAAAGCAAGTATAACAGTTATAGTTAATGAATCTATCTTGACACTTTAGCAGTTATGCTCAAATGTCAGTAGTTGAAACGTAGTTGTCCAAGGTAGTTGAAATGTAGTGGTCCAAGGTAAAGATAAAATAAAAACTCTTGCATATAGGATATATATACACACCAACAGTGAGACATTAAAAGAATCAGTTCCAGATACACTTAAAATGCATTTTAGCAAGCTGCCAGAATGAGAGCCACCTAGAATCTGATATAAGATGGGCCCACCGTATAAATGTTTTAAATAAATAAATAAAGCCATGTCTGGCTGAAACTCATTCTAATCACCATTTTATTTCCTTTATTCTACTATATTTGATCAGGAAATTATAATATTTTAGTACTGTATAGAAAATAATATAAACAGACAGCTTAATGTTTTACATCTGTATACAGTCCTTGTATAGACTAGTCTGTGGTTTTTTTAAAAAAAATCATAAAAATACAATCAAAGCTTGTGCATGACATACACATCAAAAGGAAGTTCTGAACTTTCTGTTACCTCCCCCGTGCCAATATTCCTGTAGATACTGCTACAACATCAAATGTCACAATAAAGTTTCACTGCTTTAGAAATAAATGCACCAATAACTTCCACTACATTTTACAGACGTATGCGTTACATATTGTTGGTGGGGAAAGCAGGCTTGTTCTGCCACATCTACAGCTACAGGAAACAGCAAACTCAAGATATTTCTGAAAACTACTCATTCTAGAAAGCTTGAATTGCAGCTGTTTGAAGCCTTACAATTTACTTTTTATTCCTAGCTTCCCCAATTATTGCTAAAATGTGGATAATTAAAAACAATTGCATTTTTCTTACAGTGATTCCAAAAGCTTTTCTATGCAAGCCTTTGTAAACCTGATGGTGATCCAGCAACAAAAAACTAGCAGACTAAATTTGACTGAATGTAATATTCAACCCTTAAGCATTGTTCCAATTCTGTAGCAAAATTTATATTTAAAAGCCACTTTTTGACATTTAAAAGCCACCTTTTACAATGCAGCTGCTTCAATTTCAGCTTACTTTTAGTTTAGTTAAGTGCCGCTGCCTCAGGTTTATTCCTCTGACAATGTTGGCGATTCCTCATGGAAGTCCTATTCTTTCTTTGAAGCTTATTCCTTCTTCGGTTTGAGGTGTTGTCATAAGCCATAGCATTGTGGGCCATATTATGTGAACCCAGCCAGCATTATTTTGTAAGCTATGGTTGATGACTTATAATATTGTACAGATGCATCCAATTTTGGCTTGTTAAATAAATCACGCTTTGCAATGTAATGGGGCACGATGGCTCAGCGATTAAAGACGCTGAGCTTGTCAGCTGGAAAGCTGACAGCCCGGGTTTGGAACCAGAACTTTGCGCGATGGGGTGAGCTCCTGTTACTTGCCTGCCTAGCATTTCGAAAGCTTGCAAATGTGAGTAGATCAATAGGTACCACTTAGGTGAGAAGATAGCAGCATTCCAAGTGCTTTGACGTACAGTTGTGCTGGCCACATGACCACGGAAAATGTCTTCAGACAATGTTGGCTCCCTTCGCTAAGAAACGGAGATGAGCATCACCCTCTAGAGTTGGATAGGATGGGACAGGGGATTTAACTTTACCTTTTTGCAATGTAAGGACTGGTTCCCTGGAAGTGCTGGCTTCCTCCACTTGTGTTTCAAAATTCCTCTGAGATCCCCTAATGGAATTTTTAATGCAATGACATATCCTGGATATGTTGCATACTAAGTACTATTCAGCTCTATCACAGATCTATGGGGGAGGGGAGTTGATTAAAATAATTAAGACTATTCAAATCAAGGCCCATCACTATATCCATGTTTGCAACACAGGTATTAAAGGGAATGACTTTGATTACATGATTGCAATGCTGTCTTGACATTGTTTTATCTGCTATTCCAACACCTCTGTGCTCCACACATTTACGGATTCAAAAGGACTTCCTAAAATCGCAGCAGTCCATAGTTGGTCTGGTCCTGAGCGGCAGGCAACCCTTAGACAATATCAAAACTTTTAGATCTAATAGCTAATCCAGTTAATCCAACTCTACCAGGATATTCTTTTTAGTGCTGCTTCCTTTGCCCCACCATATTTGGCATCTGCTGTTCCTTAGACTCAATTACGTAATAGTTGGACGGTGAGGAAGAAGTAAAAATGCAGTCTTCAAAATATGCAACAAAGACAATCTTGGTTTTCATTTCCTCGAATATCAATCTTGACTGGTTGAATACCTTACAAACATTATCAAATTGGATAAAAAGTACTGTGTACACTTCTCTGGATGTTAACAAGAGAAAAAACAAGAACCAGTGATAGAAAGCGTGTCAAGGGACAAAGGGTGGAAGAGGGCAAAAGTGAACCTGCCTGGTTAACTCTTTGGAGCATGCGATATCCAGAAGACTTTGGGAAGATTCATTCATGAAACCCTTCTGGCTGTGGATGAAGAACTGGAAATCAAACAATCTGGAAAGTGTCAGGATGGGGAAGGTTGTCCTATAGATATTCTTCAGAGGAAAGCTTGAAGGCTAGCATTAGTCTAATTTTATTTACTTATTCATTAAAATTTATATGGCTGCCCAACTTACTCTTAATGATTCTGGTTGGCATACAAAGATAAAAACCCAATATAAAACAATTAAAAAACAATAAAAAACCCCCATCCCCCTGGTGACAAAAATCAAATGAGCCACTTCATGAGTTCCATCCCACTCTAGGGTTGCCAGGCCTATTGGAAAAACCAGGTCTTTAGGGACTTCGAAAAGAATGTCAAAGTGGGGGGGCAATCTTATCTCTGCGGGAGGGAGCCACTGGGGAGAAGATGGACCTCATTAGTAGAGGACACCCATAGCATTCTCTGCCTCCCCACTCTGGTGGATTGGGTAGATGTGACCAGGATAAGACGGTTCTTTAAATAATCTAGTCCAAGCCATGAAGAGCTTTGAAGGTGACAACCAGCACCTTGAATTGGAAACAAATGTATAAGAAAACAACGTAGCTATCCAACAATTACCGTATCCCAATTTTATTCCTTCTACAAGTAGATTTCTTAGGATCTCTGATAAAGCTCTTCTGCCTCTGATTCATTTAGTATAGCATGAGAAAGTTTCAAGGCTAAGAAGCCCAAAAAAATATTCTCTTCCAACTATGGAGCTAAAAGACTCCACCATGTCTCAAGTCATGAATCTAATAACTAAGTTTCTCTTTCAGGACTGCTGAAGCTTTGAATACGTATTTCTCAGAGATACAAATTCATAGCATAGCATACTTATACTAAACCAGTGCAGGATCTTATACATTATTGAGTAATAATAACAATCATACATCCAATCTCACTGCATCATCTCTTGAAATGCTCATCTTGTTTTCACCTCTTGCAAGCAGACATACGATGCACAATTTTGAGAATGGTACAGAATTGGACTGACCAGTTATTTCCCTGTAAAAAAAAAGAGATCAGTGTGTTTCTGGGTTATAGAAAAAAGGGCAGTTATAATTTAGCTTATTGATGTGTGATTGTATTGGGAAATATGAAACCGAAAGCCATTTAAATGGGAACAATTGACTTTAAGCCAGTTTTATCTCACTTAAGTCACAAGCAATGGATCTAAACTCTAGAAGTCTGGCACAAATAGTTGGCCGACTGAGTCAGTAGAGTGATGCATTTACAAGCCAGTTAGGAAATTCAATTTGAGTAGAATGATATTTGATAAGCGTGCCTGGCAGAATGAAAAATCAGATCTGTGAGACAATTAACGGTTTGCTCTCCTGTTAGTTCTGGTTCCTGGAAACTGGGAAAGCAACAGAAGCAGTGGAAATAGGAATCAAATAAATCAAATCAAATGAATCCTTAGAATCATAAGGACATGACATACAGTATAATAATTAAGAGGAAAAACCGGGGAATGAAAATGAAACAAACTTGTAGGACCTTAGAAAGAATCCTATCCTTAATTATTTGGGAATATAAATCAGATATGAAAAGACATCAGATTTCAGGGTCTTTTTTAACAGTAAAATGAACTTGCTTACTCAGAAATTTCTTCTGGCGAGTGAATTATAGCCAAAATACTAAATTAACATGTAAAAGATAGAAGCCCCCAAATATTGTTATGACTGGCATTTAATAATAGACTGTAATAGATTTCAATAGACTGTCAATAATTAGTATTAAATTCATATGCTGCCTGACTTCCAGCAACCTGGAGTAGTAATTTTTATTAATATTCTATTGATTGAAAATTTCTTTGGGATCAGAGAGAGAAATCAGGATCCACACAGCTTAATCTGAATGAGTGTGTTAGTGAATAAAATATAGATCTCCAAAAAGAGAGTATTTGGTCATATACTGTGTAGGACAAATCAAATCCTTGGAAGATTCTGGGAAAGAGAGTCCTCGATTAACAATATAACTAAGTTGCAATTGAACAATTGATAGTTATGATCAGTCTTAAAGTTCTCTCTGTCCCAGCATTCTGAAGGACATGGGATTGCCATCTGGGCACTTGGCAAACTAATGGTTGCCAAATCATGTGATCATGATTTGAGACCTTCTCTGCTGGTTTCCCACAAACAAAGTCAATAGGGAAGCTGGCAGAGAAGATCTCAAGTTGGTTGAGTAAGTTTCTCTCATCTGCATGCCATTATTCAGCTTTGTGGCAATCACATTGTACCTCCCTGGGTGCCCTCCCTGACTATTTGCACTTTCTTGAACACCCTGCCTCACTCATTGATGCTATCCAAAGCTGTGCCACACATGCATCGTATCTCCTCCACCACTGTGCAATCTCACACATCCTCTCACACTGGGTAGCAGCCACCTCCATTTTGCACATTTTCCAGATACTCTTCAAGGGCAGCCCCATTACAGTAATTCAACTGGGAGGTGGCTAGGATATGAGTGATTATAAGCAGAGCCTCCCACTTAGGAATGGGCACAACTGGAACACAATATCAAACTTTGCCAAGGTCCACTTAGTTACTATAGCAACCTATCATGCAACTTTGAGCAGAGTCATAAGTCCAGGACTGGGGTCTTCAAACCTGGCCCTTTTATGACTTCTGGACTTCAACTCCCAGTATTCCTCAACCAGGCATGCTGGCTGAGGAATTCTGGGAGTTGAAGTCCACAAGTAATAAAAGGGCCAAGTTTGTAGACCCCTGGTCCAGGAGGATCGTGCAGGTTCCACAGTGGATCTGTCCGGGACAGGGCAACCATGTGCAGCATCAAAGGTAGTATAGTCCTAGAACTAACAGACCCACAAACCCAATTTGGCTGATGCCTGCTGTTCCCCATCCAAACACCAGGAAAAGATGGACATAAACATTGCTTAATTCACTGGGGTGGAGATAAGACTTCACTTAATGGCAATGGATGACCTCAGCCAGAAATCTCCTGTAGATGTTGAATAGGAGCAGAGAGAGCACAGAACCATGTGGAACCCCACACGGTAGGGGCGCTCCCCATCCAATCACCATTGAGATCGACCCTGAAGAAAGGAGGCAAGCCAGCACAATGCTTCTCATCCCCTCTGAGCTTATGTAGAAGGACACCATAGTCAATGGTAATGAAAGCCACAATGAAGTCAAGAAAGGCAAGGATGGGTGCACAATCCCCATTTCTCTGCCCCCCTCGCAAGAGATCAATCAAAAAGGTTGACCAGTGGCATTTCCATCCAATATTTAGCGGTCTGAATCCTTGATGAAAGGGATCCAGATAATCGACTTCATTTAACATCCTCTGAAGCTCTTGTGCAACTGCTTTTCCATCCTCCAGCTCACCCCTCTAGGAACAGCCTGAACAAGTCCAAAAACCAAGTCCAATCTCCATCTCAGTAAGTGCCACCCCAAAATATTCCTGTAACACAGCAAATCACAAAATTACAAGGGTAATCAGCCAGGCCCTTGCTCCTGTCCTCTCCATCCTCTCAGTAGAAGTTGTTGGAAAACGCCACGTGTCTTTTGCAGATTTGGCAGTGTACAAACATGGTAAATCAAAACAAAGGCCATTTGTACAGGCACAGTCAAGATCATTTTAAGATGCTTCTTTGATAGCTTCTAGAATCTTATGATGTTCAACACTCCACCTTAGAACAGGGTGAACAACCTTATTGTTTTCCAAAAGTGCAGGTGACTATTGGCATCTACAGTATGGGGGGAAACTTTGAAAAGCAAATATGAAAGGGTTTCTATTGTAACCAGACATCATGTTTCAATATTTTGGTATCACCATAGCCAGTTGCAGATTTTCTGTCATCTATCCATCCATCCATCCATCTATCCATCTATCCGTCTGTCCGTCCGTCCGTCTGTCTGTCTGTCTACCTACCTACCTCCTCCTCCTCCTCCTCCTCCTCCTCCTCCTTCTCTCTCTCTCTCTCTCTCTCTCTCTCTCTCTCTCTCTCTCTCTCTCTCTCTCTCTCTCCCTCTCTCTCTCTCTCTCTCTCTCTCTCTCTCTTCCCTCCCTCCCTCCATACCTATCTACAGTATCTGTTTTGGTAACATTTTCTGAGAAGCAGCAGCTGCTGCTGCTTACAACGATAGTCTGGTTGACCTTCTCTCCCCATCAATCGCATTCCCACCCAAAGGTTTGCTGGATTTTGGAAGAATGCCCATGGAATAGCCACTCCCATGCACCAACCACTTTCATGATAATCCTGCACACAATTAAAGTCACCATGCAAGGCAGAAGACAATTACTGTAAAATAAATTTTACAGAGCATGGGATTCACAGGGTGGGCCACAGTGAAGGTTGGATGTGGCTAGTAGAACACAGCTCATCCACATGTGCCTTTCAGCTATGGGAAAGATAATTACACAGAACATTTTCCCCCATTCTGGAACAATGTGAGTGACATTTTCCAGCTCTAAATCTCACACAATTTTCTTTAGATGACTTAGACATACTTGAGAGTACACGTATTTAAAAATCTGCATTCATTTTGTATCAGCTTAAAAGGATTTCTAAGGGACAGGAGCAGAGAATGTTGAAGGCACCACAGGAGCAAGGAACCATCTTATTTATCATTCAGCAGCCTTAGCAACATCATCTGGCTTCCAGGAAGGAAACTACAACAAAACACTATTTTCTCAGCATCGCCATATGGCAACTCTTGATAAAAGAATATAGCAATTTTTCAGAATCTAGTCATGAATCTCATCCAATATTTTAGCTGGATGCAGAATCTGAACTGAGGCTCTTTGCAGGAATGATATTAGTTGGGCAATAATTTGTGCCCCAAATGCACACAGAGTGGAGATAAACTGTAGTCATAGAGATTGGCAATCAGAAACAAAGTCTTTGTCTCCTGAGGGAAACGAGATACTCTTTGCTTCTATATACATGTAGCTGTATACAAAAAGGTGATAGTTAATCATACCCCAGAAAAGATGGAAGGGATCTTAGAGGGCATCTAATCCAACCCCTCACCAAGTCCTAGAATCTACTACTACAATATCTGCAACATAGGGTCAACCACTTCCCAAGAAAATCTTATCTAGGATTGAAAGAGCACCTGCTGTTGGGACGTTTTTCTTGATATCCAGTCAAAATTTACCTCTTTGTGATTTAAACCAATGGTTTCTTGTCTGATATTCTGGATTGATTTATCCTAATTCAAATACTTGAAGATAGCTATTGTATCCAGGCTAGACAGACCAATACCATCAACCATTCCTTGTGAGTTTTTCCTTCCAGCTTTTATCATCTGATTTCTGTCCTGCTTATCAGCACGCTTTGTAAAATACACTGCCAGAACTGGATGCAACATGCTAATCTTGTTAATGCAGAATAGAGAGCACCAATGACTGCTGTAGATCTCGATGCTAATACTTAAGACAACAGCTGAATCAGTTTTTCAAGTAAGAACAGGGAGGCCTCTTTCTTAAATTAGCCATCCTGTGAAATAATTTGTTATACGGGAATACATGAATAAAGGGAGGTAGTCGTTATCAATCCTTGGATTTCGGAATAAAACCCATAGCAAATATTAGGAAATGTTTTAGTGCCTCAAATCAAGCACGTGGATTTCATTGTAAAGTGTGAGCAAGTAAATGTCTGAGGGGATGGATTTGGGTATTTTGGAATTAAAAGGCAGGACATCGCATAGATTCCTTCCCCCTTCCTTTGGTCTGATGAGTAGATAATTATTTGACCAAATGACACATTTGGAATTTGAGGAGCATGTTATAAGCAATTTCACAAAATGGCTGCTGTGGGGTATGTTGCTTAATCACTAGACGGCAGTCCAAGTAGACACGCAGCTTGCAAGAGCCCCATTTAGCAGAAGGAAGACTGGGAGATTGTTCCTCCCTATTCTTCTGATTCCCAGGTGGTCTTCTATTCCTGAGCTATTCCAATCAAGCCACTGGGAGGTGTTGGTAACGGCATATCAAGAGTCCCTTCAGTTACAGACAACACATGGCCTACCTGCTATTGATATTTTGCTTAACATAATACAAGTTGCCTGGATACAGTTGTTCCAAAATGATCTATAAATAATGGTTTTTATCTCAGTGTCTGTTTTTGAGCAACTGAAGTGTGGGATTGCATGCTGTGCTGCGCTATGGTATGAGCAATGTGAAATTTACATTAGAAATCAGACGGAATAAAACGGTCGTTTACTTAGATGTTCTTGGCTCAATCAGCTGCCAAATTTTTCCACTTCTTAATGACACTCTATAGCTACAGCCTAGCTATCAGTGGAATGTTATATATTTAGACATTCACTGGTTAAGTTAGGAGATAATGTTAATATCCACTCGACAACCAGCCACTTTGGGATTAAGGCATCAGGCTAGAAACTAGGTGAATGTGAGTTCTAGTCCATAGGCACAAAGCCAGCTGGGTAATTTTGAGCCAGTCATTCAACTCTCAGCTATATGAACCAGGCAAGTGCAAACTACTTCTAAAAAAACTTGCCAAAAAAAGTGCAGAGATGAGTCCAAGAGGTCGCCAGGAGTCAAAACTGATTCAAAGGCATTAAAAAAATGTTTAGGCCAGATTATTGTAAAATGCTCTGTCTGGATCTGCCTTTTCAGATAGCTTGGAAACTGCAATTGATTTAAAAAAACAATAATTTTAAAGAAAAACATCCAGAGCAAGCTGTGAGATGAGAAAGAGTGCAATAGAGAGATTGTATTGTACAGTAGTTGGCTCCAGTGATAGGATTCAAATATGTGAACAACCGGCTCTCTGTGTGGATGCCGCTTCCGGAAGTCCATTCTGGGTCTGGGCAACAAGAAATTAGCTACCGGTTCTGCTGAAGTGATGCGAACTGGCTGAATCTCACCACTGAGCGGCTCCCTCAGTGTTGGTGATTTTGGGCCTTCTCACTGCTTCCTTATGTCAAACTCATCACTGAGGTCCTGATCAAATTATTACTAAAGAAGCCAGCCAGAATTGCATTGGATGGTGAGAAGGGGAAAGGAAGGAAGGAAGGAAGGAAGGAAGGAAGGAAGGAAGGAAGGAAGGAAGGAAGGAAGGAAGGAAGGACTCTATTGAGGATGGATATTTTTCTAAAGATATTTTAATTAAGTTGCATAATAATATAAAAACAGACTGTCTAGTCCTGCATACTCTGTCACACAGGGGTGAACCAATTGCATATTGGAAGTTAACAAAGAATAATATTGTCAGAAAGGCTGAAAATTTTCTCTCCATTTTATTTCATCATCTAACTTGCCATGGAAAATAAATATTTATCTATCCCTGTTCAGGGTGGTGAGTTGAATCTGTTAAGATAAGCCAGGGACACCCTTTCCTATTTTAAAGAGTAGGGGAGAGTAAAAGCAGCTTGCTATTTTTCAGATCTGGGACAATGATTTAAAGAGATACGGGGTTAAGACCAGATGACTTCAGAAACCATCTGATTCTGACCTGTTTTAAAATAAGGCATGGTTAATGTTACCCACTGTTTTAAATCTGCCATCAAGCAACTGTTATCCATAAGTGAAACTGCCAAACCCATTCTATAAGGGCTGAAAATAGGAAAAAGTGATGTCTGAAACCAAGGTTTGCTGTATCTCATACAGTATACTATATATCATAACATATATTCAAGTAATTTAATATTTATTTCAATGTTATGAGTACAAGTATGCCTTTAATGTACTTACGGTATGTTGTTGTACAGCACTTAGTATCTTGACCTATTTCAGATTTAAAGCAACCTGTGCAAGCAGAAATAATTGCAAAAAATTAACTATTTTTCATATGTTTCAGAACTAGTAGCACTATTATTATTATTATTATTATTATTATTATTATTATTATTATTATTTTAAAAAACAAACTTGTAAGGGTCAAAATGGCAATTCAAAAAGCACTTCTGCCTCTGAAAATCCTATTTTAAATTTGACACAGCTGCTTAATTCATCTTTTTAAAATTTCTATCTTCACCGGCAAATTAAATAATAAGTAAAGAGATAAATAAGCTCTCCTGTATTAGAAACTACGTGAAGTCATGTAATTTTTCTAGTAATATTATGCAAATAGTTTGCATTTTCTTCTTCTGGGATATTCTTCAACTTTCCAGTTTTGACTATGGCTTCTGGACATATTTATCCAGTTATTAACCAAGCCGGGTTCTCTAATTTTTTTTCAAATCAGTCAGGTGCTGTCATTTGCTGTGATAAATAAACCAAAGATTTTTCCCATCTTCTATGATAAAGAAGATTGTTTCTCTTTCTTTCTTTTTGTCTCTCTCTCTCTCTCATATATCTATTTACCTTCTAATGTTATTGTATGCAGAGTATGACCTTATCAGGATTGGACATATGACCTTATCAGAAGAAATGTTATTATTTTATAATGTCTACCAATTTTGGTCCTTCCTTCCTTCCTTCCTTCCTTCCTTCCTTCCTTCCTTCCTTCCTTCCTTCCTTCCTTCCTTCCTTCCCTCCTTCCTTCCTTCCCAAACAATGAAGTTTAATGCATTTCGTGAATGTTGTCTAAAGTTATCAGAAGTACATATATTTTACATTTAGTAAATATAACATCAATTCCATCTCATATTAATATTGATCTTGTTTTTGTCTGTTTCCTAGTTTCCTTTTTCTCCCTTTATGTTTTATTTCATCATTTGTCTTTTACAATCATCATTGATGTATTGGTTGTTTGCTTTACTTCACTAATAAACATTTAACAATGCAATTTGTTCAATGTAGCCTTGTTTAAAAATGATAGTGGAGGCATAACTTAATGTATGAACCCAGACAACTGAAGCTTATTCACAGGGCTTAGCAAAATCTAAAACATAATCCAACATTACAGTGTTTGAACCACAACATTTATACTTCATAAAGGTAAAGGTAAAGGTTCCCCCGCACATGCGTGCTAGTCGTTTCTGAATCTAGGGGCCGGTGCTCATCTCCGTTTCAAAGCCAAAGAGCCAGTGCTTGTCTGAGGACATCTCCGTGGTCATGTGGCCGGCATGACTAGATGCCAAAGGCGCACGGAACGCTATTACCTTCCCACCGTGCTTTCGAACTGCTAGGTTGGCAGAAGCTGGGACGAGTAACAGGCGCTCACTCTGTTACGCGGCACTCGGGATTCGACCCGCCAAACTGCCGACCTTCTGATTGACAAGCTCAGCATCCTAACCCACTGACCCACCACGTCCCTTATACTTCATATACACTACCAAAATTAGAGTCATATAACTATGAAGGCTGATGGTCATGACTCTAATTTTGTTTGTAATCAACTTGATGTCCAAAATTGAATTTATATAAATATTAAATTCATGGAGAAAATCATATTTGCTATGGATCTCTTCTTGTGGAAGATCAATATATAGGCAACCTGATGCTTTTCGTAATGGGCAGGGATTTATAGAGTAATTGAATTGGACGTGACCATGGACCTATTCAGTGAAGAACTCACCACATCATGAGGCAGTTTGACAGCTCATAGAATGAGAAGGTTCCTCCTGTTGTTTAACTTGTTCCCTTACAGTTTTTAATCCTAGTTTTGGTTCTGCCCCGTAGAGAAATAGAGAATTTCTGCGTGGATACAAAATACATAGTTGCATTCGGATATTTGAACTCTGCTATCCTATCACCGAGGGATGCAGTGGCTCAGTGGGTTAGGACGCTGAGCTTGTCGATCAGAAGGTCGGCAGTTTGGCGGGTCAAATCCCGAGTGTCGGGTAACAGAGTGAGCGCCTGTTATTCGTCCCAGCTTCTGCCAACCTAGCAGTTCGAAAGCACGTAAAAATGCAAGTAGAAAAATAGGGACCACTACGGTGGGAAGGTAACAGCGTTCCGTGCGCCTTTGGCGTCTAGTCATGCCGGCCACATGACCACGGAGACATCCTCAGACAAGCGCTGGCTCTTCGGCTTTGAAACGGAGTTGAGCACCGGCCCCTAGATTCGGAAACGACTAGCACGCATGTGCGGGAGAACCTTTACCTTTACCTTTATCCTATCACCCATACAGACCTTTTTGAATCTTGTTTCTTTTTTGCCCGCTTTATGCCATCTGCAGTCTTGTTGGTGCCTGTGATGCTTGCTGAGTCCATACTGGATGCATTAAAAAAAATGAAGTGGGGCCAATAATAAATATTCTTTGAGTTTGTTCATTCCAACAGCTGCAAGTCCATCAAGTAGAAGTATCATTTAATCCATTTTTTTATGAAGGGAAATATCATAAGGCATTCTTTGCAGAGATCCCAGAACACTTACATCAGCATTATCCAGATCTATTAGACTAATAAAGCTATCAACTGGGGAGAGAAGGTTAATCTGGCACAATTTGTTTATAGTGTGCTAGTAATGCTCGCAAATATCCTGCCTGATTATTTATTTGAAATGTTGCCCAGTATAGACATCAGGCTGACAGTTTGTAGTTTCCTGGGTACTTCTTCTTCTCCTTTTTAAAGATGATTGTGAGAGACTGTGGGGAGGCTTGGAGAAGAAAGACAAGAAATAGCAGGCGAGTCAGTTGTCAGCTTATTTTATAAACAGCCCAGCTTTTGCTGCAGAGAAATCTGGGAGAAAGTATTTCAAAGTCTTTGAAGAGATTTCCCTTTAATTAACCCTCTATACATATATTGGGACATTCCTATTTCAGCTTCCGGGTCCTGTATTTACCCCAAACTGGCCTTAAGAATACCTTACTTGACTCCACTCTTAAAGGTGGGTTCCCAAAAGCTGGACGGGAGCAGATTTTGTGGAGATTGACAATGGCAATGGAATTCTCTCTTCTCTAGTCTTCTGGAACTTCACTAGTCCTGCAGGAGTTCTCAAAGATTACCCAGAACGGTTCTGTGATTCACTAATTCCTACGGCTCCCTGGGATGCAACCCATCTGGCCCTGGAGGCTTAGATTCATTTAAATTAGTTGAGTTCCTTCTCCTTGTCTATCCTAAATCACAGTTTCCTCCTTCTTCCAGCAATATCTCCGGTCAACCAGACTATTCCATCTCTAACGATGGGGGGTGAGGTGTTACCCCCCGTTGATAGGGCTCGCAACTTGGGCGTCCTCCTGGATTCACGACTCGATTTTGAAGACCATATAGGAGCCGTGACCAGGGGGGCTTTTGGCCAGGTTCGCCTGGTGCACCAGTTGCGACCCTATCTGGACCGAGATGCCCTACGCACAGTCAGTCATGCGCTCGTGACCTCCCGTTTAGACTACTGCAACACTCTCTACATGGGGCTGCCATTGAGGACCACTCGGAGGCTTCAGCTGGTGCAGAATGCGGCCGCGCGAGTTGTGATGGGGGTTTCCCGATACTCCCATGTAACACCTCTACTCCGCGAGCTGCATTGGCTCCCGGTTGCCCTCCGGGTGAGATTCAAGGTGCTGGTGATGACCTATAAAGCCCTAAATGGCTTGGGTCCAGGATATCTGAGGGAACACCTGCTGCCAGCATCAAGTTCCCTTCGTCCATTGCGCTCCCACAGGGAGGGTCTTCTCAGGGTGCCACCGGTAAGAGATTGCCGGCGGACGACACCCAGGGATAGGGCCTTCTCAGTGGGTGCGCCTGCCCTTTGGAACCAGCTGCCAGTGGAGCTGAGGACTGCCCCCGACCTCCGTTCATTCCGCCAGGACCTGAAGACCTGGCTCTTCGAGCTCTCTGGCCCAGGCTGAGAATTCTAATTTTAGCTTTAATCTTAATTTTAACTGGGGTTTTATTTATGCAGGGACAAATATAATTTTTTTTAATCTGTTTTTAACTTTTGTATCTTTGTTTTTTAATCACCCTGTAAACCGCCCTGAGTCCTTCGGGAAAGGGCGGTATATAAATGTAATAAAATAAATAAATAAATAAATAAATATAACCACTGTCAGATAGGACTCCAATTCTCTTTGATCTATATCTGCCTGGTATATTGTAGAAAATTATATCACAGTTTTCATAGTTGTTTTCATTTGGAGTATCCAACAGTCCTCGACCTATGACCACATTTGAGCCCCAAATTTTTCGTTGCTAACCAAGACAGTTATTAACTGAGTTTTGCCCCATATTACAGCCTTTCTTGCCACAATTGTTCAGTGAATATCTGAAGTTGTTAAGCTAGTAACATGGTTGTTAAGTGAATCTGGCTTCCCCATTGACTTTGCTCGTCAGAAGATTGCAAAAGTTCTGCACACTGCAATCGTCTCAAATATATGCCAATTGCCAACCATTCAAATTTTGATCACGTGACCATGGGAATGAGGCATTGGTCATAAGTATGAAAAATGGTCATAAGTCACTTTTTGCAGTGCCACTGAACTTTGAATGGTCACCAAATGAACAGTTGTAAGTCAAGAACTACTTGTAACAGAACTTGGGTTTCACGTTAAGCAGTGTTGTTTGCTTTATAGCTTGCAGCATGTAATGCATATTTTTGATGCGGCATTCATGACTTTTTTTTTAATCTGTAGTCTTTTTCAATTTTAGTTTGCAATATTTTGCGGACATGCTTGGCTTTCACTTACCTAAATTAAGTTCAATTCATCTGAAACTAAAATCATAGTCAACTGATTTTTTTTTAAATGAAATCTTTGCTCATTTTATAGTATTTTTAATTCTGCAATAAACTGCATAATAAACAGACACTATCCATGTTTACAGATTAAATTACTATACAGCTCTATACAAATGCGTGTGTGATTTTTCTGAATATGTACAACTGCTATCAAGACAAATTATTCTCTTGACTCCCAAGAAATATATGAGCAAGATAAATCTGCATATCTCTTAAAACATGCCATTTCAGGGAGATTTTTCTTGGAGACAGGTGAAGCAAAGTAATTGTAAATGCAAATGGGTTTAGATTTTCAGAATCACCATATGTAGAAGAGTCTGATTATCAGAATGCAATAAAATAGGAAAACTGGCATTTCCAAGTACTGGTTTTCAGCAATTGACTTCAACTAAGTTTCTAAAGTGTGTTGTAGGTGCAGTAAATTACTACAGTGTAGTCATAGCTATTGTTCTGGATTAGGAATGTACATTTTTGTGGTTGAGGGCTACATTTTCTCTTTGAACTGCATGCTGGAGTTCCACTGTTTTGAATTTAGCTGATTAAATATTATCAACAGATTTTCTTGAAAAATTAAAAAGTTGTAATATTCCTGTTCTGCATGTTAATAAAAAAAAGAGCCTTGGTGGAGCAGTGGGCTAATGCCTCCTTAAGTAACACCAGCTGCCTGCAATTAGTGCAGGTTCACATCCCACCAGGCTCAAGGTTGACTCAGCCTTCCATCCTTCCGAGGTAGGTAAAATGAGGACCCAGATTGTTGGGGGCAATAAGTTGACTTTGTAATAATGCCGCTTGGGGTGTGTGTGTGAAAGCCCTAATAAGCAGGCATATACATAGAATGAAGGAGCTGTGGTTATATGCATCCACTCTATATCCTCCTGGTTCAGATATGACTTCTTCTCCCTAGCACCATCTTCAAGAATCTTTAGGACACAATATCTCTTTTTTGGTTGCTGAAATGGATCCTGGGGGAAAAGAAATGTTGCACAAGCTTCACAACTGACTTAACTGATGGGTCTAGCTCAATATCAATTGATTCTGGGAAAGGGAGATAAATTTAGTTCCAAATATACCCAATTTTCTTTGGGACTAAAAGAAATCTGTGTGGTCAATTCAAACCATTCTTTAACGTGTCGACTGTCTTTCAAGACTGTCTTTCAATTTATGATGAACATAAAATCCTAAAGAAGCCCTGTGATGAAATGTAGTTTGTTGCACTCATAAAATGTAAGTAAAGGGTTCACGGAAGACTTCCCACTGAAGAAAGCAGCTGGGAAGCTAGGAGACCTTACAGAGGGAAAAGGAGGAAGAGAAATGGGAAGTGGACTACAGTAGGAAGTTAGGAAAAGAATGCAGAATATGGCTCCTGATTTTTGTTTTCCCCCATCAGCTATGGACAGAGGGGGCCTTTGTATTGTCTTGTATCTGAGAAAGCACGGTGTTGCATTTGTGTGTAAGTCTGTACTTGGCATGGGATATGCTGTGATATGTATTCATCAGTTATTGTTATAAGTGTTCACATGTTAATAACATATTAATTAGTTGTGTTACAGCAAGTTGGAAAAGGTTCGTGAGGTAAATCTCCCTTGACAGTTCAGCATGCGGCAATTTGACAGCTGTCAAATTGCCGACAGCTAACACGCAGGCGCAACTTTGACAGCTCCACACGCGGACTCTAGTTGTCAGGAACCAACGCAGACAATTGGCCCTGCCGTCGAGCGGGAAAGCAGCGGGTCCAGTGATTGGCAGAACCAACATTCAGCGGACTATATAAGGGAGCTGTAACACCACTGTTTTTGCCTTGGTGTACCTCAATAAACCGGAAAGCTGAACCTGCTGTCTCCGCATAATCCTTAAGCTTCCCCTAACTCACTGGCGACGAAGGTGGGATCGGCTTGCTAAGCTGAAGTCACTGAGCTTAGGAAGGGTTCCTTCTGGAGGCTCTGAGCTAAGTCACGGGAAGTTGTAACTTCCACCTCAAGCAAGCCGAAGGAGAACCGAGACAGCATGGCAGCATTCGGTCAGATACGCGAGTTTGATACTTGATTTCCCGAGCGCTGGGAATCGCACCTTGGCCAAATTGAAGGTTACCTGCTGGTCAGCAAGATAACCGACGACCGAGCTAAGGCGGCTGCACTCTTGTACCTCAGCTGGACCGCGGTATACGACGTGGCCGTCGGTCTGTGTAGCCCAGAGCCGGTCGCGCAGGTGACCTACGCGGAGCTAACAGAGAAGCTCAGCAAGCACTACATGCCGACCCATTCCGAAATCTACTGGAGGGTCCAGTTCGCGAGGCGTCGCCAAAGACCCGGGGAAACGGCAGCAAACTTCGTATCGGGAGTGAGACAGGCCGCCAGATGGTGTCACTTCCCGGACCTGGAGGACCGGATAAGGGACCAATTGGTCCATCGGCCTCCGTGACGAGCACCTCCAAAAGAAAATAATGGCAAAACCGGCCCTGAATCTAGCTGAAGTCACCAGAGAGATTCAGGCATACGAAGACACCCACTCCGAAGACTTCACCAAGGCTCAACAAAACCAAACCAGGGCCGCGAATCATGGGGAAACAGTCCCCAGAGACCAAGGCGAAATAGAAGATCTCACCGACGTGGACGCCATCCACCGTCGATTCGAAAAGCTCCAAAGCCGAAAACCCGACAACAAGGAAGGGGCAAGACCCAAGAATATCAACCGAGAGCCCCGAGTCACTTGCGCCAGCTGCGGAGGGAACCACATCAGGTCCTCCTGCAGATTTAGAAACGCTCGGTGCCACAACTGCGGAAAATTGGGGCACATCAAAACCGCATGCAGAAGCCGCAACCGTGGGGAGCTTCACGAAGTTGAAACAACGTCCCCAGGTATGACACCCCGAAGCTGGGAAAAAATCAGGCCCCCAAGCCACCTAGTACAGGCTATTAACAAAACGGAAGGTGGGGGGCAGCCACAAGTTAACCCCTAAAGTAAAAAATAAAGCCAAACTTCAAGGGGTACCTTGTGAACTAGAGGTTGACTCCGGCTCTGCCGTCACCCTCATCTCAGGGCAGACCTTCAAGGAAATTTGCCGGATAAACAGGAGGCAAATTCCCTTAAAACCTCCCCAGGTGAACCTAGCAGATTACCAGAAGTCCCCAATACCCCTGAGGGGCCAAGCAGAAATTCTAGTGGAATTCAAAAAATTCCGAGGCCCCCTCAAAGTCCTAGTGACACAAGAAAACAGGTCGAACCTAATCGGCCTAGATTGGTTCAGGGCACTTGGCATACAACTAACGGGCATCAACAGGGTACAGGCCGCAAACCTCGAAGACGTCTGCAAACAATTTGCAGACGTCTTTGACGGTTCCCTAGGAACTTACACAGGGCCCCCCATCAACCTTAAGTTAAAGCCAGACATACCTCCCATTAGAATACGAGCCCGTAGGGTCCCGTTCGCCCTCAAACAAAAAATTGAGGACGAGCTGGACTGCCTCGTCAACATAGGAGTCCTAGAACCCACCGATGGAGGGACCTGGGAAACCCCTATAGTTACACCTATAAAACCTAATGGCCAAATTCGCGTATGTGCGGATTATAAAGCTACTCTAAACAGGGCACTCAACGCACATGCTTACCCGGTCCCCGCGGTGAAAGACGTCCTCTCTTCGATCAGGTCCGGCGCCATTTTTGCCAAACTTGATTTGGCGCAAGCGTATTTGCAGCTTCCAGTAACTCCTGAAACCGCAGATGCGCAAACGATTGTAACTCACCGCGGGGCTTTTAAAGTCAAATGCTTACAATTTGGCATTTCGGCTGCCCCAGGAATCTTCCAAGAAATAATGGAAAAAAATTTAAAAGGAATTCCTGGGGTATGCCCCTATTTTGATGATGTCCTAATCGCAGGCGAAAACGAAGAAAATTTAGCAGAGCGCCTGTCAGCTGTTCTGACAAGATTCAGAACAGCTGGTCTCAAACTTCACAAACAAAAATGCCAGATAGGAGTCCCCTCAACAGAATTTTTAGGTTATAAAATTGATGCCCAAGGGGTACACCCCACTGATGCCAAAATTAAAGCTATCAAAGCAGCCCCAACACCAAAAAATAAGCAAGAGTTACAAGCGTTCTTAGGACTCTTGAACTTTTATCACGCATTTCTACCACATAAAGCCGAGCCATTGCACCGCCTCCTAGATAAGGGACGCCCCTGGCTCTGGACATCGGAACACGATGCGTTTCAAAAAACTCAAAAACGCCCTATGCCATAGTTCTACAGTGACACTATTCAGGGAGGACCTTCCCCTCTGCATCGCCTGCGATGCATCTCCATACGGTATTGGGGCAGTATTAAGTCATCTTTCGGACTCAGGACAACAAAAACCCATAGCATTCTATTCAAGGACCCTAACAAAAGCAGAAAGAAATTACGCCCAAATTGATAGAGAGGCGCTAGCCATCGTTGCGGGGGGTCAAAAAGTTCCACGACTACCTATACGGTAGAACATTTACCATATTCACCGATCACAAACCCCTTCTGGGCATATTCACGTGGAACAAGCTAACCCCGCAAATACTTTCACCCAGAACATTACGTTGGTCAACTTTCTTATCAGCTTATTCATTCAAATTAGTCCACAAACCGGGGAGAGAATTAGGGCACGCTGACGGGCTCAGCAGACTTCCTCTGCCTGAATCTGACCCAGACCCAGCTCCGGCAGGGCGGATCCTGGCGATCTCAGAACTGCCAGACACCCCCCTGACAGCTAAGGACATTTCCACCGACAGAATTTGCAGCAGAATATACCAATGGGTCTCCGCAGGATGGCCAACCGCATGCCCAGGGGAGGAATTTAAACCATACTATGCTAGACGACACGAACTATCAGCACACTTAGGGTGCCTTCTATGGGGAAACAGGGTGGTAGTTCCCCAAAAGCACAGAGAAAGGACATTAAAAACACTGCATGAGGGCCACCCAGGGATCGTAAAAATGAAAGCCCTAGCTAGAAGCTATGTGTGGTGGCCGGACCTAGATACCAACATAGAAAATTATGTCGCAGGCTGTTACCCTTGCCAGCTGACAAGATCTGCCCCACCGCAAAACACACCACACAGATGGGAGGCAACAAAAAACCCATGGTCCAGGGTCCATCTGGATTTTGCAGGACCGTTCCAGGGGCAAACATTACTCATAGCCGTAGATAGTTTCTCCAAATGGCTGGAAATTGCCCCAATCCACAGCACCACCTCTATTAACACAATTCAGGCTTTACGAGGGTAAAGCCACACATGGCCTCCCTGACACCCTTGTCACTGACAATGGACCCCAATTTACATCCCGCGAATTTCAGATATTCACGAGGGGCAACTCTATTAAACACGTAACATCAGCTCCCTTCCACCCCTCCTCCAACGGGATGGCTGAAGTCATGGTGAGAACCACCAAGGACGCCCTCAGAAAAATTGTTCAAGGCAACTGGCATCGCAGACTCTCCCAATACCTTCTCGCCCAGCACTCCACACCTTGTACCACCACCGGAAAATCACCAGCGGAACTACGATGGGGACGAAGACTGATCACCCGTTTAGACAGAATGCACCCAGACAGAGGCAACATTGAAAACGAACATCCCCTTCCATCAAGAACTTTTTCCATTGGACAAACCGTATGGGCCCGTAACTATGCATCAGGTCCAAAATGGTTACAAGGTACCATAATCGACCAAACAGGGCCACTTTCTTACACTATACAAACCCAACACAACGAACACATCCGCAGACATTTAGATCAATTGCGGAAGAGACAACCCCAAAACATTCCTCCGCCCACCCCGCCCCGCACAGCACCTCAAATGCAAACTGAAAACCGACAAATCCCCACATTCTACCAACCAGCACCAGGGGAAGGGAACAAGAGAACGTCGGAACCCCAAGACGCTCCTGCCGAAAAAGACAACCGCCAGCATATTTACGAGACTTTGAGTGGGGGGGCAAAACACAACAACGGAGGGAGAGGAACGGCACCAGTTCAGGGGAGGGATAAGGGGTGATATGTATTCATCAGTTATTGTTATAAGTGTTCACATGTTAATAACATATTAATTAGTTGTGTTACAGCAATTTGGAAAAGGTTCGTGAGGTAAATCTCCCTTGACAGTTCAGCATGCGGCAATTTGACAGCTGTCAAATTGCCGACAGCTAACACGCAGGCGCAACTTTGACAGCTCCACACGCGGACTCTAGCTGTCAGGAACCAACGCAGACGATTGGCCCTGCCGTCGAGCGGGAAAGCAGCGGGTCCAGTGATTGGCAGAACCAACATTCAGCGGACTATATAAGGGAGCTGTAACACCACTGTTTTTGCCTTGGTGTACCTCAATAAACCGGAAAGCTGAACCTGCTGTCTCCGCGTAATCCTTAAGCTTCCCCTAACTCACAGGTCGGCAACCTGCGGCTCCGGAGCCGCATGCGGCTCTTTGAGCCGTCTCTTGCGGCTCCCAGCCGCCCGGTGCGCGCGCACCTCTTCCAACGGGCAGTGGTGCGCGCGCACCTCTCCAAATGGAGAGTGGCACCGCCCGTTTGGAGAGGTGCACGCGCACCTCCCCAAACCTTTGGGGAGGTGCGCGCGTACCTCCGCGCGAATGGGCAGCGGTGCCGCTCTTTCAGGAAGCCCGCCGCGGCCCGTCTGTGAAGCTGCCGAAAGCGGCAGCTTAGCAGACGGGCCGCGGCAGCTTCCGCAAAGAGCGGCGCCCCTGCCCATTCCGAGAGGTGCGCGCGCACCTCTCCGAACGACCGGAGGTGCGCGCGCACCTCCCCAAACTTTTGGGGAGGTGCGCGCGTACCTCCGCGCGAACGGGCAGCGGTGCCGCTCTTTCAGGAAGCTGCCGCTTTCGGCAGCTTCCTGAAAGAGCGGCGCCGCTGCCCCTTCGCACGGAGGTACGCGCGCACCTCCCCAAAGGTTTGGGGAGGTGCGCGCGCAACTCCGGTCGTTCGGAGAGGTGCGCGCGCACCTCTCGGAATGGGCAGGGGCGCCGCTCTTTGCGGAAGCTGCCGCAGCCCGTTTGCTAAGCTGCCGCTTTCGGCAGCTTCACAGACGGGCCGCGGCGGGCTTCCTGAAAGAGCGGCACCGCTGCCCATTCGCGCGGAGGTACGCGCGCACCTCCGGTCGTTCGGAGAGGTGCGCGCGCACCTCTCGGAATGGGCAGGGGCGCCGCTCTTTGCGGAAGCTGCCACGGCCCGTCTGCAAAGCTGCCGAAAGCGGCAGCTTTGCAGACGGGCCGTCGCCATCGGGCAACCGGGAACCGGTTCCATCTCATTTTTTAAAAAATGGCAGCCGCGTGCGTCCGCGCATGCGCAAAAAACCTTTTTGCGCATGCGCGTGCATGGACACACGCACGCGGCTCCCTCTTTTTTTAATTTGTGATGGAACCGGTTCCCAGTGGCTCTTTTTCTTTTTTAGGTTGCCGACCCCTGCCCTAACTCATGCTGTGCTCTTGAACCAGGAAGGAAGAAGATCCAGGATGTGTGTGTGTGTGTTCTTAAAATGGAACAATTGAAAGCATTCTACGCCAGTCTTTGATCATCTTTACCATAGAGATGCGTCGAGGAATTTTTTTCTAGAAATAAATTATTGCTAGAATAATCTACAACTTCCTGCCTGATTCGGTGTAGATTTTACCCTGATCTTTTGCCAGCTTCTAAGTCCCCCCTACACACACACACACACACACACACCAAAGTTGACCTTGCCCTATTTTGGGAGAGTTAACTTGCTGACAAACTGAGTTCAACCATCTTTGAAGTAATTTCTTTTCAATATTGTGTCGTATTGAAAGGAATAACATGCAAGCAGAGCTTCTCCCTTAAAGCAGGTAAAAGTGGCTTCACTTCACATCAAAGGAAAGGACAGGGGCTTCAAAATGGATCAGATGGCAACATTCCAAGGCCACTCCTCCAATAAGTTGTATTGGGGATTTATTCTTTTCTGGACTTGGTTTCTGTAGCACCTGGTCTGAGGCCGGCCATTTTCAAACTTTCATATCCTATTGACCACTACCAGAAATTTGGGGCAATTCTTTTCTAATTCAGGAGAATTATTCTGCTGTGAGACAGCTCCTTTAAATATTTCTTTAGCATAGCCTGCGGGGTTGGAAAGAATAAAAAAGAGGGGAAGGAAAATATAATCCATATAAAGGGAAGGGAAGGGAAGACACTGGCAATCCTTATGATGAAATAAATCATTCCGCAATGAAATCAGAGAATTTGCTGAGGTACCTCTTTAGGGGAAATTACTGGTATCCTGTGCTAATTATTCGTAAGTTTTTTTCATTAAAACTTTTATTGGAATCATAAAAACTGATAGCAGAGAAAGACCCAGTGATCCATTAAGTTTTGAGTTTTTGGTTTCTTTTTATTTATTGTTTTGTAATTATTAATTTTATTATTTTAATGTATGTATGTATGTTGAATGATAGATATGTGTTTATCGGAAGCATGTTTAAATTCAGTTACTGATGATGGTCCTGCTACCTCTGCTGGAAGTTGGTTCCAAGCTTCCACTACCTCTTGCTATGAAGTAATACTTATTAACATTACTTTTGAACTTCCGTCCTGGCAGTGTGGTTCTTACTTTATTCAGTATTATTCCTATCTAATTGGTCCTTTGAATATTTATTTATTTATTTAATTTAATTTTTATACCGCCCTTCTCCCGAAGGACTCAGGGCGGTGTACAGGGCAATACAATAAAATACAATATATAAAAATTAAAAAATATTAAATACAATAGCCCAGTTTAATAAATTACAAAACGTTAAAATACCCCTAAGCCCATCAGACCAGGCCGGCTTGTTCAAATAAATATGTTTTTAGGTCACGTCGGAAGGAGCGAAGGTCGGGAGCCGTCCGGAGCTCCACCGGTAAACGGTTCCACAGGTCTGGCGCGCCCACAGAGAATGCCCTCCCCCTGGGGGCCGCCAGTCGACACTCTTTCACCGACGGCACCCTAAGGAGGCCCTCTCTGTGGGAGCGCACTGGACGAAGGGAAGTTGATGCCGGCAGCAGATGTTCCCGTAAGTAACCCGGACCCATGCCATTTAGGGCTTTATAGGTCATAACCAGCACCTTGAATCTTACCCGGAGGACAACTGGAAGCCAATGCAGCTCATGGAGTAGAGGTGTTACATGGGAGTATCGGGAAACTCCCACCACCACTCGCGTGGCTGCATTCTGCACCAGCTGGAGCCTCCGAGTAGTCCTCAAGGGCAGCCCCATGTAGAGAGCATTGCAGTAGTCCAAACGGGAGGTCACGAGTGCATGAGTGACTGTGCGCAAGGCATCCCGGTCTAGATAGGGCCGCAACTGACGCACCAGGCGAACCTGAGAGAAGGCCCCCCTAGTCACAGCTCCTATATGATCATCCAAGGAGAGCTGTGAATCTAGGAGGACACCCAAGAATAAGAGGACTCCAGCCAACCTTTAGGGTACCACAAGATCAGGAAAAGAACGAAAAGCAAGAATATCAACACAAAATGAAATCTCTGGAGAGGAAGAAATGCAGGGAGCAATAAGATCTTCTAGCCTTTTCTATGGTGTCTGGCAAGTATGAAAATGTGGTCCTTGAACCTGTGATGGAATCTACCTGAAGTAAGATGCTGTTGCCACCCAGTTTTTGTAACAGCCAGTATCGCTACATGGAGAGATTTTAAAATATCTGTGCTGTGTCTCATTTTCTAAGGACATTCTGTGTGAAATAATTAAAGTACTTTAATGGAATATAAGTCCACAAGGTATTATTGTATCATCAGAATTCTATACCACTGAGATTATGTTTGTCAGTCTCACAGGTCACACTAATGAAGTCTTTTACTGTATAGATCGCAGATTAGCAAAAGAAAGAGAAAAAAGGAAGTTAGGGAGGATGGTGCTACGGTCAAAAAGAGAAATGAACCAACCGGGGAAAAAAAGATACTATAACTCCATTTGAAGTCCATCAATATGTAATGAACATACTAGTTTCTATCACTGCCCTAAATTGTATTTATATGCTGTAAATCAGGGGTGTCAAACTCAATTTCATTGAGGGCCGCATCAGCATTGCGGTTGCCCTCAGGGGGCCGGGTGGGTATGGCCAGGGTGGGTGTGGCCTACTGGGTGGGCGTGGCTAGAGTGGGTATGGCCTACTGGGTGGGCGTGGCCAGCTCTACATCGTTCGCATCAAGGGTGCCTATGGGGGCCTGGGCAGGAGTGGGACAGATCTGAGGGTCTCTGGGCCAGGGCCAAGGCAGTGGGGGCCGTTCCCTCACTGTTTCCAGGATGGCTTCGCGGGCCACATGAAACCACTTTGCGGGCCGGATCCGGCCCCCGGGCCTTGTGTTTGACATGTCTGCTGTAAATCATCCTGGGAATACTTAAAAATATTTATGAAATATGAGGAACGATCATGATATTGAAGAGACTTTTGCAATACTATCGAGGCTGCTGGTGAGAAGCAAAGTACTGGCTGTAGGCTTTAGATATAAGTTTTTACAGTGATTTGGCTGATGGCAATTGGAGACAGAATGCAGGATTTAGATCTGGCCCTTTTGGAGGTGTAGCCAAGGTGGCTATTTCTTGATTTCCTCCTCTTTTATTATAATGGCCTGTGTGGTTTCCAGCCAAGGCAGACAGATAACCATTCACTCCTTGTTCACCATTTGCCAGAGGCTGACTTGGATGGAACCAAGGTTTATCTGACACAAATGGTGAATGAAACGCTGTTAGCACTGCTGAAGGCAAGGCAGCTGGAGGAGGTAGTGAGTATTACAGGGTAGAGAGTCACTTGTGTAACTTTTCTCTCTCTCTCTGTGAGTGCGTGTACATACAGTATATATGTCTGTGTGTATATATGTTATATATATATATATACGTGTGTGTGTGTGTGTATACACACACATATATATATATACTGTGTGTGTGTATATATAGTATATATATATACTGTGTGTGTGTACCTATACATATATACACACACACATACAAACACATACCATTGCAACTTTTTTTTAAAGAAAAACTAATCTTCTATGTCTACAGAGAATCAAACTGTATAGGTTCAGGTTGTCCTCAACTTACAACACTTCATTTAGTGACCATTCGCAGTTACAATGGCACTGAAAAATGTAAATTATGACCATTTTTCACATTTACAACCATTATGGCATCCCCATGGTCATGTGATCAAAATCCAGATGCTTGGCAAGTGGTTCATATTTACGACTGTCCCGGGGTCATGTGATCACCTTTTGTGACCTTCCGACAAGCAAAGTCAATGGAGGAAGCCAGATTCACTTAACAATCATGTTCCTAGCTTAAAAACTGGAGCGATTCACTTCACAACTGTGGCAAGAAAGGTCATAAAGTGGGGCCAAACTCACTTTACAAATCTCTCACTTAAGAACAGAAATTTTGGGCTCAATTGTGGTCGTAAGTCAAAGACTATATGTACATAACTATGTTGTACATTTTTAAAACGTTAAATGCAGAGATAAATCGTATACAGCATTTTAAGATCTTTTAACCTGAATTCTGTAAAAAGCGGACTGAAATAACTAATTTGTTTGCTTATGGCACACAATTATTTAGTTTTACTTATTTTTCCCTTTTTGTGTTGCTTAAAAAAAAAGGAATCTCCTTGCCACAATTTCTACCAAAGGTTTGTCAGAGGCAAAACTGGAGCACTTACATTCATCTCCAATTTTTTAGTCCCTTAGTATGTGTCTTTTACACATTATCATTTTGGGGGCTAGACTTTAGAACGGGGTGTCAAACTGCCAGCCCGGGGCTGGTTTCATCATACCGAAGCCACGCCCACCCCATTGCCGGCAAAGCAAAAAGAGTCACAACACGTCACTTGATGAGTTTGACACCCATGCTCTAGAACACTGTCACATGCTCTAGGTCCTCATTTATACATCTTGATCTGAGCCATGGTTTATTCAAATGGTATAAATGGTTCACACAATATTTTTAAGCCACCTAAGATGGTTCCAGGCAATAATCTAAATTGTATGGTGGCTTGATGTTGGTTTAGCTTGTTTTAGAAACAAAGCCTAAGTCACTGCAAGCTACATAACCTGGAAATGCTCTGTGTAAGAGTTCATAACCAGGATAGGCTTCCACAATAAGGAATTCTAAGTGTTGCGGCCATAGTACATTTTGGGAGGCACAATGTGGGAAACTATAAGGCTAATAATATTTAAATAAGATGAGCAGTAGGGAGATTGCTAACATATATAAGCTTTTCATTGCATTCATTGTAAAAAATGTTGAACTGCTTATCTTTTGGGGCATATACTTATGCAGCGGAGCCCAAATTGCTAATAGAAAATGTAAATTCTTCAAGTAAATATCTCCTTTGAGTTCAGCTTGGTAGATCAAAAAGGGCTTGACTTCCCAATGTATGTTTCAGCTCTGTTTTCCAAGAGTTCTCCATTAAATTATTAAGTAAGTCTGATTCTACTCAAAATCTGAGCTCAGACAAATCAGATGGGCACTGCTGCCTGCGGCTGAGGCTCACAGACACTCCACTATTTTAATCTTATATTAGTTTACTTCCAGAAGTCAACTTATATATTTATTAAATGAATAAGTAAATGGACCAAATGATTGATGCTATCAAGCTCTTTATTTTTTTAAAAAATGACACTGCATTGCTGAACTTGAGGTTAAATGATATTAATGTATCTTTCCTTGCAGGACAGATTGGGAAATGGCTTCAAAATGAAGTATAAATGCATGACAATGTCTGCCAAAATTGGTTGAACTAAACAATAACCCAGCAATTTTAGTTATTTTAGCACAAGCTAATAGTAGTCAATTTAGTTTTCTTCACTTCCTCATTTTCCCAGTCTAAGCTTATTACTGCTTTTCTTTACCATTAAAAAAAAAGTCTGCATGAAATATTTATACCTGCAAACCTCTCTTTTAACCCATACCATTTTCCTCCAGGTGAATTTCCTCATGTAAGGCAGCTTTGTGCTCACTTTCCCTAATAGATGTATTTTTATGCTTTCTTTTTTTAGTTCTGAACTTCAGTTTGAAATGTGAAATATTGGTCTATCTGTATACAGTATTGAGAAGTTTGAATGTAGTACACTGATATGTGAACTGGACACATTTCTGGCTAACTTCGACCCAGAAAGAGCTTTCTACAGTAATACATTCTAGATTGTAAAAGGACTGTAGGTAGCAAATGTGACTATATGATGTCAGTTATATGACGCAGTGGCTCAGTGGGTTAGGACGCTGAGCTTGTCGATCAGGTCGGCAGTTTGGCGGGTTGAATCCCGAGTGCCGCGTAGCAGTGAGTGCCTGTTACTCGTCCCAGCTTCTGCCAACCTAGCAGTTCGAAAGCACGTAAAAATGCAAGTAGAAAAATAGGGACCACTACGGTGGGAAGGTAACAGCGTTCCGTGCGCCTTTGACATCTAGTCATGCCGGCCACATGACCACGGAGATGTCCTCGGACAAGCGCTGGCTCTTCGGCTTTGAAACGGAGATGAGCACCGGCCCCTAGAGTCGGAAACGACTAGCATGTATGTGCGGGGGAATCTTTACCTTTACTTTATATGATGTCCAGATTGTTATTCTGATGTCAGATCATCTATAGTGTGTATTCTCTAAGTGTATTCGCCCATGACAGATAAATAATAAACACAAATTATAATATAATGTAATTTAAAAGATGTTATGTCATTTACAAAAACCATAGATTTTTCCTGGATCTTACTTATTCTTCCCATTTAGGTAAAGATGATAGCCTATCACTAAAAAGATCATTTTCAAATCAATTCCTCTGAGCATAAAAACGTATAATGTAACTGATCTGAATTGAATTTCTATGCTCCAATAGCCTTGTACAGAATTTTAGTCTCCTTAAAGCCCTCCTCTATACATATATTGCCATACACCACTCTGAGGGAGATGGGCAATTAAGAAATGTGAAATATAAATAAATGTATTTCATGAGATGTACAGAACATGGATAAGAGTGACAGACCTTCTCTGTCATACAGTAGTTTGCGTAGCCCCGGCTTACCGTACTTCAATTCTGCAACAAATTGCATCTGTTTTATTTCAATGTGTGTTTGGTCCAAGCTGACTCACAACAGATATTTATACTAGACTTTATCTTGGGATAACTTTAGTTTTTTCCCCCCCTGAGCATGGTTGTTTTTTTAATATTATTTTAATCTAGCTATTTTATTTTAGTTTTTATTTGATGGAGTTATCACTGACAGTCCTTTGGGATTCAAATAGTTACAAGCACTATGAATAAAATGACAAACAAACAAACATAGAAAGTGTAATATATTGGGCTTTGTCTTGCTTAGGAATATCACGTGGGGTTAATTGCTGGAAGGTTGCTCAAGTAGGGAAGCTGCCTAATGGCTCCCAGCTCCTCAGACAACCCGTCTCCAGTGCCACCATTGGCTGCCTCTAGGGCGGCAATAGGTTGCTTTAAACCTATTGGCTGCTGCCTAGAGGCCAGGGTATAAATTGCTGCATTTGCAGCCCTGTTTCCCAGTTTGGTTCCTGCAAGCAATAAACAATGATCCTTGCTCAACTCACTTGCCTCGTCTCGTCAGTCAATGCAACAAACCCAGTATCTAACAGAAAGCACAATTCATTTGTTCACATTTAACTTAATTTACCTAAGTTGAAAGGCGGGAAAAACTCTTGTGTAAATATATAGAGTAAAACAGGCAAACCAAATGTCTATATTGAGACTGCCAGTGATGAATTGTGTGTTCAGATGTGGATAAAATTAGTTCTTCAAACCCTTCTTGAACAGGCAGATAAAGTATTTAACTCCATGTTTGCTATAATCAAAATTGTTTTGCTATTTTTTAAAATCAATTTCGCTTCTATGTAAATATATAGTTTTGTCTTAAGGATGAAAACAAAATTGGCACGCTATCATATGACACACCTCTCTGGTGACTAATATAGAAGGAGGAGGAACTTCATATTTTCCAAATTAATTGGACTGATTTATAAGAGGTGTAGATTTTAAGATAGCCTATTAAGATAAATTCCCAATGGAGGAACTTACCATTCATCAACCTGATATAAAAGTTATGCTGCTTGATATAAAATCTGGAAAATTAAAACAATTTCTCTAACTGGCAATTGGATTTCCTGAGTGAAAAATGAAATGAACTTTCTCAAACCTCTGTATAATTTGTATGTATGTATGTATGTATGTATGTATGTATGTATGTATGTATGTATGTATATATATATATATAGATAGATAGATAGATAGATAGATAGATAGATAGATGTATATATAGATATATATATATAGATATATATATAGATATATATATAGATATATATATATATACATACAGTCATGGCCGAAATTGTTGGCACCCCAGAATTTTTTCCAGAAAATCAAGTATTGCTCACAGAAAAGTATTGCAGGAACACATGTTTTGCTATACACAGGTTTATTCCCTTTGTGTTTATTGGAACACAACAAAAAGGGAGGAAAAAAAGCAAATTGGACATAATGTCAAACAAAACTCCAAAAATGAGCTGGACAAAATTATTGGCACCCTTAACTTAATATTTGGTTGCACACCCTTTGGAAAAAATAACTGAAATCAGTCGCTTCCTATAACCATCAATAAGCTTCTTATACCTCTCACCCGGAATTTTGGACCACTCTTCCTTTGCAAAGTGCTCCAGGTCTCTCTTATTGGAAGGGCGCCTTTTCCCACCAGCAATTTTAAGATCTCTCCACAGGTGTTCAATGGGATTCAGATCTGGACTTATTGCTGGCCACTTCAGAACTCTCCAGCGCTTTCTTGCCATCCATTTCTGGGTGCTTTGTGACATATGTTTGGGGTCATTGTCCTGCTGGAAGACCCAAGATCTCGGACGCAAACCCAGCTTTCTGACACTGGGCTCTACAGTGCGACCCAAAATCCTTTGGTAATCCTCAGATTTCATGATGCCTTGCACACATTCAAGGCACCCAGTGCCAGAGGCAGCAAAACAACCCCAAAACATCATTGAACCTCCACCATATTTCACTGTAGGTACTGTGTTCTTTTCTTTGTAGGCCTCATTTCATTTTCGGTAAACAGTAGAAAGATGTGGTTTACCAAAAAGCTCTAACTTGGTCTCATCTGTCCACAAGACGTTTTCCCAGAAGGATTTTGGCTTACTCAAGTACATTTTGGCAAACTGTAATCTTGCTTTTTTACGTCTCTGTGTCAGCAGTGGGGTCCTCCTGGGTCTCCTGCCATAGCGTTTAATTTCATTTAAATGTCGACGGATAGTTCGCGCTGACACTGATGCTCCCTGAGCCTGCAGGACAGCTTGCATTCCTTTTGAACTTGTTTGGGGCTGCTCATCCACCATCCGGACTATCCTGCGTTGCAACCTTTCATCAATTTTTCTCTTCTGCCCACAACCAGGGAGATTTGCTACAGTGCCATGGGTTGCAAACTTCTTGATAATGTTGCGCACTGTGGACAAAGGCAAATCTAGATCTCTGGAGATGGACTTGTAACCTTGAGATTGTTGGTATTTGTCCACAATTTTGGTTCTCAAGTCCTCAGACAGTTCTCTTCTCCTCTTTCTGTTGTCCATGCTTAGCGTGGCACACACAGACACACAATGCAAAGACTAAGTAAACTTCTCTCCTTTTTATCTGCTTTCAAGTGTGATTTTTATATTGCCCTCACCTGTTACTTGCCCCAGGTGAGTTTAAAGGAGCATCACATGCTTGAAACAATCTTGTTTACCCACAATTTTGAAAGGGCGCCAATAATTTTGTCCGGCCCATTTTTGGAGTTTTGTTTGACATTATGTCCAATTTGCTTTTTCCTCCCTTTTTTGTTGTGTTCCAATACACACAAAGGGAATAAACCTGTGTATAGCAAAACATGTGTTCCTGCAATACTTTTCTGTGAGAAACACTTGATTTTCTGGAAAAATTTCTGGGGTGCCAACAATTTCGGCCATGACTGTATGTGTGTGTGTGTGTGTGTGTGTGTGTGTGTGTAAATTACTAACAAAGAATTAAGGGAGACTGAGATGCATTTCTGACTCTTTAGTCTTCATCAGTCAGCCATACCCTTCTGAGATTCGAACCTGGGCTCAGAAGGGTATGGCTGACTGATGAAGACTAAAGAGTCAGAAATGCATCTCAGTCTCCCTTAATTCTTTGTTAGTAATTTACACAAATATATGAACTGTCCGGTGTGACTACAGCCTGTTTGATGGCCTTCAAGATAGGCTGAAAACAGGAAATAAAGATTTGCCCCATATTTGGGGCCTAGCAAGGTAATCTAAATGGTTAACATTTGACATATATATACACACACACATATACACACACACACACACACACACTTATATATATATATACACACACATATATACACACATATATATACACATACACATACACAGAGAGAGAGAGTTTATGACAAAGGTTACACAAAGCAAAACATTCATTTCATTCTTACTCCAAATACACAATTTAAATTCAGCTCATCTATCCAAAACTATTGCTGTTTCTGATAAATACATTTAAATACATACATAAATACATTAAATAAACACATGTATTTAAATTCAATACAATCATTCTATACCACAGCTTTTTCAACCCAAAGAACAGTTAAGTTATTGCTTTCACTGTAATTGACCCAACAACCAGTTTTGACAACTTAATGCAGCCCCAAAACACTAATTCTGATCTAAACCAATTGATATTATACCCAGAAAAGGGTCTAAAATCATTACATTTGGCAAAGAAACCGTAGGTTATTCAATTAGTATTAACTTCAGTAAATATATATTTCTTTATGCTACACTTAGAATAGAAAACAGTTCCAATAATAATTTTTCTCTGTTGTTTATTCTAGAGGGGATATTTTTGTTGGAATTGTAACTGGGAAATAGGGAGACTTTGGAAATCAGCTCCTGCCTCATTATTTTTAAGATTCCGTTTTTTAAAAAGTGATATTGTTTCAACCAGTGGGTGTTGTTCCTGGAGTCATTTCTGGAGAACACATATTCTACTGGAAAGACCTAGGAGGAAACCAGTGTAGAGCGTGTGATTTTTATTTTAGATCAAATTTATTTCTGTTTGTTTGATTTAGATCAGACGTGTCAAACACAAGGCCCGGGGCCCAGATCCGGCCCGCGAAGTGGTTTCATGTGGCCCGCGAAGCCATCCTGGAAACAGCGAGGGAACGGCCCCCACTGCCTTGGCCCCGGCCCATAGACCCTCCTTTTGCTAGAGACCCTCAAATCTGTCCCACTCCTGCCCAGGCCCCCATAGGCACCCTTGATACGAACGATGTAGAGCTGGGCCATGCCCACCCAGTAGACCATATGCACTCTAGCCACGCCCACCCAGGCCATACCCACCCGCCCCCCTGAGGGCAACTGCAATGCTGATGCGGCCCTCAAAGAAATTGAGTTTGACACCCCTGATTTAGATTGACACAACTATTTATTTGTATCACAGGAGCAATTATTGGGGTGTGTGGGGGTGTGTCGCATAATCTCTGCTTTGCTTGCAATTGCATGAGAAACAACCATAAAAGATTCTGAATTATTTGCAGTTGGTATTTCAAAGTATGCACTACAATGGTGAACAGCTTCAATTGCAGGACACTCGTCAACATGGAGAATTCAGGCTATATACTGTATTTTCTGGCATATAAGACTACTTTTTAACCCATGAAAATCTTCTCAAAAGTCAGGGGTCGTCTTATACGCCGGGTGCTGAAAATTTAGGGACAGGGCTGGCTGAAAAACCTGGAGCGGATCTCCCATTTAGTCTGCGCAGGGAAAGCAGGACCAATTGGAGAAGAAGCTGCAGTCTGTGATTTTTTACAGGGTTTATAGGGTTTCCTGCCTTAGCAGGGGGTTGGACTAGATGACCTCCAAGGTCCCCTCCAACGTATTATTATTATTGTTGTTGTTGTTGTTTAATCCACTTGCACTGTTTTATGTTTACATGTTTGATGACAAACAGCCTTATTATAAGTGACAGTTTTCCTACTAAGCACCTGCATGTCATAAGCATTTGAATTAAAATTACCATATTAAAATCAAATCTGATGTTTTTAAATTTTTATTTAGTGTGCGTTGGAAGAGGGGTAGTCTTATACGGTGAGTATAGCCCAAACCCTATAATTTAACAGGAAATGTAGGGGGTCGTCTTATACGCCCAGTCGTCTTATACGCCGGAAAATACGGTATTCGTAATCTGTTTGGCTTCTATACTGAGCTGGATGAATGAAAAACTATTAAGTTGTTTCAGGGTGTGTGTGTTTCAATAGTTTTATGAGCTCAAAGATGTTGAGGAAATGCATTTAGTGATCTGAAATGAATCTTTCTCCATCCCTCACCTACTGATCATGAGATCATTTGGGGGATGGTGGGAATCAACATTAAATTATCACTTTGTTTTTCATTTCAGGCACTGTGGTACTTCATCAGACATATTTCATTCAGTAGAGAAATTGTTGTTTCCAGTAAATAAAATGAGTTCATCTCCTGGTCTCCATTTATTTAAAACAATTTTATATTGCCCTTCATCTCAAATTTAGAGGCAACACTGAAGATAAAATACTGTAAACTTGCAAATGCTGTTATATTGTGGTTCATTCTAGCAACCAAACTGTAAGCAAAACAACCACCAATTCTTTTTGTTTCTTGTTCTATATTTTATATAAAATTGTGTTCAGGGTACTCTTAACTTATGAGCCAAAGAGAATGTTGGATAAGTTACTGAAACTAGGTAGACTTTTTAAATCTGATCTGCTCCAGTTATTTTAATTATAATTGTGACCACCCCAAACCAGCACAATCAATTGCTTATGGTGATGGGGATTATATTCCAATGTATTTGAAATACACTTTAGCTTTTCTCCTCCATAGTATTTCAAGACAACAGAAGTGAATGGTATTTCAAGGGAAGTGCCTAGATAAATGGAACATAAGGAAGTTTGGCAAGGGGAAAAAAATTGCTATCCTAAATCACACGCTTTGATCTTAAAATCAGGAGGGAAACAACATTTTATGTGTCAATTTTTATTCCTCAATTGATAACTTTTAGATGCATTTGTAATCAGACTTCAGAGAAATGCATTGTGTTTGAAGTGTTAGGAAAAGAAATAAAAGTTCTGTTGATGCTGTTCTGAAAAATATTAACATTCTTATGGGCTGTTATATATTGTACTCAGATAGCTACAGTGCATTCAGAAAGTACTCACTTTTGTCAATTTTGTTATGCTGCAGCCTGATTCTACAGTTGTACATATATGCACAAAATTGACAAAGGGAAGGGATTCTGAATACTTTCTGAATGCGCTGTATAAGCACTGCAAGGAGATAACTATAAACTTGAAAAGTCATTCTGTGATGCATACAACTTTTGTGTATCAGTAGATGCCTACACACCCTGTAGTACCTTCTCCAACTGCAGGTCCTTTAGATGTTGGAATTATGAATTCCAGAATTTCCAGAAAGTAAAAAAAAAAGCTGCCTGGAATTGTATACGCTTGAAACATGTTGTGTGCTCAGATCACCAAGTAAAAGCACTGTGAAGCGGTATATACTGTAAGTCTAACAATCATAAATATGAGTCAGTTGCCAAGCATCTGAATTTTGATTACGTAACCACAGGGATGCTTTCATTCATAAGAATGAAAAACAGTCATAAATCACTGTTTTCCATGCCATTGTAACTTTGAACAGTCACTAAATGAACTGTTGTAAGTCAAGGGCTATCTGTACTTGGGATTGTTTCTTCAATGTATTACAGAGACATGGCTCTGTTCCACAAATATTGGGTTTAAAATGGAAACTGCCAGGATATCAGAGTCACAGAAGGATTACACATCCTTCTAATCTCTCAAATTAAATTAAGCCAACATACCTTTCACATACTTTTTGCTAATATACTACTCAACTTTAAAGACAAAGAGCTTTGCACATGCTCAGAGTCACAATTTATGAGGGGATGTGAAATATAGTTTTACAAACAAAAATACCCA